>NC_049246.1:50177572-50482572 GCF_011100685.1 Canis lupus familiaris | reverse complement strand
CTGGGATCGTAGAACTTGAGTGGATCATGACAAAATGTTTTCATAAATTTGAAATGTTGATAAACATGGCAAACTACTAAAAAGTTAGTGCCCGAATCAACTGACCAACAACAAAACACAAGATACAGTCCACAGTTATTGAGAAATGTAATATGTACTTTAAAATCTTTCCATGCAAAAGGTTCCAGGAATAGTTGGTTTTACAGTAGAAAGTAAATACTACTAAATATGAACTAATCTACCAAAATTCTTAAACAAAATCGCCAAAACAGTAGAAGAGGGACAACTTTCCATGTTATTACATGAGACCCATGTAATCTTAATACCAAAATCTGAAAAGGACATTATAAAAATATTAAAAATTACACTGTCTCAATCACAAGTATATAAGTAAATTTGCCAAACAAAATCTAATTTTTTTTAATTTTTATTTATTTATGATAGTCACAGAGAGAGAGAGAGAGAGAGAGGCAGAGACATAGGCAGAGGGAGAAGCAGGCTCCATGCACCGGCAGCCCGACGTGGGATTCAATCCCGGGTCTCCAGGATCGCGCCCTGGGCCAAAGGCAGGCGCCAAACCACTGCGCCACCCAGGGATCCCCAAAATCTAATTAACATATAAAAATTATACTATGTCCAACACCAAGTTGTCTGTATTCCAGGAATGCATAAAATTCTTGAGAGAAACCAAAATAGATCTAGGTAACAAGATGAGATCCCAGGTTCCCAAAACAGCACACTCACTATTGCATAAATGCCAGTTCTCGCCACACTGAACTGAGGTGTGTCCCAAGTGATTTTTTTATTGTGGAATCTGAAAATCTGATCATTCTTTTTTAATAATAAATTTATTTTTTATTGCTGTTCAATTTGCCAACATACAGAATAACACCCAGTGCTCATCCTGTCAAGTGCCCCCATCAGTGCCCCTAAAATGCACGCTGAAATTGGCAAAAACAAGTGTTTCCAAGACAATCTGGAAAAGAGACACAATGAGGGAGATTGCACCACCAGACATGGACTCATAGTAGGTGTAATAAAACAATGATGGTGGCAGAGGTTTGACCATCTGTGGAGGGAGCAGAACAGAGAGCCTGGACGTCAACCTGTGCTAGTCTAGACACCCCATTTACCAAACAGGTGGGTAGTCTATGGAAAAGTCAGAACACCTGGGACAGTTGATAGTCACAGTCTAAACACTGAGATTTGGCTCTTTCCTCATACTACACACACAAAACAGTCCAGGATGAATGCAGATGTACTTTGAAAGTGTAGTAGTGAAGACAATGGAGAAGACCCTCCAGGTCCTCGAACAGGAAAGCACCTCTGAAATGTCCTGTGCAGGGAGCAAAAAGGACTAAAGCACAAAGGAAATACCTTGTGGATAGAACTACATGAAAATCGAGACAGTCTGCAGAGTGTGTAAAGGCAGAGCACAGCTTGGGAAGGCACACTGCAACACAAGAAGGGAAACCGACTTGTCTGCACAATATATAAAAAATCCTTGACATGCAAGAAAGAGACAACCCTGTAGAAATACAGGCAAGAGACTCATAGAAGTGACGCACAGAGAAGAGGAGCCAAATGTGCTGTATGTGTTTGAAAATATGCACAATCCTGCTAATCATCAGGAGAAGCAAGTTCCCGCATTAGGACGTCCTCCTGCACACCCGCCCCAAAGTCTCAAATTAAGCAGAGGGGCAGTAACCAGTGGTGTCAGGACGGGAGACACTGGAAGGGAGTGTAAATCAGGACATGTTTGTCATTTTCTACTGATGTGGACGATCCCCGTCCTCACCTGTGCATCCCTTACACACACTTCACTTTCCCTCTGGAAGTGCGCACAGGTGCACAGGGAGACCGCAGGGAGGCTGTTCTCGGCAGCGTTAGTACCATAGCTGCACTAGTGAGTTGTGGTGTGTTGTCTGGTGGAGAACTAGACAACAGTAAACAGGAAGCAGCATGATGCTGACCATGGACCACAGCCTGAGAACAGCTGCTCATCATAGGTCAGACTCAGGTCACTCACTCTCAGAGCCTGGATTTCCAAGGGGAGTTCGTCCCCAAAGACCCAAGTCAACCTGTTCAAAACTGCTTGCTCAGGTCCAGGTGGAGAAGGTTACCACCAGGAGCCACCCCAGACCAATACCCCCCTCCCCTGACCATCCTGGGCTGTGACCTGACAATCTGCATTGACACTCCCTGCCTCTACCACATCTGTTAACTCCAGACTCTTATCTCAAGTGAATGGTCGCCATGGTTTCATAATGAGCTCCAGCCTGTCCATTCCCTGCCTTGTGTCCCACACAGAGCTCCCTGTGTGGAGTCATCAATCCCTCTCTCAGGTCATGTTGCTCCCTAATGGAAATGAGTGACAGCTTCCCTACCAGCTAAGGGATCCTGGAGAGGAGCCCCAAAATTCTCTTGGTGGGCAACCGTGGCTCCATGAGGGGACATCATGTTTGGGGATTCTCTGATTCTCTCCTTCTGCTTCAATGTCTGTCTACCTCCATTCACCTTGTGGGCGTGGCCAGCTCTCCTGTCTCCCCATGGGCTCTCCATCACCTCTCTGATGTGACTGTTTCCTCTTTGTGCCATCAGCAACCCATCTCACTGCCCGTGTCCCATCAAATTGCAGGTGTTTGTTGTCATGACTGCCTTCCTGCAGAGCCATGAGCTCCCAGGGCTGGCCTTAGTCTGCACTATTTCTGCATTCCCCACCCCGTGGCCATGTCCCTTAGAAGGGTGTGCTCAGTACTCTGGTGAGCTACTGATTTGAGCCTGAGAAATGCACTTCAGGTCACGAGGGAGCCTGGTGTTGTGATCCTCTGATTACAATAAAAACCTGTCCCTTTAGATGGAATGACCCTTCAGCCCAAGACAGTGCTGGCCAGGGCAGGAGTGGGGTCACCCCTTCAGCTGCTGAGGCAAGCCCTGAGTGCTTATTGCCTACCATAGCTCTGATGCCTCCCTTACACACACGGTATCCTTCATACCTTGGGACCCTGAGAGATGGCTGTCTTGACTCTTACCTCTTCCAAGGGAGGGTCATGACTGTTCAAGATCACACAGCCAGCACCTGCTCTCTCAGGGTCTCCCAAGCTCCTGGCCCACATCCGTGCTGATGATGATGAGGTTAGCAGGAGGACTCTCACCCTTCATCCTTCATTAAGGTCTCCCATGCAATGAATAAGAGTGGGGAGGTGGCAGGGGAGGACACTCAGGGATCCAGGGAGAGTCTGGAGGGTACCCGAAGTTCAGGCTTCAGGAGGCTCCTAGATCTTGATAGACTCATGGGAGGGAAGGGTCTCAGCTCACCTCAGTTTCCACATCTGGTTGCATCAGCCAGGCAGCAGAGCAAGGACCTGCACATTGTGGTCACTGCTCTGGGAATGTCTCTCCTCCTGCAAGGCTTGGATTTGGAGCCTTAAATGGCCAATTAGGTGAACTTGTTTATGTTCTGGCCTCTGGAGTGCTCTGGGACTCCTGGTTCTCCTGGGTTCTCCTGTCACCAAGCTTTGTCTGACCTGCCCTCCCCTACACGTCCAGGCACCAAAATCCGAAAGTCTCTCTGGGCCACAGGGGGTGAGCAGGAGAGGAGCATAAACTCTAATAGCCTCGCTGTGGCCCTGAGTTGACTGTCCTCCCAGGGGTGGCAGGTGTGAACTCCTGAGCCTAAAGCCATTTCATCACCCCTTTCCCCATCACCTTCCTTGTACCGTTATCTGCAAGCTGAAATGATCTGTCAGGAAAAGCAATCCTCTCTGGGATCATCTCTGTTGGTCTCCCTGCAGCTCCTCAGCAGACCCTGACTGAGAAGTGGAAGAAGACCACCCTGAATACATTTATGTTCCTGCAGAGGGGTCAGGAAGAGGTTGCTTTTCTAAATTATAGAACCAAAATAAGTTTGAGAAATTCAAGCACTTAGAATGTGTTGGCATGCAGTGAGGATGCCCCTCTGTTTACCTCAATCTCTGTCCCAGCCCTGTGGGAGTTCTGGGGTTTCCATACGTCACTTGTTGGGGAGATGTTGGCCTGGGGGCACTTGTGTCTTTTACTTAATTGTTTTTTCTTTTCTTAAAGTGTATTTATTATTCATGAGAGACACAGAGTTAAAGGCAGAGATAGAGACAGAGGGAGAAGCAGGCTCCTCCAGGGGCCCCCACATGGGCTTCTCTCCCTGGACACCAGGGATAGAGCTTGATGCTCAACCACTGAGCCACCCAGGTGTCCCAATTTGCTTTTGTCTATTACATAAATATGATCACACCCAACATCGTGTTGGCATTTTTAATCTTTTTACCATATACTGTGCAATTGTCACATCTGTAAGTAGTGACATTCTCATTCCATGTATTCAGTGTTCTGTTGTGAAGGGGATTAGGACTTCCTCATTTCACTATGTGAATGCCTATTTAGGAATGCACATTTTTTTAAACATGATTCATTAGCCAACTATTACTATATCTTGTTTCAGATGAGGTGTTCAGTAATTCATCTGTTGCATATAACCAGCCCTGCTCATCACAGCACATGCATATTTTAATGACCATCTCCCAGTTATCCCATACCCCAATGACCTTCTATCCAGTAACCCTCAGGTCGTTTCCTAACTGAAAACTCACTTTTAAAATTGTACTCTAAAAAGGTCACTTATCCTAAGATGTACAATTTTAATAAATTCATAAGGCACAATATATTATTGTTGATTGTAGGTACAGCATCCCTCTAAAGCTTATTTCTCTTGCATGAATGAAATTCCTTCCTGTTAATTAATAATTTAAACACCCGAGTCCTGGCAAACACCATCCCCTCCATCTAGCCTGCAGAACTCTCAGACTTCCTTCACCACATCCTTCACGTGGCCAAGTGTTCCTGGCCTAGCCTCCACACAGCCTCCTTCACATCCTTGTTTTGCAGTCTGTAGGTGAGGGATTGAGCATTGGGATGACCAATGTGTAGAAGACGGAGACCACCTAGCCCTGCTCCATGGACTCAATTGCTCCTGTCTGGGCATACATGACAAAGACAGTCCCCAAAAAGAGACACTGCAGTCATATGGGAGCCACAGGTGGAGAAGATCTTGCGTCTCCCAGCTCCTGAGCCCATGCTCAGGATGGTCACTATTATGTAACCATAGGAGATGAGGACAACAAATGTCACACCCACAATCATGAGCCCACAGATGCCAAATAAGAGAAGTTCATTGATGGCCGTGTTGCCACAGGCGATCTGGAGTAGAGGGGCACATCACAGAAGAAGTGGTTGATGCGGTTGGAGCTGCAGAATGGGAGGTGGAATGTGAAGCTGGTCTGCACAACAGAGTTGGAGCAGCCTCCACAGTAGGCGCCCAGCACCAGGCGAGTGCAGGCAGACTGGCACATGGTGCTGGGGTAGCGCAAGGGGCTACAGATGGCTATGAAGCGGTCGTAGAACATAACACCCAGGAGGAAGCATTCAGTGGTGGCCAAAGGGATAAAAAGAAAAACTGGGTGGCACATCCTGCAAAGGTGATGACCTTGGATGAGGAGAAGTAGTTGGCCAGTGCATTGGGGCAATGACAGATGAGTAGCACAAGTCCACAAAGGAGAGGTTCTTGAGGAAGTAGTACATTGGGAAGTGTAGGCAGGCATCCAGGATGCTAAAGATGATATTGAGGAAGTTTCCCAGTATAGGCACCATATACAGGGCCAAGAGCACAGTGAAGAGCATGGCTTGAGTCTCCAGACCACCCCTAAATCCCTCTAGTACAAAATCTTGAAAGTGGATCATGGAGCTGTTTCTATACTGTGAGATGGCTTGAGCCTCAGTCCTCACCAGGGAATTACTACTCCAGTATAGGCAGTTTAAGTGGGTCAAGCTAAACTTCCTGCTGAAGACTATTTTGAAAAGATAAATACTGAAAAAAATCTGATTGAAGGTATAAGAGAGTTACTGGATTGCAGAAGATTTACTAAACAAAATTAGATATAAAAAACAGGCATAAGGTTTTCATTATTGGAATTTCTTTTTCCCTTGAGATGTTAGCCAATTTTGAAGACGAATCTTAGAGGCTAGGTGGCTAACCAGTGAGGTTTTGCCTGTCTTGCAGAGCTAATGCTGACTCTGTTTGGTCATATTTCATAGGAGTGAGATAAATCAGGAGTAGGTATGCAGCCAAGCTTCTAACCTTTTCAATCAAGCAAGCGTATTATGATTTGATCTGAGTGCCAGTGCCCCTCACACCTTGCAAAACTAAATATATCTCAATAGGAAGGCATATATCCTGGACTGCAGTTGTTATCTATAAAAGTTCTGTGTAAATAATGCCAGACAGAATTTTATGATTGAGGAGTTCCTGCAAAACGAATTAAAATATCATAAACAATAGAAAACACAAATAGCTTTCAGTTTTTGGAGTTAACACACATAAACTTTATTTTAAAATTTTATTATCTTTTAAAATATTTTTTAAAATATTTAATTTTTTTATTCATGAGAGACACAAAGAGAGAGGCAGAGACATAGGCAGAGGGAGAAGCAGACTCCATGCAGGGAACCTGCCATAGGACTCCATCCAAGGTCTCCAGATCTCACACTGGGCCGAAGGTGGCACCAAACCACAGAGCCACCAGGGCTTCCTCCACAAATAAACTTTAAATGGAAGTTATTATGTATAGAGGATAAAGATGAGAGTAAGAAACTTAGCAGAAATGTAAAGCAATCAAGAGAATAATATCTAACTTTTTACAAGTATACTGGCTAGATTAGGAACTCAATGAAAGAAGTTTACAGATTAGATATAGCTAGAAAGAAAGTTTGTGAACTGGAATACAGAGCAGTAGAAATATTCAGAATCAAGTTTTGAGAAGCAAAAGGATAGAAAAATAAGAAATGAGGGTTAGGGACAAAAGATGTAGGGACATCCCTGCTATGAGTTCCTAAAGAAGGTTTAAAGAGAGAAAAAGGCTGAATCAGTGCTTGAAGAGAGAATGGATACTTATTATCTCAAGCCAATGAATGAAATTATTCTAAAGATTCAATAACCCTACCAAATCAAAGCAGGATTTATACAAAGAACACCACACTTGAACATATGATAGTAAAAATATTTAGAACCAAGAGAAAAAGACAAATATAAAAAGAGCCTGACAGAGAACATGTAGTCACTTCAAGGATGGATAAGTGGCACAGTCGGGTAGGCCTCTGACTCCTGGTTTTGACTCAGGTTGTGATCTCAGAGTTGTGAGATTGGGCTCCATTTTAGGCCCACATTCAGCGCACAGTCTGCTTGAAACACTGTCCCTCTGCCACTGCCCTTCCTCCCCTAAAATAAATAAATCAATCTTAAAAAGAAGACATACTCACTTCAAAGCATCAACTTTAGAAGTAAGATTGACAATTGGCTTATCAGACTAAAAATAATGGAAGCCAGATTAAAAGGAAATATATTTTCCTTTCTTCAAAGAAAATAATTACTAACTAGAATTCTTCCAAAAGGTATCTTTCAGAATGGAAAAGGAATGTAGAAATAATAGTTTAAGACTTCAATGCTCCACTTTCAATAATGAATTGTACAACAAAACTAAGTATCAGTAAGGAAATAACAGATGTGAACAGCATTATAAACCAAATAGTTAACAGGCATATGTGGAAACACACTGTGTTCATCAATAGCAGAATACATTAGTCTCCAGTGCACATGGAACATTATTCAGGATCGACCGTATGCTATTTCACAAAGCAAGTCTCAATAAATGTTAGAAGATTGAAAGTATAAGAAGTATGCTCTCCAAACAAAATGGAATGAAATCACAAAGCAACAGCATAAGGCCATTTGGAAAACTTACAGACACGTGGAAGCTCAACAACACATTTTTAAATCACCAGTGGGTCAAAGAAGAAATCACAATGGAAATTACAAAGTATTATGAGATTAATGAAAATGGGAACACTATACCCCAAGATTTAGGAGATGCAATGAAAGAAGGACTCAGAAATTTATAGCTATAAACACCAATATTTTAAAAAGATTTGTATTCCATAATTAACTTTCTATCTTAGGAAAGAGAGTAGAAAGGAATAAAAAACTACGCTCAAAGGAAATAGAATGAATGGAATAATGAAGATTAGAGAAGAGATCAATGATTTAGAGGAGAGTAGAATAAGACACTACAATCAAAGACACTAAAAGCTAGTTCTCTGAAAAGTTTGACCAACTAGACAAACTTTGGCTAGGTGGCGGAGAAAGTCATAAAACTTAAATTTCTAAAATCAGAAATGAAAGCAGACACATGACTTTTGATCCTCAGAAATAAAAATTATCATAAGAATATATTGGAACAATCATATTCCAACAAGTGAGCTAACCTAGATGAAATGAACCAATTCCTGGAAACGGTGTAACAGAACTGACTCAAGGAGAAATAGGAAATCTGAGCAGACATACAACAAACAGTTGGAGTCAGTAGTCAAAACGCTTTTCTAACAAAGAGAAGTCCAGGACCAGAGGGTTTCAGTGGTGACTTTTACCAGTGAATACAAGAATTAACACACGCACAACTCAAAGTCTAAAATGTAGATAGGAGAAACCACTTCCTAATACATTTCATAAGGCCTTCATAAGGCCTACATTTCACACTAAATGGGGTCAAAGATATTGCAAGAAAATTAAGCTAAAGATCAATATGTCTTATGAGTATAGATACAAAAATCCTTATCAAAATTGAAGCAAGCTAAATCCAGCAGAACTTCACAGGGATTATACAGTATAAACAAGTGAGAGTATCCCAGGGTAGCAATACTGAATCAATATAAACAATCAATGTGATTCATCATATCAGCAAGAGAAAAAACAATAACCATATGATCCTTTCAATAGATGCCGAGAAAGCATTTGACAAAATACAGCATCCATTCCTGATCAAAACTCTTCAGAGTGTAGGGATAGAGAGAACATTCCTCAACATCTTAAAAGCCACCTACGAGAAGCCCACAGCAAATATCATTCTCAATGGGGAAGCAGTGGGAGCCTTTCCTCTAAGAACAGGAACAAGACAAGATGTCCACTCTCACCACTGCTATTCAACATAGTACTAGAAGTCCTAGCCTCAGCAATCAGACAACAAAGAGAAATAAAAGGCTTTCAAATTGGCAAAGAAGAAGTCAAACTCTCCCTCTTGATTAACACTTTGAAGTGGTAAAATTGTCACTTTTGTGTCATGAGAAATGTTCATCAGTTTAAAATGTTAAAACTAAAAAATAATAATGGTGAAATAAGAACATTCACTAGCATTTTCACTGATAGAATTTACTTGAAGCACATCGATTATGCTAAAAAAATCCCCTGAGTTCATAATACCAAAAATAAAAACCCCCTCATTGGTTACCTTTGGAGCTGATGCTGAGGGAATTCAAGCAGTGACCCTCACAGTGAGGAAATATTTGTCTCGAGCAAATTTGCTTTACAGAATATTGCTACTAATAAATGAAGACTGAAATACAGAATTTGAATATTATCATCTTATAAACCCCTAATGAAATAATGAGTTTAGGTAAGATTACTGATATCCACTAATATTAAAAAAAAGAAGAGATGCAGCCAGGAGGACCTCTCAGTGGAAATAGAAACAACTCTTATGAAATATTCTTGCCAAATATCAATCATGAATTAGAGTGAGACTTTAGGACCTACCAAGTACTGGAAATATAAGGAGCAAAAGGATATAAGGTGGTTTGCAGGATAAAGAACCTGTTTGTACAATAAATTAAGTGCGGTAATAATTTTGACATGAAAATAGAGGGACAGGCAGCCAATGAGTTAGAGATTAAAGAGTCATCAAGAGAACACAGTGTAAGGATATTATTGAATCCTGTTCCAAAACAAATGATAAAAGAAAAATGACTCCATCAGAAAAATGAAAAAAGTAAAAGGAAATTTAATCATATTAAGAAGTAATTATTTATTGTTTTATGAAAATAGTAACATAAGAGTTGTCTTTCTTTAAAGTCCTCACCGTTTAGAAGGATTAGATATGATCGGCTCTAGGATGATAATATTGAAGTTGGTGGGTGCCATAGGTAATCCATTACTGCTCTCGTTTCATGTCGGTGTGTTTGAGAACAGCCATAATAAAGAGAGGCATGCATCAAAAAATAAATAAAATAAAACTAAGTGGAGAGAATTTGTCCTCACACAGGAGAAAAGCAGACGTGATCGTTAGGTAGCAAGAAACTGACATGAGGCCTAAATACGTCTGTATTAGGTGAAAGACTAAATTGTTTTGAACAATATAAATGGAGTAAGTTTCCATGAAAAGATGTGCCAGTAGGCAGGTTGAAGAAACAAAACTTAACCATACGCTATATAAGAGATAAAAAAGCAAACAAAGTGTTGAAAACAAAGTGATGGAAACATACGCAGCAAACTAACATTCCACCAAACAACCACACGACACCACAGTTGCTATACTAACCCCAAAGCCGACTTCACGATGGAAGCACCAGCTGAGAAGAGGACACTTCACAGTGACCAGAAACATTTGGTTCCCCTGAGATGGGCAACCGTGCTAAATGTGTGAGCACCTGCCAGAAGAGCCTCAGGATGTACAAAGCAAAACTGGGCACTTTCAGGAGAAAAGTACAAATCCACAACTATGTGAGAGATCTTAACCCCCTCCCTTGGAACTGATAGGACAATCCCACAAGATTCCAAACTGGATACGGAACGTTTAGGCTGTAACATAGTGACCATAACCTAATGGAGCAAGGCATCCAACAGCAGGATGTATATCTTTGTTTTCCGTTTTTAATAAGTTTTTAATTAAAGTCCAGTATAGTTAATAGAGTATAATATCAGTTTCAGGTGTAAATATAGTGATTCAGCACTTCCGTAACAACACCTGGTGCTCATCACAACAGGTGCGCTCCTTCATCCCCATCACCTCGTTCCCCCGTGCCACCCCCACCTCCCCTCTCTTACCCTCAGTGTGCTCTTGGTAGTTCAGGTCTGTTTTCTGGTTTGCCTCGCTCCTTTCTTCCCCTATGTTCATTTGTTTTGTTTCTGAAATTCCACACGTGAATGAGATCATATGATAATTGTCGTTCTCTGACTTTATTTATTTATTTATTTATTTATTTATTTATTTATTTATTTATTTATGATCGTCACTCACAGAGAGAGAGAGAGACAGGCAGAGACACAGGCAAAGGGAGAAGCAGGCTCCATGCACCAGGAGCCCGACACGGGATTCGATCCCAGGTCTCCAGGATCACGCCCTGGGCCAAAGGCAGGCGCCAAACCACTGCGCCACCCAGGGATCCCTCTCTGACTTTATTTAGCATAATACCCTCCATATTCATCCCTGTGGTTGTAAATGGCAAGACTTCATGGGTTCTTATGGCTAGTCAGGGCAGAGGTGGGGTTACCCCTTCAGCCCCTGAGGCAAGCCCTGAGTGCTTACTGTCTACCATAGCGCTGATGCCTCCCGTACACACATGGTGTCCTTCATACCCTGAGACCCCGAGGGATGGCTGCCTTGACCCTTAACTCTTCCAGGTGAGGGTCATGACTGCTCAATATCACACAGCCAGCACTTGCTCTCCCAGGATCTCCTGAACTCCTGATCCACATCCGTGCTTCTGAGGTTGGCCCAAGTACTCTCACCCCTCCTCCTTCAGCTCTGGATACATATGCAATAAAGAGATTGTGAGGAGAGAGTAAAGGGGGCCCTCAAGGCCCCTGGGAGATTCAGACTGGGTGCCCACATTTGAGCTTCAGGAAGCTCCTAGATCATCATGGTGATTGCAGGGGACAGAATGTTCAGATCCCCTTAGCTTCTACATGTTGTTGTATCATCCAGGCAGCAGAGCAAAGACCTGCACCTTTGGGTCACTGTGCTGGGAAGGTCTCTCCACCTGCATGGCTAGGACTTGGATGCCATTCACTTGAATGGTGAAATAGGTGAGCTTGTTTGTGTTCTGGCCTCTACAGAGCACTGGGATTCCCAGTTCTCCTGGGTTCCCCTGTCAGCAAGCTTTGTCTGACAACCCCTCCCCTACATGGCCAGGCTCCAAAGCCCAGAAGTCTCTTGGGGCCCCAGGTATCAGGAAAAGAGAAGCATAGACTAAGAGCAGACGCTGTGACCTTGAGTGGACTATTTTCCCTGGGGCAGCAGGTGTGAACTCCTGAGCCCAAAGCCATTTCATCAACCCTTCCCTCCATCACCTTAGGCATACCATTCTTCTGTGAGCTCAAAAGATCTGTCTGGAAAGACAGACCTCTTTGGGTTCTTCTCTGCTTGCTGCTAGTCTCTGTGCAGCAGACGCTAATCCATGTTGGGAGAAGACAACTCTGAATACATTTCTGTTCATGAGGGAGGATTAGTTGGAGGTTGTTTTTAAAAAGTATGAAACTGAAATGTGCCTGAAAAATTCAAGCACATAGAAAGTGTGTGGCCTGCAGTGAGGATGCCCCTCTGTTTACACCAATCACTGTCCCAACTCTGGAGATTTGGGGTTTCTACTTCTGCATCTTTGGGGAGAAGGAGGCCTGAGGGTGCATTGTATTTCATTTAACTTGTTTTTCCATTACAGATATATGACACACCCACATCAGGTCTGAATTTTTAATCTTTTATCAAATACTGTGTAATCCTCACGTTCTACAACAGTGACATTCTCTTTCAGGGTCTCAGTGTTCCATTGTGTGCGGGACCAAGACTTTCTCATTTCAATCTGTGAATGGCTGTTTAAGATTGTACATTTGTAAAATTAATTTGGTAAGCTAACATACACTATAGCAGTAATTTCAGATGTAGTTTTCAATAAATCATCAGTTGAGTGTAACACTAGGTGCTCATCGCGTCATAAGTCCACCTTGTTGCCCATTATCCAGTTACCCACACCCTCCCCTCCAGAAACCCTCAGTTTGTTTCCTATATAGAAGAGTCATTTTTAAAAATTTTATTCTGAAGAGGGCACTTAATCTGAGATCTACTGCTTAATATTTTTAAGGGCACAGTATATCATTATTGATTGTAGGTACATGTACAGCTCATTACTAAAGTGTTCGCTCTTGTTGACAGAAGTTTATGTCTGCTAAATAATAACTCCTCCACCCCACCTGGGGCACCTCTATATACTCCATCAAGTATGCAGGACACAATGACTCCCTACAGCACATCATTACATGGTCATGTGTTTCTGGCCCAGCCTCTGCACAGCCTCCTTCACATCCTTGTTTCGCAGACTGTAGATGAGAGGATTGAGCATTGGGATGACCAGCGTGTAGAAGACAGAGACCACCTTGCCCTGCTCCATGGACTCAATTGCTCCTGGCTGGGCATACATGACAAAGAGAGTCCCAAAAAAGAGAGTTACTACAGTCATGTGGGAGCCACAGGTGGAGAAGATCTTGCGTCTCCCAGCTCCTGACTGCATCCTCAGGATGGTCGCTATGATGTAGCCATAGGAGATGAGGATCACAAATGCCAAACCCACAATCATGAACCCACAGATGCCAAACATGAGAAGTTTATTGATGGCTGTGTTGCCACAGGCTATCTGGAGCAGAGGGGGCACATCACAGAAGAAGTGGTTGATGCGGTTGGAGCTGCAGAATGAGAGGTGGAATGTGAAGCTGGTCTGCACAACAGAGTTGAAGCAGCCTCCACAGTAGGCGCCCAGCACCAGGCGAGTGCAGGCAGACTGGCACATGGTGATGGGGTAACGCAAGGGGTTACAGATGGCCATGAAGCGGTCATAGGCCATGACACCCAGGAGGAAAGCTTCAGTTGTGCCCAGCAAGGACAAAAAGGAAAACTGCATGGCACATCCTGCAAAGGTGATGACCTTGGACGAGGAGAAGAAGTTGGCCAGTGCATTGGGGGCAATGACAGATGAGTAGCACAAGTCCACAAAGGAGAGGTTCTTGAGGAAGAAGTACATTGGGGAGTGCAGGCGGGCATCCAGGGTGATAACAATGATCATGAGGATGTTGCCCAGTACAGTCACCATATACAGGGCCAGGAACACAGCAAAGAGCAGGGCCTGGGTCTCAAGGCCAACTCCAAATCCTTCCAGCACAAAATCTTGAAAGTAGGCCATGGAGAGGTTTCCATTACTGTGAGGTGGCATGAACCTCAGTCCTCTCCACGGGAATAACACCTCCAGTATTAGCAGATTAAGTAGGTCAAGTTAAACTTCTGCTGAAGATAATTTAGAAAAGATAACAAAACCAAAATCTGATTGAAGGTAAAAGGGAGTTAATGGGTTAGTGAAGAATTTTTAAACAAAATTCAAGTTAAACACATAGGCCCTAGGATTTCATTACTGAGAGCTTATATTTCCTTGTTACATAAGCCCATTTTGCAGAAGAATCTGTGAGGGCAGGTGATTATCAGTGAGGATTTGACTGTTGTGTGGAACTCCTGCTACAGTGGTTGGTTACCAGGGACAATGCTAGATGCACCATAGGAGTGAAATAAATCAGGAGTAGGTATGCAGCTCAGCTCCTGACCAATTAGATCTCTGAAACTGTATTAAGTTGTGAACTGAGTACTAGCGCCTCTGACACTTTGCAAAAATAAGCATATCTCAAGAGGAAGACACATCATCCTAGACCACAGGTGTTATCTATAAATGGTTTTTTTATGATAAATTTATTTTTTATTGGTGTTCAATTTGCCAACATACAGAATAACACCCAGTGCTCATCCCGTCAAGTGCCCTCCTCTGTACCCATCACCCATTCACTCCCACGCCCCTCCCTCCTCCCCTTCCACCACCCTTAGTTTGTTTTCCCGAGTTAGGAGTCTTTATGTTCTATCTCCCTTTCTGATATTTCCCACACACTTCTTCTCCCTTCCCTTATATTCCCTTTCACTATTATTTATATTCCCCAAATGAATGAGAATATATAATGTTTGTCCTTCTCTGATTGACTTACTTCACTCAGCATAATACCCTCCAGTTCCATCCACGTTGAAGCAAATGGTGGGTATTTGTCATTTCTAATGACTGTGTTATTCCATTGTATATCTATAAATGTTTTGTGTCAATACTGCCAGACAGAATTTTAAAATTGAAGAGTTCCTGCAATATGGATTAAAAAATCAGAAACAATAGAAAAAGTCAAAGAGGTTCTTGATTTTGGAGTTGACACACCAACTCTAAAGTTATTATGTGTAAAGGAAATGTTCAGACTAAGAATTATAGCCAAATGAACAAACAATGAAGAGACTAATATGTAACTTTTTGGAAGTACAGTGGCTAAAATTAGGAACTCAATGAATGAACTTCACAGAGTAGAAATAGCTAAGGAGAAAATTTGTGAACTAGAATACAGATCAGTAGAAAGTATTTAGAGTGAGATATTGAGAGACAAAAGGATAGAAAAGTAAGGAATGAGGGTTTGAGTTAAAATATATAGGGACATCCATATCCATAAAAAATAAATTTATAAGAAAATTTTCTTTTGTAAAATAAAACATAACTGACTGGAGAAATATATAATCTGAGCAGACATATAACAGAATGAATCACAAGTCAAAAAACATTTCTAACAAAAAAAGACAGGACTAGATGGTTTCAGTGGTGACTTTTATCAGCGAATACAGAATTAACACAAGTATGCTCAAAGTCTAAAAAGTAGATAGGAGGAAACACTTCTTTTTTTTCTTTTTTCTTTTCCTTTTTATTTTTTTATTGAAGTTCAATTTGCCAACATATAGCATAACACCCAGTCCTCATCCCACCAAATGCCCCCCTCAGTGCTCATCACCCAGTCACCCCAACCCCCTTCCCACCATCCTTTCCACTACCCCTTGTTTGTTCCCAGTGAGGAGTCTCTCAAGTTTTGTCACCCTCACTGATATTTTCACTCATTTTCTTTCCTTTCACCTTTATTCCCTTTCACCCTTTTACTATTTTTTATATTCCCTGAATGAATGAGACCATATAATGTTTGTCCTACTCTGATTGACTTATTTCACTCAGCATAATACCCTCCAGTTCCATCCATGTCGAAGCAAATAGTGGGTATTTGTCATTTCTAATGGCTGAGGAATATTCCATTGTATACATAGACCACAGCTTCTTTATCCATTCATCTTTCTTTTTTTTTTCACTAAACTCATACCTTTCAATAGTAACTCTGAACGTGAACGGGCTTAATGACCCCGTCAAAAGGCGCAGGGTTTCAGACTGGATAAAAAAGCAGAAACCATCTATTTGCTGTCTACAAGAGACTCATTTTAGACAGAAGGACACCTACAGCCTGAAAATAAAAGGTTGGAGAACCATTTACCATTTAAATTGTCCTCTAAAGAAAGCAGGGGTAGCCATCGTTATATCAGATAAACTAAAATTTACCCCGAAGACTGTAGTGAGAGATGAAGAGGGACACTATATCATACTTAAAGGATCTATCCAACAAGAGGACGTAACAATCCTCAATATATATGCCCCGAATGTGGGAGCTGCCAAATATATCAATCAATTAATAACCAAAGTGAAGAAATACTTAGATAATAATACACTTATACTTGGTGACTTCAATCTAGCTCTTTCTATACTCGATAGGTCTTCTAAGCACAACATCTTCAAAGAAACGAGAGCTTTAAATGATACACTGGACCAGATGGATTTCACAGATATCTACAGAACTTTACATCCAAACTCAACTGAATACACATTCTTCTCAAGTGCACATGGAACTTTCTCCAGAATAGACCACATACTGGGTAACAAATCAGGCCTGAACCGATACCAAAAGATTGGGATCGTCCCCTGCATATTCTCAGACCATAATGCCTTGAACTTAGAACTAAATCACAACAAGAAGTTTGGAAAGACCTCAAACACGTAGAGGTTAAGGACCATCCTGCTAAAAGGTGAAAGGGTCAATCAGGAAATTAAGGAAGAATTAAAAAGATTCGTGGAAACTAATGAGAATGAAGATACAACCATTCAAAATCTTTGGGATGCAGCAAAAGCAGTCCTACAAGCATCCATTCAAAAACT
Source organism: Canis lupus familiaris (assembly GCF_011100685.1). Classification (NCBI taxonomy): domain Eukaryota; kingdom Metazoa; phylum Chordata; class Mammalia; order Carnivora; family Canidae; genus Canis; species Canis lupus. The sequence goes on along the minus strand of NC_049246.1, from coordinate 50,465,571 downwards.
GGAAAGAACTCAAATACAAAAGCTAACCTTACACATAAAGGAGCTAGAGAAAAAACAGCAAATAGATCCTACACCCAGCAGAAGAAGAGAGTTAATAAAGATTCAAGCAGAACTCAACTAAATCGAGACCAGAAGAACTGTGGAACAGATCAACCGAACCAGGAGTTGGTTCTTTGAAAGAATTAATCAGATAGATAAACCAGCCTTATTAAAAAGAAGAGAGAGAAGACTCAAATTAATAAAATCATGAATGAGAAAGGAGAGATCACTACCAACACCAAGGAAATACAAACGGTTTTAAAAACATATTATGAACAGCTATACGCCAATAAATTAGGCAATCTAGAAGAAATGGACGCATTCCTGGAAAGCCACAAACTACCAAAACTGGAACAGGAAGAAATAGAAAACCTGAACAGGCCAATAACCAGGGAGGAAATTGAAGCAGTTATCAAAAACCTCCCAAGACACAAATGTCCAGGGCCAGACGGCTTCCCAGGAGAATTCTATCAAACGTTTAAAGAAGAAACCATACCTATTCTACTAAAGCTGTTTGGAAATATAGAAAGAGATTGAGTACTTCCAAATTCATTCTATGAGGCCAGCATCACCTTAATTCCAAAATCAGACAAAGACCCCACCAAAAAGTCGAATTGTAGACCAATATCCTGATGAACATGGATGCAAAAATTCTCAACAAGATACTAGCCAATAGGATCCAACGGTATATTAAGAAAATTATTCACCATGACCAAGTAGGATTTATCCCTGGACACAAGGCTGCTTCAACACTCGTAGAACAATCAATGTGATTCATCATATCAGCAAAAGAAAAACCAAGAACCATATGATCCTCTCAATAGATGCAGAGAAAGCATTTGAGAAAATACAGCATCCATTCCTGATCAAAACTCTTCAGAGTGTAGGGATAGAGGGAACATTCCTCGACATCTTAAAAGCCATCTATGAAAAGCCCACAGCAAATATCATTCTCAATGGGGAAGCACTGGGAGCCTTTCCCCTAAGATCAGGAACAAGACAGGGATGTCCACTCTCACCACTGCTGTTCAACATAGTACTGGAAGTCCTAGCCTCAGCAGTCAGACAACAAAAAGACATTAAAGGCATTCAAATTGGCAAAGAAGGAGTCAAACTCTCCCTCTTCGCAGATGACATGATACTGTACATAGAAAACCCAAAAGACTCCACGCCAAGATTGCTAGAACTTATACAGCAATTTGGCAGCGTGGCAGGATACAAAATCAGTGCCCAGAAGTCAGTGGCATTTCTATACACTAACAATGAGACTGAAGAAAGAGAAATTAAGGAGTCAATCCCGTTTACAATTGCACCCAAAAGCATAAGATACCTAGGAATAAACCTCACCAAAGAGGTAAAGGATTTATACCCTAAAAACTATAGAACACTTCTGAAAGAAATTGAGGAAGACACAAAGAGATGGAAAAATATTCCATGCTCATGGATTGGCAGAATTAATACTGTGAAAATGTCAATGTTACCCAGAGCAATTTACACGTTTAATGCAATCCCTATAAAAATACCATGGACTTTCTTCATTCATCTTTCAATGGAGAAAACACTTCTTAATTCATTCCATAATGCCTGTATTGTTTTCACACTAAACGGAGTCAAAGTTGTTGCAAGGAAATGAAGCTACGTATCAAAATGTAATGACTATGGATATAAGAATCCTTATCCAAGTCCAAGTAAACTAAATCCAGCAGAACTTCACAGGGATTCTACAGCATAACCAAGTGAGAGTTATCCCAGGAGTGCAAAGACAGGTCAATACACAAAAGTCACTCAATGTAATACACCATACAAATGGAATTAAGGGGAAAAAACTACATGATCATCTTAGTAGATACAGGAAGAGTACAAGACATTGCTAGAAGAAATGAAAGAAGACCTACATAAATGTAAAGATATCCCATGATCATGGACTGGAAGGGTTACTAATGTCAAGATGTAGTACTCCCCATATTTATGTACGGATTCAATGTAATCCTATGGAAATTCCAATTCCCTGTTTTTTTATGCAGGGGGGTTTGTTTTGTTTTGTTTTGTTTTGTTTTCAGAATTGACCCTAAATAGCTGAAACAATATTTGAAAAGGACAAAGTAGGAGGGCTAGCACTTCCTGACTTAAAAACTGACTATGAAGCAGAACAGTGTTGTGCTTGCGCAAGGATAGACATAGACCAAAGGAATGGAATCACAATACAGAAATGAACTCACACATCAGCGATACTCAACCAGGGGCCGAATAATATTTTATTATTAAAAAATATTAAAAATAATGCATAATGGACAAGACTCTAGAATATTCACCAGCATTTTAAACTGAGAGAATTTAATTGAAGCACATCAACCATTCTAAAAATACATGAGTTCATAATATTGAAGAAGAAAACCCCTTCATTGTCTTCCTTTGGAGGATGATGCTGAGGGAATCCACACAATGACCCTCACAGTGTGGAAATAATTGTTTATTTTTTAATTCTTATTTTTTTAATAATAAAAATATTTTTTATTGGTGTTCAATTTGCCAGCATACAGAATAACACCCAGTGCTCATCCCGTCAAGTGCCCCCCTCAGTGCCCGCCACCCAGTCACACCCTCCCCCTGCCCTCCTCCCCTTCCACCACCCCTAGTTCGTTTCTCAGAGTTAGGTGTCTCTCATGTTCTGTCTCCATTTCTGATATTTCCCACCCATTTCTCAATTCTTATTTGTAAACATTTTATTTATTTATTCATGATAGACAGAGAGAGGCAGAGACACAGACAGAAGGAGAAGCAGGCTCCGTGCAGAGCCCCCGACGTGGGACTCGATCACGGGTCTCTAGGATCACACCCTGAGCTGAAGGTGGTGCTAAATTGCTGAGCCACCCAGGCTGCCTGGGAAGAGTTGTTTAAGGATTTTTCCCTTAGAATATTGCAACTAATAAATGAAGATTGAAATACGGAATATGAGTATTCTCATCTTATAAACCCCTAATGAAACATCCAGTTTAGGTAAGATTAATGACCACTGTTAATATTAATCAAGAGATGCAGCCAGGTGGACCTCAGAGGGGAAATACACACAATAGTTATGAAATATTCTTACCAAAAATCAATTGTAAGTCAGATTGAGCCTTTGGACCTACCAGTTTCCCAGAATGTAAGAAGCAACACAATATGCTAATCAACACTACAGGGACAGCATCAGCAACACCTGTGATGCGTGTGAAAAGCATTGCAGGATAAAAAACCGGTTTTCTTCAATAAAAAGGTTGAAGTAATAATATTGAAAGTGAAATAAGTCAATCGGAGAAGGACAAACATTATATCTTCTATTTCATTTGGGGAATATAAATAAGAGTGAAAGGGAATAGAAGGGAAGGGAGAAGAAATGGGTAGTAAATATCAGAAAGGGAGACAGAACATAAAGACTCCTAAAACTGGGAAATGGACTACGGGTGGTGGCAGGGGAGGAGGGCGGGGGGGGGAATGGGTGATGGACACTGAGTGGGGGCACGTGACGGGATAAGCACTGGATGTTATTCTGTATGTTGGTAAATTGAACACCAATAAGAGAATAAATTTATTTAAAAAAAAAAGAAAATAGAGGGACAGGCAGCCAGTGAATGAGAGACTTTAGAGGCATCAGAGAACAGTGGATGGATGTTATTGAATCCTGTTGCAAAACAAAGTATAAAGGAAACATGAGCCAATCTGGACAATTAAAGCACTAAATGGAACTTTTATAATATTAAGGATAATATTAATTTCTTTGTGGAGAATAGTTAAATTGAAGTTGTGTTTAAAGTCACTGTTGAGAGGGATTAGATATGATTAACTGTAGACTGATAATTATTGAAGTTGGTTGGTGCAAATAGGTAATCCATTATTGCTCTAGTTCCATGTCTGAGTGTTTGAGAACATCCATAATAAAGAGAGTCAAGGAAGTGACACACAGAGGAGAGGAGCCAGATGTGCTGTACACGTTTGAAAATGTGCATAATCCTGCTAATCATCAGGAGAAAGCAAGTTCCCATGTTAAAAACGTCCTCCTGCCCACCCGCCCAAATGTCTCAAACTAAGCAGAGGGGCAGTAACCAGCGGTGTTGCGGACGGGAGCCACTGGAAGGGAGTGTAAATCAGGACACATTTGTCATTTTCTACTGATGTGGAGGATCCCTGTTCCTTACCTGTGTCTTCACTTTCCCTCTGGAAGTGCGCACAGGTGCACAGGGAGACCACAGGGAGGCTGTTCTCGGCAGCGTTAGGACCATAGCTGCACTAGTGAGTTGTGGTATGTTGCCTGGCGGAGAACTAGACAACCGTAAACAGGAAGCAGCATGATGCTGACCATGGACCGCAGCCTGAGAACAGCTGCTCATCACAGGTCAGGCTCAGGTCACTCACTCTCAAAGCCTGGATATCCAAAGGCAGTTGGTCCTCAAGGACCCAAGTCATCCTGTTCAAAACTGCTTGCTCAGGTCCAGGTGGAGGAGGTCACCACCAGGAGCCACACCACACCCGTCTCCCTCTCCCCTGATCATCCTGGGTTGTGTCCTGACAATCTGCATTGACCCCCTGCCTCCACCACACCTGTCAACTCAAGACCCTTCTCATGTCTCATGTGAATGTACGCAATGGTTTCATAATGAGCTCTAGCCTGCCCATTCCCTACTTTGTATCCCAAACAGAGCTCCTTGTGCAGAGTCACCAAATCCTCCCTCATGTCATATTGCTCCCTAATGCAAATGAGTGACAGCCTCCCCACCAGCTGAGGGATCCTGGAGAGGAACCCAAAAGGGACTGGAACCCTCAGCTCCAGACAGGGACATCATACTCGGAGATTCTCTGATTCTCGCCATCTGTCATGATGTCTGTCTACCTCCATCCAACTTTAGTGTGTGACCAGCTCTCATCTCCCAATGGGCTCTCTGTCACTCTCTGATGTGACAGTTTCCTGTTTGTGCCATTAGCAGCCTGGTCACGCCCCCCTCACTGCCTGTGTCCCATCAAATTTGAACTGTTTGTTGTAAAGTCGGCCTTTTTACAGAGCCATGAGCTCCCAGGGCTGGCCCTGGTCTACAGTATTTCTGCATCCCTGTGGCCATGTCCCTTCGAAGGCTGTGCTCAGTACTCTGGTGACCTACTGATTTGAGCCTGAGAAATGCACTTCAGGTCACGAGGGAGCCTGGTGCTGTGATCTCTGTTTACAATGAAAACCGGGCTCTTTAGCTGGAATGACCCTGAAGTCCAAGACAGTGCTGGCCAGGGCAGGAGTGGGGTCACCCCTTCAGCTGCTGAGGCAAGCCCTGAGTGCTTACTGTCTACCTTAGCTCTAAAGCCTCCCTTACACACATGGTGTCCTTCATACCTGGCAGCCCTGAGGGATGGCTGCCTTGACCCTTACTTCTTCCAGGTGAGGGTCATGACTGTTCAAGATCACACAGCCAGCACCTGCTCTCCCAGGGTCTCCCAAGCTCCTGGCCCACATCCGTGCTGATGATGACGACGTCAGCAGGAGAACTCTCACCCTTCTTCCTTCATTAATGTCTCCCATGCAATGAAGAGAGAGTGGGGAGGTGGCAGGGGAGGACCCTCAGGGACTCAGGTAGTCTGGTGGATACCTGAGGTTCAGTCTTCAGTAGACTCCTTGATCTTGGTTACCTCGTGGGAGGGAAGGGTCTCAGCTCACCTCAGTTTCCACGTCTTGTTGCATCATCCAGGCAGCAGAGCAAGGACCTGCACATTGGGGTCACTGTGCTGGGAAGGTCTCTCCTCCTGCAAGGCTGGGATTTGGAGCCTTGAATGGCCAATTAGGGGAGCTTTTTGTGTTCTGGTCTCTGGAGTGCTCTGGGACTCCTGGTTCTCCTGGGTTCTCCTGTCACCAAGCTTTGTCTGACCTGCCCTCCTCTACCTGTCCAGGCACCAAAATCCAGACGTTTCTGTGCTCCCCAGGGGGTGAGCAGAAGAAGATCATAAACTCTAATAGCCTCGCTGTGGCCCTGAGTTGACTGTCCTCCCAGTGGAGGCAGGTGTGAACTCCTGAGCCCAAAGCCATTTCATCACCCCTTTCCCCATCACCTTGTATCATTATCTACGAGCTGAAATGATCTGTCAGGAAAAAACAGTCCTCTCTGGGATCATCTCCGTTGGTCTCCCTGCAGCTCCTCAGCAGAGTCTGACTCAGAAGTGGAAGAAGACCACCCTGAATACATTTCTGTTCCTGCAGAGGGATCAGGAAGAGGTTGCTTTTCTAAATCATGGAACCAAAATAAGTTTGAGAAATTCAAGCACTTAGAATGTGTTGGCATGCAGTGAGGATGCCCCTCTGTTTACGTCAATCACTGTCCCAGCCCTGTGGGAGTTCTGGGGTTTCCACACGTCACTTGTTGGGGAGATGTTGGCCTGGGGGCACATGTGTCTTTTACTTAATTGTTTTTTCTTTTTTTAAAATTGTATTTAGAGGATCCCTGGGTGGCACAGTGGTTTAGCTTTGGCCTTAGGGCGCGATCCTGGAGACCCGGGATTGAATCCCACGTCGGGCTCCCGGTGCATGGAGCCTGCTTATCCCTCTTCCTGTGTCTCTGCCTCTCTCTCTGTGTGTGTGACTATCATAAATAAATTTTAAAAAAATTAAAATTGTATTTATTATCCATGAGAGATACAGAGATAGAGGCAGAGATAGAGGCAGATGGAGAAGCAGGCTCCTCCAGGGGCCCCCACATGAGCTTCATCCCTGGACACCAGGGATAGAGCATTATGCTCAACCACGGAGCCACCAAGGTGTCCCAATTTGTTTTTGTCTTTTAGATCAATATGATCACACCCAACATCGTGTTGGCATTTTTAATCTTTTTACCGTATACTCTGCAATTGTCACATTTGTAAGTAGTGACATTCTCATTCCGTGTCTTCAGTGTTCTGTTGTGAAGGGGATTAGGACATCCTCATTTCACTATGTGAATGCCTATTTAGGAATGCACATTTTTTAAAACATGATTCATTAGCCTACTATTACTATATCTTGTTTAAAATGTGGTGTTCAGAAATTCATCAGTTGCATATAACCACCCCTGCTCATCACATCACACGCATATTTTAATGACCATCTCCCAGTTATCCCATGCCCCAACGACCTTCTGTCCAGTAACCCTCAGGTCGTTTCTGAACTGAAGACTCACTTTTATTTTTATTAGTTTTTTAATAATAAATTTATTTTCTATATGTGATCAATTTGCCAACATACAGAATAACACCCAGAGCTCATCCCATCAAGTGCCCCCCTCAGTTCCCGTCACCCATTCACCCCCACCCTCCACCCTCCTCCCCTTCCACCACCCCTAGTTCTTTTCCCAGATTTAGGAGTCTTCATGTTCTGTCTCCCTTTCTGTAATCTCCTACCCAATTCTTCTCCCTTCCCTTCTACTCCCTTTCACTGTTATTTATATTCCCCAAATAAATGAGAAGATATCATGTTTGTCCTTCTCTGATTGACTTACTTCACTCAGCATAATACCCTCCAGTTCCATCCACGTTGAAGCAAATGGTGGGTATTTGTCATTTCTAATGGCTGAGTAATATTCCATTGTATACATAGACCACATCTTCTTTATCCATTCATCTTTCGATAGACTCACTTTTAAAATTGTACTCTGAAAAGGTCACTTATCCTAGGATGTACAATTTTAATAAATTTATAAGAAACAATATATTATTGTTGATTTTAGGTACAGCATCCCTCTAAAGCTTATTTCTCTGGCATGAATGAAATTGCTTCCTGTTATTTAAAAATTTAAACACCTGAGTCCTGGCAAACACCATCCCCTACATCTAGCCTCCAGAACTCTCAGACTCCCTTCACCACATCCTTCACGTGGCCATGTGTTTCTGGCCCAGCCTCCACACAGCCTCCTTCACATCCTTGTTTTGCAGACTGTAGATGAGGGGATTGAGCTCTGGGATGACCAGCGTGTAGAAGACAGAGACCACCTTGCCCTGCTCCATGGACTCAGTTGCTCCTGGCTGGGTATATATTACAAAGACGGTCCCAAAAAAGAGGGTCATTGCAGTCATGTGGGAGCCACAGGTGGAGAAGACCTTGCATCTCCCAGCTCCTGAGCCCATCCTCAGGATGGACACTATTATGTAACCATAGGAGATGAGGACCATATATGTCACACCCACAATCATGAGCCCACAGATGCCAAACAAGAGAAGTTCATTGATGGCCGTGTTGCCACAGGCGATCTGGAACAGAGGGCACATCACAGAGGACGTGGTTGATGCAGTTGGAGCTGCAGAATGAGAGGTTGAATGTGAAGCTTCTCTGCACCAGAGTTGAAGCAGCCTCCACAGTAGGTGCACAGCACCAGGCGAGTGCAGCCAGACTGGCACATGGTGCTAGGGTAGCTCAAGGGTCTACAAATGGTCATGAAGTGGTCGTAGGATATAACACCCAGGAGGAAACATTCAGTGGTAGCCACCAGGGATAAAAAGAAAAAGTGGGTGGCACATTCTGTAAAGGTGATGACCTTGGATGAGGAGAAGTAGTTGGCCGGTGCATTGGGGGCAATGACAGATGAGTAGCACAAGTCCACGAAGGAGGGGTTCTTGAGGAAGACATACATTGGGAAGTGTAGGCAGGCATCCAGGGTGCTAGAGATGATCATGAGGAAGTTGCCCAGTATAGTCACCATGTACAAGGCCAAGAACACAGTGAAGAGCATGGCTTGGGTCTCCAGACCACCCCTAAATCCCTCTAGTACAAAATCTTGAAAGTGGCCATGGAGAGGTTTCATTACTGTGGGATGGCATGAGCCTCAGCCCTCACCATGGAATTACTACTCCAGTATAGGCAGTTTAAGTGGGTCAAGCTAAACTTCCTGCTGAAGACTATTTTGAAAAGATAAATTCTGAAAAAAAATCTGATTGAAGGTATAAGAGAGTTACTGGATTGCAGAAGATTTATTAAAGAAAATTAGATATAAAAATAGGCATAAGGATTTCATTATGGGAACTTCCTTTTCCATTGAGATGTAAGCCAATTTTGAAGATGAATCTTAGAGGCTAGGTGGCTAACCAGTGAGGTTTTGCCTGTCTTGCAGAGCTAATGCTGACTCTGTTTGGTCATAGCATCCAATCATGATACATCATAGGAGTGAGATAAATCAGGAGTAGCTATGCAGCCAAGCTTCTAGCCATTTCAATCAAGAAAGTGTATTACGATATGATCTGAGTGCCAGTGCCTCTCACATCTTGCAAAAATACATATATCTCAAGAGGCAGACACATTATGCTGGACTGAAGTTGCTATGTATAAAAGTTCTGTGTAAATAATGTCAGACAGAATTTTGAGATTGAGGAGTTCCTACAAAACAAATTAAAATATCATAAACAATAGAAAACACAAAAGAGCTTTCAGTTTTTGGAGTTAACACACATCAACTTTACTTTTTTATATAATTAACTTTTTAATTATTTTTAAAAAGATTTTATTTATTTATTTCTTCATGAGAGACACAAAGAGAGAGGCAGAGACATCGGCAGAGGGAGATGCAGGCTCCATGCAGGGAGCCTGCCGTGGGACTCCATCCAAGGTCTCCAGGATCATGCACTGGGCTGAAGGTGGCACCAAACCACTGACCACCAGGGCTGCCTCCACAAATAAGTTTTAAATGGAAATTATTATGTATGGAGGATAAAGATGAGAGTAAGAAACTTTGCAGATATGTAAAGCAATCAAGAGAATAATATCTAACTTTTTACAAATATAGTGGCTAGATTTGGAACTCAATGAAAGTAGTTTACAGATTAGATATAGCTAGAAAGAAAGTTTGTGAACTGGAATACAGAGCAGTAGAAAATATTCAGAATCAAGTTTTGAGAAGCAAAAGGATAGAAAAACAAGAAATGAGGGTTAGGGACGAAAGATGTAGGGACATCCCTTCTATGAGTTCCTAAAGAAGGTTTAAAGAGAGAAAAAGGCTGAATCAGTGCTTGAAGAGAGAATGGATACTTATTATCTCAAGCCAATGAATGAAATTATTCTAAAGATTCATTAACCCTACCAAATCAAAGCAGGATTTATACAAAGAACACCACACTTGAACATATGATAGAAAAAATATTTAGAACCAAGAGAAAAAGACAAATATAAAAACAGCCTGACATAGAACATATAGTCACTTCAAGGATGGATAAGTGGCACAGTCGGATAGGCCTCTGACTCCTGGTTTTGACTCAGGTTGTGATCTCAGAGTTGTGAGATTGGGCTCCATTTTAGGCCCACATTCAGCGCACAGTCTGCTTGAAACACTGTCCCTCTGCCACTGCCCTTCCTCCCCTAAAATAAATAAATCAATCTTAAAAAGAAGACATATTTACTTCAAAGTATCAACTTTAGAAGTAAGATTGACAATTGGCTTATCAGACTAAAAATAATGGAAGCCAAGTAAAAAAATAATTACCAACTAGAATTCTACCAATAGGTATCCTTCAGAATGCAAAAGAAATGCAGAAATCATAGTTTAAGACTTCAATGCTCCACTTTCAATAATGAATTGTACAACAAAACTAAGTATCAGTAAGGAAATAACAGATGTGAACAGCATTATAAACCAAATACTTAACAGGCATATGTGGAACACACTGTGTTCATCAATAGCAGAATACATTAGCCTCCAGTGCACATGGAACATTATTCAGGATCGACCGTATGCTATTTCACAAAGCAAGTCCTAATAAATGTTAGAAGATTGAAAGTATAAGAAGTATGCTCTCCAAACAAAATGGAATGAAATCACAAAGCAACAGCATAAGGCCATTTGGAAAACTTACAGACACGTGGAAGCTCAACAACACATTTTTAAATCACCAGTGGGTCAAAGAAGAAATCACAATGGAAATTACAAAGTATTATGAGATTAATGAAAATGGGAACACTATACCCCAAGACTTAGGAGATGCAATGAAAGAAGGACTCAGAAATTTATAGCTATAAACACCAATATTTTAAAAAGATTTGTATTCCATAATTAACTTTCTATCTTAGGAAAGAGAGTAGAAAGGAATAAAAAACTATGCTCAAAGAAATAGAATGAATGGAATAATGAAGATTAGAGAAGAGATCAATGAATTAGAGGAGAGTAGAATAAGACACTACAATCAAAGACACTAAAAGCTAGTTCTCTGAAAAGTTTGACCAACTAGACAAACTTTGGCTACATTGACCAAGAAAGTCATAAAACTTAAATTTCTAAAATCAGAAATGAAAGCAGACACATGACTTTTGATCTTCGGAAATAAAAATTATCATAAGAATATATTGGAACAATCGTATTCCAACAAGTGAGCTAACCTAGACGAAATGAACCAATTCCTGGAAACGGTGTAACAGAACTGACTCAAGGAGAAATAGGAAATCTGAGCAGACATACAACAAACAGATGGAGTCAATAGTCAAAACGCTTTTCTAACAAAGAGAAGTCCAGGACCAGAGGGTTTCAGTGGTGACTTTTACCAGTGAATACAAGAATTAACACACGCAGAACTCAGAGTCTAAAATGTAGATAGGAGAAACCACTTCCTAATACATTTCATAAGGCCTTCATATGGCGTACATTTCACACTAAATGGGGTCAAAGATATTGCAAGAAAATTAAGCTAAAGATCAATATGTCTTATGAATATAGATACAAAAATCCTTATCAAAATTGAAGCAAGCCAAATCCAGCAGAACTTCACGGGGATTATACAGTATAAACAAGTGAGAGTATCCCAGGGTAGCAATACTGAATCAATATAGAAAAATCAGGAATCCCTGTGTGGCTCAGCAGTTTAGTGTCTGCATTCTGCCTAGGGCGTGGTCCTGGAGTCCCAGGATCGAGTCCCATGTCGGGCTCCCTGCATGGATCCTGCTTCTCCCTCTGCCCGTGGTCTGCCTCTCTCTCCCTCTCTCTGTGTGTCTCTCATAAATAAATAAATAAATAAATAAATAAATAAATAAATAAATTAAATTTTAAAAATATAGTAAAATCATTCAATTTAGTATACCATACAAATGGAAGTTAGGGGAAAATAAACCAAAAATATTCTCCTTAGATATAAAAAAAATGTTGAAAGAAATTAAAGAAGACCTGCTAAATGTAAAGATATCCCATGATCAAGGACTGGAAGACCTACTAATGTCAAGATGTAGTAATCTCTACATTTACATACAGATTCAATGTAATCCTATGGAAATTATAGTTACTTTTTTTTTTTTTTGCAGAAATCAACCCTAAATAGCCAAAACAATATTTAATTTTTTGTATATTTTTTATTGGAGTCCGACTTGCCAACATATACCATAACACCCAGTGCTAATCCTCTCAAGTGCTCCCTCAATGCCCGTCACCCAGTCACCCCAACTGCCCCCACCCACCTCCCCTTCCACTACCCTTTGTTCATTTCCCGGGGTTAGGAGTCTCATGTTCATCTCCCTCACTGATATTTCCCACTCATTTTCTCTCCTTTCCCCTTTATTTCCTTTCACTATTTTTTAAATTCTCAAATGAATGAGACCATATAATGGCCAAAACAACATTTGAAAGAACAAAGTAAGAGGGCTAACACTTCCTGGTTTCAAAACAGTCTTTGAATCAGAGCACTGTTGTGCATGCACAAGGATAGACATAGACCAAAGGAATGGAATCAAGAAAACAGAAATAAACTCACACACTTGCGATTTTCACAAGGGGGCCCAAAGGCCCCATCCAATGGTAAAGAAAGAGTCCTTTTTCAAATGTTGATGGGAAAACTGAATATCCACATGAAAAAGAATGCATCAAGAGCATTACCTCAACAATCAATGTGATTCATCATATCAGCAAAAGAAGAAACAAGAACCATATGATCCTCTCATTAGATGCAGAGAAAGTATTTGACAAAATACAGCATCCATTCCTGAACAAAACTCTTCAGAGTGTAGGGATAGAGGGAACATGCCTCAAATCTTAAAAGCCACGTATGAGAAGCCCACAGCAATTATCCTTCTCAATGGGGAAGCACTGGGAGCCCTTCCCCTAAGATCAGGAACAAGACAGGGATGTCCACTCTCACCACTGCTATTCAACATAGTACTAGAAGTCCTAGCCTCAGCAATCAGACAACAAAAAGACATTAAAGGCATTCGAATTGGCAAAGAAGAAGTCAAACTCTCCCTCTTCGCAGATGACTTGATACTCTACATAAAAAACCCAAAAGCCTCCACCCCAAGATTGCTAGAATTCATACAGCATTTGGCAGCGTGGCAGGATACAAAATCAATGCCCAGAAATTAGTGGCATTTCTATACACTAACAATGAGACTGAAGAAAGATAAATATTTTTATAAACTTATTTTTTATTGGTTTTCAATTTGCCAACATACAGAATAACACCCAGAGCTCATCCCATCAAGTGCACCCCTCAGTGCCCATTATCCATTCACCCCCACTCTGCACCCACCTCCCCTTCCACCACTCCTAGTTTGTTTCCCAGAGTTAGGAGTCTCTCATGTTCAGTCTCCCTTTCTGATATTTCCCACTCATTTTTCTCCTCTCCCCCTTATTCTCTTTCACCATTTCCCATATTCCCCAAATAAATGAGACCATATAATGTTTATATATACAATGGAATATTACTCAGCCATTAGAAATGACAAATACCCACCAAGAAAGAGAAATTAAGGAGTCAATTTCATTTACCAGTGCACCCAAAAGCATAAGATACCTAGGAATAAACCTAACCAAAGAGGTAAAGGATCTATACCCTAAAAACTATAGAACACTTCTGAAAGAAATTGAGGAAGACAGAAAGAGATGGAAAAATATTCCATGCTCATGGATTGGAAGAATTAGTATTGTGAAAATGTCAATGTTTCCCAGGGCAATTTACACGTTTAATGCAATCCCTATCAAAATACCATGGACTTTCTTCAGAGAGTTGGAACAAGTTATCTTAAGATTTGTGTGGAATCAGAAAAACCCTGAAGAGCCAGGGGAATATTAAAAAAAAACCATATCTGGGGGCATGACAATGCCGGATTTCAGGTTGTACTACAAAGGTGTGGTCATCAAGGCAGTGTGGTACTGGCACAAAAACAGACACATAGATCAATGGAACAGATTAGAGAATCCAGAAGTGGACGTGCTGAAATTATAAAATTATTAGAGGTGAAAGAGACATCAGTGGCAATTATTCTGACATGGGATTAGTCAGCAAATTCTTAAACATGACATCAGAGTACAAACAAAAATAAATAAATAGATAAATAAATAAATAAATAAGATAAAACAGACAAATTGAACCTCCTCAAAATTAAAATATTGTGCATCAAAGAACACTTTCAAGAAGATGAAGACAAAACCTATATTAAGGGAGTTACTTTTGACAAATTACATATATCTAATAAGGATCTAGTATCCATGGAATATAGAGAACCCTTCCAACTCAGTCACAAAAACACAAATTTAAATGGGCAAAGGGCTTGCATGGGCATTTCTCCAAAAAAAAAATGTATACCTGGCCAATAAGAGAAGATGCTGAATGTCATTAGTCATTACGGAAATGTGGAACAAACTACTATGAGATTTCGTTCATTTATTAGAATGCCTACAATTTTTTTATGATAGAGAAGAACAAATGTTGGTGAGAATATGGAAAAAATCATAACCTCATAATGGTGGTACAGCCTCTGTAGAAAGTAGTCCTGCCATCCCTCAGAAAGTTAGATGTAGAGCTTCCCTACGACCCACCCTAATCCACATGTAGGGATGTGCCCAGGAGAAATGACAATATATGTTCACATAAAAGCCTGTTCACAAATGTGCATAATAGCAATATTCATAAGGTAAAAAGCTAATGCAACCCAAATGTGCATCAAATGGTGAAGAGATTAAAAAATGTGAAATATTCATACAGTGGAAAAATCAATATTCAGCCATTTAAGAAGTAAGGTTCTTTTGGGTGGGGGGTAGGGAGAGAGCACACAAGTGAGCAGGGGGAGGGGCAGAAGGAGAGAAGGGGAGAGGGGGAATCTTAAGTAGGATCCATGCCCAGAATGGAGGCCCATATGGGGCTTGCTCACAACCCTGAGATCATGACCTGAGCCCAAAGCAAGAGTCGGATGCTGAGCTAGGTGATCCACCTGGAGCCCCAAAGGCAATAATGATCTACTACAAGACAGAACATGGATGAGACTTGAAAACATTATGCTGAGTAAATGAAGCTTGACACCAAAGGCTAAATATCCTGTAAGTCCATTTATATAAAATGTGCAGAATAGGGACAGCAGTGTGTTTGTATTTACCAAAATATGGTTGGGGGAGAGGGAAGGGAGCGTGCTGACCGGAATAGGGTTTTTTTGTGTGCGATGAAACTATTCTGGAACCAGAGAGTTGCTCACTGTGGATATAATTAGAAATGAAACATCACACTTGATTAACACTTTGAAGTGGTAAAATTGTCACTTTTGTGTCAATGAGAATTGTTCCTCAGTTTAAAATGTTAAAACTAAAAAATAATAATGGTGAAATAAGAACATTCACTAGCATTTTCACTGATAGAATTTACTTGAAGCACATCGATTATGCTAAAAAAATCCCCTGAGTTCATAATACCAAAAATAAAAACCCCCTCATTGGTTACCTTTGGAAGCTGATGCTGAGGGAATTCAAGCAGTGACCCTCACAGGGAGGAAATATTTGTCTCGAGCAAATTTGCTTTACAGAATATTGCTACTAATAAATGAAGATTAAAAAACAGAATTTGAATATTATCATCTTATAAACCCCTAATGAAATAATGAGTTTAGGTAAGATTACTGATATCCACTAATATTAAAAAAGGAAGAGATGCAGCCAGGTGGACTTCTCAGTGGTAATAGAAACAACTCTTATGAAATATTCTTGCCAAATATCAATCATGAATTAGAGTGAGACTTTAGGACCTACCAAGTACTGGAAATATAAGGAGCAAAAGGACATAAGGTGGTTTGCAGGATAAAGAACCTGTTTGTACAATAAATAAAGTGCAGTAATAATTTTGACATGAAAATAGAGGGACAGGCAGCCAATGAGTTAGAGATTCAAGAGTCATCAAGAGAACACAGTGTAAGGATGTTATTGAATCCTGTTCCAACTGGGACAGTTCTCCTGGGTTCCCCTGTCAGCAAGCTTTGTCTGACACCCCCTCCCCTACATGGCCAGGCTCCAAAGCCCAGAAGTCTCTTGGGGCCCCAGGTATCAGGAGAAGAGCATAGACTAAGAGCAGATGCTGTGACCTTGAGTGGACTATTGTCCCTGGGGCAGCAGGTTTCGAACTCCTGAGCCCAAAGCCATTTCATCAACGCTTCCCTCCGTCATTAGGTATACCATTCTTCTGTGAGCTCAAAAGATCTGTCTGGAAAGACAATCCTCTCTGGGTTCTTCTCTGCTTGCTGCTGGTCTCTGTGCAGCCGACGCTAATCCATGTGGGGAGAAGACAACTCTGAATACATTTCTGTTCCTGAGGGAGGATTAGTTGGAGGTTGTTTTTAAAAAGTATGAAACTGAAATGTGCCTGAAAAATTCAAGCACATAGAAAGTGTGTGGCCTGCAGTGAGGATGCCCCTCTGTTTACACCAATCACTGTCCCAACTCTGGATATTTGGGGTTTCTACTTCTGCATCTTTGGGGATAAGGAGGCCTGAGGGTGCATGTATCTTTCATTTAACTTGTGTTTCCTTTATAGATATATGACCACACCCACATCAATTCTGAATTTTTAATCTTTTATCAAATACTGTGCAATCCTCACGTTCTACAACAGTGACGTTCTCTTTCAGTGTCTCAGTGTTCCATTGTGTGCGGGACCAAGACTTTCTCATTTCAATCTGTGAATGGCTGTTTAGGATTGTACATTTGTAAAATTAATTTGAAAGCTAACATACACTATAGCATTAATTTCAGATGTAGTTTTCAATAAATCATCAGTTGCGTGTGACACTAGGTGCTCATCATGTCATAAGCACACCTTGTTGCCCATTATCCAGTTACCCACACCTTCCCCTCCAGAATCAGTTTGTTTCCTATATAGAAGAGTCATTTTAAAACTTTATTTTGAAAAGGGCACTAAACCTGAGATCTACTGCTTAATATTTTTAAGGGCACAGTATATCATTATTGATTGTAGGTACATGTACAGCACATTGCTAAAGTGTTTCCTCTTATTGACAGAAGTTTATGTCTGCTAAATAATAACTCCTCCACCCCACTGGGGAAACCTCCATATACTCCATCAAGTATTCGGGACACACTTCATCACATGGTCATGTGTTTCTGGCCCAGCCTCTGCACAGCCTCCTTCACATCCTTGTTTCGCAGACTGTAGATGAGGGGATTGAGCATTGGGATGACCAGCGTGTAGAAGACAGAGACCACCTTGCCCTGCTCCATGGACTCAATTGCTCCTGGCTGGGCATACATGACAAAGAGAGTCCCAAAAAAGAGAGTTACTACAGTCATGTGGGAGCCACAGGTGGAGAAGATCTTGCGTCTCCCAGCTCCTGACCGCATCCTCAGGATGGTCGCTATGATGTAGCCATAGGAGATGAGGATCACAATTGCCAAACCCACAATCATGAACCCACAAATGCCAAACAAGAGAAGTTCATTGATGGCCGTATTGCCACAGGCGATCTGGAGCAGAGGGGGCACATCACAGAAGAAGTGGTTGATGCGGTTGGAGCTGCAGAATGAGAGGTGGAATGTGAAGCTGGTCTGCACAACAGAGTTGAAGCAGCCTCCACAGTAGGCGCCCAGCACCAGGCGAGTGCAGGCAGACTGGCACATGGTGCTGGGGTAGCGCAAGGGTCTACAGATGGCCATGAAGCGGTCGTAGGCCATAACACCCAGGAGGAAGCCTTCTGTTGTGGCCAGCAGACATAAAAAGAAAAACTGGGTGGCACATCCTGCAAAGGTGATGACCTTGGACGAGGAGAAGAAGTTGGCCAGTGCATTTGGGGCGATCACAGATGAGTAGCACAAGTCCACAAAGGAGAGGTTCTTGAGGAAGAAGTACATTGGGGAGTGCAGGCGGGCATCCAGGGTGATAACAATGATCATGAGAATGTTGCCCAGTACAGTCACCATATACAGGGCCAGGAACACAGCAAAGAGCAGGGCCTGGGTCTCAAGGCCACCTCCAAATCCTTCCAGCACAAAATCTTGAAAGTAGGCCATGGAGAGGTTTCCATTACTGTGGGATGGCATGAACCTCAGTCCTCACCACGGGAATTACACCTCCAGTATTAGCAGATTAAGTAGGTCAAGCTAAACTTCTGCTGAAGATAATTTAGAAAAGATAACAAAACCAAAATCTGATCGAAGGTAAAAGAGAGTTAATGGGTTAGTGAAGAATTATTTTAAAAATTTCAAGATAAACACATAGGCCCTCAGATTTCATTACTGAGAGCTTATTTCTCCTTGTTACATAAGCCCATTTTGCAGAAGAATCTGTGAGGGCAGGTGGTTATCAGTGAGGGTTTGACTGTTGTGTGGAACTCCTGCTACAGTGGTTGGTTAGCAGGGACGATGCTAGATGCACCATAGGAGTGAGATAAATCAGGAGTAGGTATGCAGCTCAGCTCCTGACCATTTCAATCCCTGAAACTGTATTAATATGTGAACTGAGTGCTAGCACCTCTGACACTTTGCAAAAATAAGCATATCTCAAGAGGAAGACACATCATCCTAGACCACAGGTGTTATCTATAAAAGTTTTTTATGATAAATTTATTTTTTATTGGTGTTCAATTTGCCAACATACAGAATAACACCCAGTGCTCATCTCCTCAAGTGCCCCCCTCCGTACCTATCACCCATTCACTCCCACGCCCCTCCCTCTTCCCCTTCCACCACCCCTAGTTTGTTTTCCCGAGTTAGGAGTCTTTATGTTCTATCTCCCTTTCTGATATTTCCCACACACTTCTTCTCCCTTCCCTTATATTCCCTTTCACTATTATTTATATTCCCCAAATGAATGAGAATATATCATGTTTGTCCTTCTCTGATTGACTTACTTCACTCAGCATAATACCCTCTAGTTCCATCCACGTTGAAGCAAATGGTGGGTATTTGTCATTTCTAATGACTGAGTAATATTCCATTGTATATCTATAAATGTTTTGTGTCAATACTGCCAGACATAATTTTAAAATTGAAGAGTTCCTGCAATATGGATTAAAAATTCTGAAACAATAGAAAAACTCAAAGAGGTTCTTGATTATGGAGTTGACACACCAACTCTAAAGTTATTATGTGTAAAGGAAACGTTCAGACTAAGAATTATAGCCAAATGAACAAACAATGATGAGACTAATATGTAACTTTTTGGAAGTACAGTGGCTAAAATTAGGAACTCAATGAATGTACTTCGCAGAGTAGAAATAGCTAAGGAGAAAATTTGTGAACTAGAATACAGATCAGTAGAAAGTATTTAGAGTGAGATATTGAGAGACAAAAGTATAGAAAATTCAGGAATGAGGGTTTGAGTTAAAATATATAGGGACATCCATATCCATAAAAAATAAATTTATAAGAAAATTTTCTTTTGTAAAATAAAACATAACTGACTGGAGAACTATATAATCTGAGCAGACATATAACAGAATGAATCACAAGTCAAAAAACATTTCTAACAAAAAAAAGATCAGGACTAGATGGTTTCAGCGGTGACTTTTATCAGCGAATACAGAATTAACACAAGGATGCTCAAAGTCTAAAAAGTAGATAGGAGGAAACACTTCTTTTTTTTCTTTTTTCTTTTCCTTTTTATTTTTTTATTGAAGTTCAATTTGCCAACATATAGCATAACACCCAGTCCTCATCCCACCAAATGCCCCCCTCAGTGCTCATCACCCAGTCACCCCAACCCCCTGCCCACCTCCTTTCCAATACCCCTTGTTTGTTTCCCAGTGAGGAGTCTCTCAAGTTTTGTCACCCTCACTGATATTTTCACTCATTTTCTTTCCTTTCGCCTTTATTCCCTTTCACCCTTTTACTATTTTTATATTCCCTGAATGAAAGAAACCATATAATGTTTGTCCTTCTCTGATTGACTTATTTCACTCAACATAATACCCTCCAGTTCCATCCATGTCGAAGCAAATAGTGGGTTTTGTCATTTCTAATGGCTGAGGAATATTCCATTGTATACATAGACCACAGCTTCTTTATCCATTCATCTTTCTTTTTTTTTTCACTAAACTCATACCTTTCAATAGTAACTCTGAATGTGAACGGGCTTAATGACCCCATCAAAAGGCGCAGGGTTTCAGACTGGATAGAAAAGCAGAAACCATCTATTTGCTGTCTACAAGAGACTCATTTTAGACAGAAGGACACCTACAGCCTGAAAATAAAAGGTTGGAGAACCATTTACCATTTAAATGGTCCTCTAAAGAAAGCAGGGGTAGCCATCGTTATATCAGATAAACTAAAATTTACCCCGAAGACTGTAGTGAGAGATGAAGAGGGACACTATATCATACTTAAAGGATCTATCCAACAAGAGGACGTAACAATCCTCAATATATATGCCCCGAATGTGGGAGCTGCCAAATATATCAATCAATTAATAACCAAAGTGAAGAAATACTTAGATAATAATACACTTATACTTGGTGACTTCAATCTAGCTCTTTCTATACTCGATAGGTCTTCTAAGCACAACATCTTCAAAGAAACGAGAGCTTTAAATGATACACTGGACCAGATGGATTTCACAGATATCTACAGAACTTTACATCCAAACTCAACTGAATACACATTCTTCTCAAGTGCACATGGAACTTTCTCCAGAATAGACCACATACTGGGTAACAAATCAGGCCTGAACCGATACCAAAAGATTGGGATCGTCCCCTGCATATTCTCAGACCATAATGCCTTGAAATTAGAACTAAATCACAACAAGAAGTTTGGAAAGACCTCAAACACGTGGAGGTTAAGGACCATCCTGCTAAAAGGTGAAAGGGTCAATCAGGAAATTAAGGAAGAATTAAAAAGATTCGTGGAAACTAATGAGAATGAAGATACAACCATTCAAAATCTTTGGGATGCAGCAAAAGCAGTCCTACAAGCATCCATTCAAAAACTGGAAAGAACTCAAATACAAAAGCTAACCTTACACATAAAGGAGCTAGAGAAAAAACAGCAAATAGATCCTACACCCAGCAGAAGAAGAGAGTTAATAAAGATTCAAGCAGAACTCAACTAAATCGAGACCAGAAGAACTGTGGAACAGATCAACCGAACCAGGAGTTGGTTCTTTGAAAGAATTAATCAGATAGATAAACCATTAGCCAGCCTTATTAAAAAGAAGAGAGAGAAGACTCAAATTAATAAAATCATGAATGAGAAAGGAGAGATCACTACCAACACCAAGGAAATACAAATGATTTTATTTTATTTTTTTTTCTTTTTTTTTTTATTGGTGTTCAATTTACTAACATACAGAATAACACCTAGTGCCCGTCACCCATTCACTCCCACCCCCCGCCCTCCTCCCCTTCTACCACCCCTAGTTCGTTCCCAGAGTTAGCAGTCTTTACGTTCTGTCTCCCTTTCTGATATTTCCCACATATTATGAACAGCTATACGCCAATAAATTAGGCAATCTAGAAGAAATGGACGCATTCCTGGAAAGCCACAAACTACCAAAACTGGAACAGGAAGAAATAGAAAACCTGAACAGACCAATAACCAGGGAGGAAATTGAAGCAGTTATCAAAAACCTCCCAAGACACAAAAGTCCAGGGCCAGATGGCTTCCCTGGGAAATTCTATCAAACGTTTAAAGAAGAAATCAAGGGATCCCTGGGTGGCGCAGCGGTTTGGCGCCTGCCTTTGGCCCAGGGCGCGATCCTAGAGACCCGGGATCGAATCCCACGTTGGGCTCCCGGTGCATGGAGCCTACTTCTCCCTCTGCCTATGTCTGTCTCTCAATCTCTCTCTCTCTCTCTCTCTCTCTCTCTCTGACTATCATAAATAAATAAAGATCTTAAAAAAATAAAATAAAATAAAAAGCTCATGCTCTAGAACTGAAGATAGCATACTTCTAAAAAAAAATAAAGAAGAAACCAAAAATAAATAAATAAATAAATAAATAAATAAAGAAGAAACCATACCTATTCTAGTAAAGCTGTTTGGAAATATAGAAAGAGATTCAGTACTTCCAAATTCGTTCTATGAGGCCAGCAACACCTTAATTCCAAAACTAGACAAAGACCCCACCAAAAAGGAGAATTGGAGACCAATATCCTTGATGAACATGGATGCAAAAATTCTCAACAAGATACTAGCCAATAGGCTCCAACAATACATTAAGAAAATTATTCACCATGACCAAGTAGGATTTATCCCTGGGACACAAGGCTGCTTCAACACTCGTAGAACAATCAATGTGATTCATCATATCAGCAAAAGAAAAACCAAGAACCATGTGATCCTCTCAATAGATGCAAAGAAAGCATTTGACAAAATACAGCATCCATTCCTGATCAAAAATCTTCAGAGTGTAGGGATAGAGGGAACATTCCTCAACATCTTAAAAGCCATCTACGAAAAGCCCACAGCAAATATCATTCTCAATGGGGAAGCACTGGGAGCCTTTCCCCTAAGATCAGGAACAAGACAGGGATGTCCACTCTCACCACTGCTATTCAACATAGTACTGGAAGTCCTAGCCTCAGCAGTCAGACAACAAAAAGACATTAAAGGCATTCAAATTGGCAAAGAAGGAGTCAAACTCTCCCTCTTCGCAGATGACATGATACTGTACATAGAAAACCCAAAAGACTCCATGCCAAGATTGCTAGAACTCATACAGCAATTTGGCAGCTTGGAAGGATACAAAATCAATGCCCAGAAGTCAGTGGCATTTCTATACACTAACAATGTGACTGAAGAAAGAGAAATTAAGGAGTCAATCCCGTTTACAATTGCACCCAAAAGCATAAGATACCTAGGAATAAACCTCACCAAAGAGGTAAAGGATTTATACCCTAAAAACTATAGAACACTTCTGAAAGAAATTGAGGAAGACACAAAGAGATGGAAAAATATTCCATGCTCATGGATTGGCAGAATTAATACTGTGAAAATGTCAATGTTACCCAGAGCAATTTACACGTTTAATGCAATCCCTATCAAAATACCATCGACTTTTTTCATTCATCTTTCAATGGAGAAAACACTTCTTAATTCATTCCATAATGCCTGTTTTGTTTTCACACTAAATGGAGTCAAAGTTGTTGCAAGGAAATGAAGCTACGTATCAAAATGTAATGACTATGGATATAAGAATCCTTATCCAAGTCCAAGTAAACTAAATGCAGCAGAACTTCACAGGGATTCTACAGCATAACCAAGTGAGAGTTATCCCAGGAGTGCAAAGACAGGTCAATACACAAAAGTCACTCAATGTAATACACCATACAAATGGAATTAAGGGGAAAAAACTACATGATCATCTTAGTAGATACAGGAAGAGTACAAGACATTGCTAGAAGAAATGAAAGAAGACCTACATAAATGTAAAGATATCCCATGATCATGGACTGGAAGGCTTACTAATGTCAAGATGTAGTACTCCCCATATTTATGTACGGATTCAATGTAATCCTATGGAAATTCCAATTCCCTGTTTTTTTATGCAGGGGGGGCTGTTTTGTTTTGTTTTGTTTTGTTTTCAGAATTGACCCTAAATAGCTGAAACAATATTTGAAAAGGACAAAGTAGGAGGGCTAGCACTTCCTGACTTAAAAACTGACTTTGAAGCAGAACAGTGTTGTGCTTGTGCAAGGATAGACATAGACCAAAGGAATGGAATCACAATACAGAAATGAACTCACACATCAGCGATACTCAACCAGGGGCCGAATAATATTTTATTATTAAAAAATATTAAAAATAATGCATAATGGACAAGACTCTAGAATATTCACCAGCATTTTAAACTGAGAGAATTTAATTGAAGCACATCAACCATTCTAAAAATACATGAGTTCATAATATTGAAGAAGAAAACCCCTTCATTGTCTTCCTTTGGAGGATGATGCTGAGGAAATCCACACAATGACCCTCACAGTGGGGAAATAATTGTTTATTTTTTTAATTCTTATTTTTTTAATAATAAAAATATTTTTTATTGGTGTTCAATTTGCCAGCATACAGAATAACATCCAGTGCTCATCCCATCAAGTGCCCCCCTCAGTGCCCGCCACCCAGTCACACCCTCCCCCTGCCCTCCTCCCCTTCCACCACCCCTAGTTTGTTTCTCAGAGTTAGGTGTCTCTCATGTTCTGTCTCCATTTCTGATATTTCCCACCCATTTCTCAATTCTTATTTGTAAAGATTTTATTTATTTATTCATGATAGACAGAGAGAGGCAGAGACACAGACAGAAGGAGAAGCAGGCTCCGTGCAGAGACCCCGACGTGGGACTCGATCACGGGTCTCTAGGATCACACCCCGAGCTGAAGGTGGTGCTAAATTCCTGAGCCACCCAGGCTGCCTGGAAAGAGTTGTTTAAGGATTTTTCCCTTAGAATATTGCAACTAATAAATGAAGATTGAAATACGGAATATGAGTATTCTCATCTTATAAACCCCTAATGAAACATCCAGTTTAGGTAAGATTAATGACCACTGTTAATATTAATCAAGAGATGCAGCCAGGTGGACCTCAGAGGGGAAGTACACACAATAGTTATGAAATATTCTTACCAAAAATCAATTGTAAGTCAGATTGAGCCTCTAGGACCTACCAGTTTCCCAGAATGTAAGAAGCAACACAATATGCTAATCAACACTACAGGGACAGCATCAGCAACACCTGTGATGTATGTGAAAAGCATTGCAGGATAAAAAACCAGTTTTCTCAATAAAAAAGTTGATGTAATAATATTAAAAGTGAAATAAGTCAATCGGAGAAGGACAAACATTATATCTTCTATTTCATTTGGGGAATATAAATAATAGTGAAAGGGAATAGAAAGGAAGGGAGAAGAAATGGGTAGTAAATATCGGAAAGGGAGACAGAACATAAAGACTCCTAACACTGGGAAATGAACTAGGGGTGGTGGCAGGGGAGGAGGGCGGGGGGGGTGTGTGAATGGGTGATGGACACTGAGGGGGGGCACTTGACGGGATAAGCACTGGATGTTATTCTGTATGTTGGTAAATTGAACACCAATAAAAAATAAATTTATTATTTAAAAAAAAAGAAAATAGAGGGACAGGCAGCCAGTGAATGAGAGACTTTAGAGGCATCAGAGAACAGTGGATGGATGTTATTGAATCCTGTTCCAAAACAAAGTATAAAGGAAACATGAGCCAATCTGGACAATTAAAGCACTAAATGGAACTTTTATAATATTAAGGATAATATTAATTTCTTTGTGGAGAATAGTTAAATTGAAGTTGTGTTTAAAGTCACTGTTGAGAGGGATTAGATATGATTAACTGTAGACTAATTATTGAAGTTGGTTGGTGCAAATAGGTAATCCATTATTGCTCTAGTTCCATGTCTGAGTGTTTGAGAACATCCATAATAAAGAGAGTCAAGGAAGTGACACACAGAGGAGAGGAGCCAGATGTGCTGTACACGTTTGAAAATGTGCATAATCCTGCTAATCATCAGGAGAAAGCAAGTTCCCATGTTAAAAACGTCCTCCTGCCCACCCGCCCAAATGTCTCAAACTAAGCAGAGGGGCAGTAACCAGCGGTGTTGCGGACGGGAGCCACTGGAAGGGAGTGTAAATCAGGACACATTTGTCATTTTCTACTGATGTGGAGGATCCCTGTTCCTCACCTGTGTCTTCACTTTCCCTCTGGAAGTGCGCACAGGTGCACAGGGAGACCGCAGGGAGGCTGTTCTCGGCAGCGTTAGGACCATAGCTGCACTAGTGAGTTGTGGTATGTTGCCTGGTGGAGAACTAGACAACCGTAAACAGGAAGCAGCATGATGCTGACCATGGACCGCAGCCTGAGAACAGCTGCTCATCACAGGTCAGGCTCAGGTCACTCACTCTCAAAGCCTGGATATCCAAAGGCAGTTGGTCCTCAAGGACCCAAGTCATCCTGTTCAAAACTGCTTGCTCAGGTCCAGGTGGAGGAGGTCACCACCAGGAGCCACACCACACCCGTCTCCCTCTCCCCTGATCATCCTGGGTTGTGTCCTGACAATCTGCATTGACCCCCTGCCTCCACCACACCTGTCAACTCAAGACCCTTCTCATGTCTCATGTGAATGTACGCAATGGTTTCATAATGAGCTCTAGCCTGCCCATTCCCTACTTTGTATCCCAAACAGAGCTCCTTGTGCAGAGTCACCAAATCCTCCCTCATGTCATATTGCTCCCTAATGCAAATGAGTGACAGCCTCCCCACCAGCTGAGGGATCCTGGAGAGGAACCCAAAAGGGACTGGAACCCTCAGCTCCAGACAGGGACATCATACTCGGAGATTCTCTGATTCTCGCCATCTGTCATGATGTCTGTCTATCTCCATCCAACTTTAGTGTGTGACCAGCTCTCATCTCCCAATGGGCTCTCTGTCACTCTCTGATGTGACAGTTTCCTGTTTGTGCCATCAGCAGCCTGGTCACGCCCCCCTCACTGCCTGTGTCCCATCAAATTTGAACTGTTTGTTGTAAAGTCGGCCTTTTTACAGAGCCATGAGCTCCCAGGGCTGGCCCTGGTCTATAGTATTTCTGCATCCCTCACCCTGTGGCCATGTCCCTTCGAAGGGTGTGCTCAGTACTCTGGTGACCTACTGATTTGAGCCTGAGAAATGCACTTCAGGTCACGAGGGAGCCTGGTGCTGTGATCTCTGTTTACAATGAAAACCGGGCTCTTTAGCTGGTATGACCCTGAAGTCCAAGACAGTGCTGGCCAGGGCAGGAGTGGGGTCACCCCTTCAGCTGCTGAGGCAAGCCCTGAGTGCTCACTGTCTACCTTAGCTCTAAAGCCTCCCTTACACACATGGTGTCCTTCATACCTGGCAGCCCTGAGGGATGGCTGCCTTGACCCTTACTTCTTCCAGGTGAGGGTCATGACTGTTCAACATCACACAGCCAGCACCTGCTCTCCCACAGTCTCCCAAGCTCCTGGCCAACATCCGTGTTGATGATGACGACGTCAGCAGGAGAACTCTCACCCTTCTTCCTTCATTAATGTCTCCCATGCAATGAAGAGAGAGTGGGGAGGTGGCAGGGGAGGACCCTCAGGGACTCAGGTAGTCTGGTGGATACCTGAGGTTCAGTCTTCAGTAGACTCCTTGATCTTGGTTGACTCGTGGGAGGGAAGGGTCTCAGCTCACCTCAGTTTCCACGTCTTGTTGCATCATCCAGGCAGCAGAGCAAGGACCTGCACATTGGGGTCACTGTGCTGGGAAGGTCTCTCCTCCTGCAAGGCTGGGATTTGGAGCCTTGAATGGCCAATTAGGGGAGCTTTTTGTGTTCTGGTCTCTGGAGTGCTCTGGGACTCCTGGTTCTCCTGGTTTCTCCTGTCACCAAGCTTTGTCTGACCTGCCCTCCTCTACCTGTCCAGGCACCAAAATCCAGACGTTTCTGTGCTCCCCAGGGGGTGAGCAGAAGAAGATCATAAACTCTAATAGCCTCGCTGTGGCCCTGAGTTGACTGTCCTCCCAGTGGAGGCAGGTGTGAACTCCTGAGCCCAAAGCCATTTCATCACCCCTTTCCCCATCACCTTCTATCATTATCTACGAGCTGAAATGATCTGTCAGGAAAAAACAGTCCTCTCTGGGATCATCTCCGTTGGTCTCCCTGCAGCTCCTCAGCAGAGTCTGACTCAGAAGTGGAAGAAGACCACCCTGAATACATTTCTGTTCCTGCAGAGGGATCAGGAAGAGGTTGCTTTTCTAAATCATGGAACCAAAATAAGTTTGAGAAATTCAAGCACTTAGAATGTGTTGGCATGCAGTGAGGATGCCCCTCTGTTTACGTCAATCACTGTCCCAGCCCTGTGGGAGTTCTGGGGTTTCCACACGTCACTTGTTGGGGAGATGTTGGCCTGGGGGCACATGTGTCTTTTACTTAATTGTTTTTTCTTTTTTTAAAATTGTATTTAGAGGATCCCTGGGTGGCGCAGTGGTTTAGCTTTGGCCTTAGGGCGCGATCCTGGAGACCCGGGATTGAATCCCACGTCGGGCTCCCGGTGCATGGAGCCTGCTTATCCCTCTTCCTGTGTCTCTGCCTCTCTCTCTGTGTGTGTGACTATCATAAATAAATTTTAAAAAAATTAAAATTGTATTTATTATCCATGAGAGATACAGAGATAGAGGCAGAGATAGAGGCAGATGGAGAAGCAGGCTCCTCCAGGGGCCCCCACATGAGCTTCATCCCTGGACACCAGGGATAGAGCATTATGCTCAACCACTGAGCCACCAAGGTGTCCCAATTTGTTTTTGTCTTTTAGATCAATATGATCACACCCAACATCGTGTTGGCATTTTTAATCTTTTTACCGTATACTCTGCAATTGTCACATTTGTAAGTAGTGACATTCTCATTCCGTGTCTTCAGTGTTCTGTTGTGAAGGGGATTAGGACATCCTCATTTCACTATGTGAATGCCTATTTAGGAATGCACATTTTTTAAAACATGATTCATTAGCCTACTATTACTATATCTTGTTTAAAATGTGGTGTTCAGAAATTCATCAGTTGCATATAACCACCCCTGCTCATCACATCACACGCATATTTTAATGACCATCTCCCAGTTATCCCATGCCCCAACGACCTTCTGTCCAGTAACCCTGAGGTCGTTTCTGAACTGAAGACTCACTTTTATTTTTATTAGTTTTTTAATAATAAATTTATTTTCTATATGTGATCAATTTGCCAACATACAGAATAACACCCAGAGCTCATCCCATCAAGTGCCCCCCTCAGTGCCCGTCACCCATTCACCCCCACCCTCCACCCTCCTCCCCTTCCACCACCCCTAGTTCTTTTCCCAGATTTAGGAGTCTTCATGTTCTGTCTCCCTTTCTGTAATCTCCTACCCAATTCTTCTCCCTTCCCTTCTACTCCCTTTCACTGTTATTTATATTCCCCAAATGAATGAGAAGATATCATGTTTGTCCTTCTCTGATTGACTTACTTCACTCAGCATAATACCCTCCAGTTCCATCCACGTTGAAGCAAATGGTGGGTATTTGTCATTTCTAATGGCTGAGTAATATTCCATTGTATACATAGACCACATCTTCTTTATCCATTCATCTTTCGATAGACTCACTTTTAAAATTGTACTCTGAAAAGGTCACTTATCCTAGGATGTACAATTTTAATAAATTTATAAGAAACAATATATTATTGTTGATTTTAGGTACAGCATCCCTCTAAAGCTTATTTCTCTGGCATGAATGAAATTGCTTCCTGTTATTTAAAAATTTAAACACCTGAGTCCTGGCAAACACCATCCCCTACATCTAGCCTCCAGAACTCTCAGACTCCCTTCACCACATCCTTCACGTGGCCATGTGTTTCTGGCCCAGCCTCCACACAGCCTCCTTCACATCCTTGTTTTGCAGACTGTAGATGAGGGGATTGAGCTCTGGGATGACCAGCGTGTAGAAGACAGAGACCACCTTGCCCTGCTCCATGGACTCAGTTGCTCCTGGCTGGGTATATATTACAAAGACGGTCCCAAAAAGAGGGTCATTGCAGTCATGTGGGAGCCACAGGTGGAGAAGATCTTGCATCTACCGCTCCTGAGCCCATCCTCAGGATGGTCACTATTATGTAACCATAGGAGATGAGGACCATATATGTCACACCCACAATCATGAGCCCACAGATGCCAAACAAGAGAAGTTCATTGATGGCCGTCTTGCCACAGGCGATATGGAACAGAGGGGGCACATCACAGAGGACGTGGTTGATGCAGTTGGAGCTGCAGAATGAGAGGTTGAATGTGAAGCTTCTCTGCACCAGAGTTGAAGCAGCCTCCACAGTAGGTGCACAGCACCAGGCGAGTGCAGCCAGACTGGCACATGGTGCTAGGGTAGCTCAAGGGTCTACAAATGGTCATGAAGTGGTCGTAGGATATAACACCCAGGAGGAAGCATTCAGTGGTAGCCACCAGGGATAAAAAGAAAAAGTGGGTGGCACATTCTGTAAAGGTGATGTCCTTGGATGAGGAGAAGTAGTTGGCCGGTGCATTGGGGGCAATGACAGATGAGTAGCACAAGTCCACGAAGGAGGGGTTCTTGAGGAAGACATACATTGGGAAGTGTAGGCAGGCATCCAGGGTGCTAGAGATGATCATGAGGAAGT
This sequence comes from Canis lupus familiaris, assembly GCF_011100685.1. NCBI lineage: Eukaryota > Metazoa > Chordata > Mammalia > Carnivora > Canidae > Canis > Canis lupus. Next base: position 50,435,184 of record NC_049246.1, on the reverse strand, counting down.
TGCCCAGTATAGTCACCATGTACAAGGCCAAGAACACAGTGAAGAGCATGGCTTGGGTCTCCAGACCACCCCTAAATCCCTCTAGTACAAAATCTTGAAAGTGGCCATGGAGAGGTTTCATTACTGTGGGATGGCATGAGCCTCAGCCCTCACCATGGAATTACTACTCCAGTATAGGCAGTTTAAGTGGGTCAAGCTAAACTTCCTGCTGAAGACTATTTTGAAAAGATAAATTCTGAAAAAAAATCTGATTGAAGGTATAAGAGAGTTACTGGATTGCAGAAGATTTATTAAAGAAAATTAGATATAAAAATAGGCATAAGGATTTCATTATGGGAACTTCCTTTTCCCTTGAGATGTAAGCCAATTTTGAAGAGGAATCTTAGAGGCTAGGTGGCTAACCAGTGAGGTTTTGCCTGTCTTGCAGAGCTAATGCTGACTCTGTTTGGTCATAGCATCCAATCATGATACATCATAGGAGTGAGATAAATCAGGAGTAGCTATGCAGCCAAGCTTCTAGCCATTTCAATCAAGAAAGTGTATTACGATGTGATCTGAGTGCCAGTGCCTCTCACATCTTGCAAAAATACATATATCTCAAGAGGCAGACACATTATGCTGGACTGAAGTTGCTATGTATAAAAGTTCTGTGTAAATAATGTCAGACAGAATTTTGAGATTGAGGAGTTCCTACAAAACAAATTAAAATATCATAAACAATAGAAAACACAAAAGAGCTTTCAGTTTTTGGAGTTAACACACATCAACTTTACTTTTTTATATAATTAACTTTTTAATTATTTTTAAAAAGATTTTATTTATTTATTTCTTCATGAGAGACACAAAGAGAGAGGCAGAGACATCGGCAGAGGGAGATGCAGGCTCCATGCAGGGAGCCTGCCGTGGGACTCCATCCAAGGTCTCCAGGATCATGCACTGGGCTGAAGGTGGCACCAAACCACTGACCACCAGGGCTGCCTCCACAAATAAGTTTTAAATGGAAATTATTATGTATGGAGGATAAAGATGAGAGTAAGAAACTTTGCAGATATGTAAAGCAATCAAGAGAATAATATCTAACTTTTTACAAGTATAGTGGCTAGATTTGGAACTCAATGAAAGTAGTTTACAGATTAGATATAGCTAGAAAGAAAGTTTGTGAACTGGAATACAGAGCAGTAGAAAATATTCAGAATCAAGTTTTGAGAAGCAAAAGGATAGAAAAACAAGAAATGAGGGTTAGGGACGAAAGATGTAGGGACATCCCTTCTATGAGTTCCTAAAGAAGGTTTAAAGAGAGAAAAAGGCTGAATCAGTGCTTGAAGAGAGAATGGATACTTATTATCTCAAGCCAATGAATGAAATTATTCTAAAGATTCATTAACCCTACCAAATCAAAGCAGGATTTATACAAAGAACACCACACTTGAACATATGATAGAAAAAATATTTAGAACCAAGAGAAAAAGACAAATATAAAAACAGCCTGACATAGAACATATAGTCACTTCAAGGATGGATAAGTGGCACAGTCGGATAGGCCTCTGACTCCTGGTTTTGACTCAGGTTGTGATCTCAGAGTTGTGAGATTGGGCTCCATTTTAGGCCCACATTCAGCGCACAGTCTGCTTGAAACACTGTCCCTCTGCCACTGCCCTTCCTCCCCTAAAATAAATAAATCAATCTTAAAAAGAAGACATATTTACTTCAAAGTATCAACTTTAGAAGTAAGATTGACAATTGGCTTATCAGACTAAAAATAATGGAAGCCAAGTAAAAAAATAATTACCAACTAGAATTCTACCAATAGGTATCCTTCAGAATGCAAAAGAAATGCAGAAATCATAGTTTAAGACTTCAATGCTCCACTTTCAATAATGAATTGTACAACAAAACTAAGTATCAGTAAGGAAATAACAGATGTGAACAGCATTATAAACCAAATACTTAACAGGCATATGTGGAACACACTGTGTTCATCAATAGCAGAATACATTAGCCTCCAGTGCACATGGAACATTATTCAGGATCGACCGTATGCTATTTCACAAAGCAAGTCCTAATAAATGTTAGAAGATTGAAAGTATAAGAAGTATGCTCACCAAACAAAATGGAATGAAATCACAAAGCAACAGCATAAGGCCATTTGGAAAACTTACAGACACGTGGAAGCTCAACAACACATTTTTAAATCACCAGTGGGTCAAAGAAGAAATCACAATGGAAATTACAAAGTATTATGAGATTAATGAAAATGGGAACACTATACCCCAAGACTTAGGAGATGCAATGAAAGAAGGACTCAGAAATTTATAGCTATAAACACCAATATTTTAAAAAGATTTGTATTCCATAATTAACTTTCTATCTTAGGAAAGAGAGTAGAAAGGAATAAAAAACTATGTTCAAAGAAATAGAATGAATGGAATAATGAAGATTAGAGAAGAGATCAATGAATTAGAGGAGAGTAGAATAAGACACTACAATCAAAGACACTAAAAGCTAGTTCTCTGAAAAGTTTGACCAACTAGACAAACTTTGGCTACATTGACCAAGAAAGTCATAAAACTTAAATTTCTAAAATCAGAAATGAAAGCAGACACATGACTTTTGATCTTCGGAAATAAAAATTATCATAAGAATATATTGGAACAATCGTATTCCAACAAGTGAGCTAACCTAGACGAAATGAACCAATTCCTGGAAACGGTGTAACAGAACTGACTCAAGGAGAAATAGGAAATCTGAGCAGACATACAACAAACAGATGGAGTCAATAGTCAAAACGCTTTTCTAACAAAGAGAAGTCCAGGACCAGAGGGTTTCAGTGGTGACTTTTACCAGTGAATACAAGAATTAACACACGCAGAACTCAGAGTCTAAAATGTAGATAGGAGAAACCACTTCCTAATACATTTCATAAGGCCTTCATATGGCGTACATTTCACACTAAATGGGGTCAAAGATATTGCAAGAAAATTAAGCTAAAGATCAATATGTCTTATGAATATAGATACAAAAATCCTTATCAAAATTGAAGCAAGCCAAATCCAGCAGAACTTCACGGGGATTATACAGTATAAACAAGTGAGAGTATCCCAGGGTAGCAATACTGAATCAATATAGAAAAATCAGGAATCCCTGTGTGGCTCAGCAGTTTAGTGTCTGCATTCTGCCTAGGGCGTGGTCCTGGAGTCCCAGGATCGAGTCCCATGTCGGGCTCCCTGCATGGATCCTGCTTCTCCCTCTGCCCGTGGTCTGCCTCTCTCTCTCTCTCTCTGTGTGTCTCTCATAAATAAATAAATAAATAAATAAATAAATAAATAAATAAATAAATTAAATTTTAAAAATATAGTAAAATCATTCAATTTAGTATACCATACAAATGGAAGTTAGGGGAAAATAAACCAAAAATATTCTCCTTAGATATAAAAAAAATGTTGAAAGAAATTAAAGAAGACCTGCTAAATGTAAAGATATCCCATGATCAAGGACTGGAAGACCTACTAATGTCAAGATGTAGTAATCTCTACATTTACATACAGATTCAATGTAATCCTATGGAAATTATAGTTACTTTTTTTTTTTTTTGCAGAAATCAACCCTAAATAGCCAAAACAATATTTAATTTTTTGTATATTTTTTATTGGAGTCCGACTTGCCAACATATACCATAACACCCAGTGCTAATCCTCTCAAGTGCTCCCTCAATGCCCGTCACCCAGTCACCCCAACTGCCCCCACCCACCTCCCCTTCCACTACCCTTTGTTCATTTCCCGGGGTTAGGAGTCTCATGTTCATCTCCCTCACTGATATTTCCCACTCATTTTCTCTCCTTTCCCCTTTATTTCCTTTCACTATTTTTTAAATTCTCAAATGAATGAGACCATATAATGGCCAAAACAACATTTGAAAGAACAAAGTAAGAGGGCTAACACTTCCTGGTTTCAAAACAGTCTTTGAATCAGAGCACTGTTGTGCATGCACAAGGATAGACATAGACCAAAGGAATGGAATCAAGAAAACAGAAATAAACTCACACACTTGCGATTTTCACAAGGGGGCCCAAAGGCCCCATCCAATGGTAAAGAAAGAGTCCTTTTTCAAATGTTGATGGGAAAACTGAATATCCACATGAAAAAGAATGCATCAAGAGCATTACCTCAACAATCAATGTGATTCATCATATCAGCAAAAGAAGAAACAAGAACCATATGATCCTCTCATTAGATGCAGAGAAAGTATTTGACAAAATACAGCATCCATTCCTGAACAAAACTCTTCAGAGTGTAGGGATAGAGGGAACATGCCTCAAATCTTAAAAGCCACGTATGAGAAGCCCACAGCAATTATCCTTCTCAATGGGGAAGCACTGGGAGCCCTTCCCCTAAGATCAGGAACAAGACAGGGATGTCCACTCTCACCACTGCTATTCAACATAGTACTAGAAGTCCTAGCCTCAGCAATCAGACAACAAAAAGACATTAAAGGCATTCGAATTGGCAAAGAAGAAGTCAAACTCTCCCTCTTCGCAGATGACTTGATACTCTACATAAAAAACCCAAAAGCCTCCACCCCAAGATTGCTAGAATTCATACAGCATTTGGCAGCGTGGCAGGATACAAAATCAATGCCCAGAAATTAGTGGCATTTCTATACACTAACAATGAGACTGAAGAAAGATAAATATTTTTATAAACTTATTTTTTATTGGTTTTCAATTTGCCAACATACAGAATAACACCCAGAGCTCATCCCATCAAGTGCACCCCTCAGTGCCCATTATCCATTCACCCCCACTCTGCACCCACCTCCCCTTCCACCACTCCTAGTTTGTTTCCCAGAGTTAGGAGTCTCTCATGTTCAGTCTCCCTTTCTGATATTTCCCACTCATTTTTCTCCTCTCCCCCTTATTCTCTTTCACCATTTCCCATATTCCCCAAATAAATGAGACCATATAATGTTTATATATACAATGGAATATTACTCAGCCATTAGAAATGACAAATACCCACCAAGAAAGAGAAATTAAGGAGTCAATTTCATTTACCAGTGCACCCAAAAGCATAAGATACCTAGGAATAAACCTAACCAAAGAGGTAAAGGATCTATACCCTAAAAACTATAGAACACTTCTGAAAGAAATTGAGGAAGACAGAAAGAGATGGAAAAATATTCCATGCTCATGGATTGGAAGAATTAGTATTGTGAAAATGTCAATGTTTCCCAGGGCAATTTACACGTTTAATGCAATCCCTATCAAAATACCATGGACTTTCTTCAGAGAGTTGGAACAAGTTATCTTAAGATTTGTGTGGAATCAGAAAAACCCTGAAGAGCCAGGGGAATATTAAAAAAAAACCATATCTGGGGGCATGACAATGCCGGATTTCAGGTTGTACTACAAAGGTGTGGTCATCAAGGCAGTGTGGTACTGGCACAAAAACAGACACATAGATCAATGGAACAGATTAGAGAATCCAGAAGTGGACGTGCTGAAATTATAAAATTATTAGAGGTGAAAGAGACATCAGTGGCAATTATTCTGACATGGGATTAGTCAGCAAATTCTTAAACATGACATCAGAGTACAAACAAAAATAAATAAATAGATAAATAAATAAATAAATAAGATAAAACAGACAAATTGAACTTCCTCAAAATTAAAATATTGTGCATCAAAGAACACTTTCAAGAAGATGAAGACAAAACCTATATTAAGGGAGTTACTTTTGACAAATTACATATATCTAATAAGGATCTAGTATCCATGGAATATAGAGAACCCTTCCAACTCAGTCACAAAAACACAAATTTAAATGGGCAAAGGGCTTGCATGGGCATTTCTCCAAAAAAAAAATGTATACCTGGCCAATAAGAGAAGATGCTGAATGTCATTAGTCATTACGGAAATGTGGAACAAACTACTATGAGATTTCGTTCATTTATTAGAATGCCTACAATTTTTTTATGATAGAGAAGAACAAATGTTGGTGAGAATATGGAAAAAATCATAACCTCATAATGGTGGTACAGCCTCTGTAGAAAGTAGTCCTGCCATCCCTCAGAAAGTTAGATGTAGAGCTTCCCTACGACCCACCCTAATCCACATGTAGGGATGTGCCCAGGAGAAATGACAATATATGTTCACATAAAAGCCTGTTCACAAATGTGCATAATAGCAATATTCATAAGGTAAAAAGCTAATGCAACCCAAATGTGCATCAAATGGTGAAGAGATTAAAAAATGTGAAATATTCATACAGTGGAAAAATCAATATTCAGCCATTTAAGAAGTAAGGTTCTTTTGGGTGGGGGGTAGGGAGAGAGCACACAAGTGAGCAGGGGGAGGGGCAGAAGGAGAGAAGGGGAGAGGGGGAATCTTAAGTAGGATCCATGCCCAGAATGGAGGCCCATATGGGGCTTGCTCACAACCCTGAGATCATGACCTGAGCCCAAAGCAAGAGTCGGATGCTGAGCTAGGTGATCCACCTGGAGCCCCAAAGGCAATAATGATCTACTACAAGACAGAACATGGATGAGACTTGAAAACATTATGCTGAGTAAATGAAGCTTGACACCAAAGGCTAAATATCCTGTAAGTCCATTTATATAAAATGTGCAGAATAGGGACAGCAGTGTGTTTGTATTTACCAAAATATGGTTGGGGGAGAGGGAAGGGAGCGTGCTGACCGGAATAGGGTTTTTTTGTGTGCGATGAAACTATTCTGGAACCAGAGAGTTGCTCACTGTGGATATAATTAGAAATGAAACATCACACTTGATTAACACTTTGAAGTGGTAAAATTGTCACTTTTGTGTCAATGAGAATTGTTCCTCAGTTTAAAATGTTAAAACTAAAAAATAATAATGGTGAAATAAGAACATTCACTAGCATTTTCACTGATAGAATTTACTTGAAGCACATCGATTATGCTAAAAAAATCCCCTGAGTTCATAATACCAAAAATAAAAACCCCCTCATTGGTTACCTTTGGAAGCTGATGCTGAGGGAATTCAAGCAGTGACCCTCACAGGGAGGAAATATTTGTCTCGAGCAAATTTGCTTTACAGAATATTGCTACTAATAAATGAAGATTAAAAAACAGAATTTGAATATTATCATCTTATAAACCCCTAATGAAATAATGAGTTTAGGTAAGATTACTGATATCCACTAATATTAAAAAAGGAAGAGATGCAGCCAGGTGGACTTCTCAGTGGTAATAGAAACAACTCTTATGAAATATTCTTGCCAAATATCAATCATGAATTAGAGTGAGACTTTAGGACCTACCAAGTACTGGAAATATAAGGAGCAAAAGGACATAAGGTGGTTTGCAGGATAAAGAACCTGTTTGTACAATAAATAAAGTGCAGTAATAATTTTGACATGAAAATAGAGGGACAGGCAGCCAATGAGTTAGAGATTCAAGAGTCATCAAGAGAACACAGTGTAAGGATGTTATTGAATCCTGTTCCAACTGGAACAGTTCTCCTGGGTTCCCCTGTCAGCAAGCTTTGTCTGACACCCCCTCCCCTACATGGCCAGGCTCCAAAGCCCAGAAGTCTCTTGGGGCCCCAGGTATCAGGAGAAGAGCATAGACTAAGAGCAGATGCTGTGACCTTGAGTGGACTATTGTCCCTGGGGCAGCAGGTTTCGAACTCCTGAGCCCAAAGCCATTTCATCAACGCTTCCCTCCGTCATTAGGTATACCATTCTTCTGTGAGCTCAAAAGATCTGTCTGGAAAGACAATCCTCTCTGGGTTCTTCTCTGCTTGCTGCTGGTCTCTGTGCAGCCGACGCTAATCCATGTGGGGAGAAGACAACTCTGAATACATTTCTGTTCCTGAGGGAGGATTAGTTGGAGGTTGTTTTTAAAAAGTATGAAACTGAAATGTGCCTGAAAAATTCAAGCACATAGAAAGTGTGTGGCCTGCAGTGAGGATGCCCCTCTGTTTACACCAATCACTGTCCCAACTCTGGATATTTGGGGTTTCTACTTCTGCATCTTTGGGGATAAGGAGGCCTGAGGGTGCATGTATCTTTCATTTAACTTGTGTTTCCTTTATAGATATATGACCACACCCACATCAATTCTGAATTTTTAATCTTTTATCAAATACTGTGCAATCCTCACGTTCTACAACAGTGACGTTCTCTTTCAGTGTCTCAGTGTTCCATTGTGTGCGGGACCAAGACTTTCTCATTTCAATCTGTGAATGGCTGTTTAGGATTGTACATTTGTAAAATTAATTTGAAAGCTAACATACACTATAGCATTAATTTCAGATGTAGTTTTCAATAAATCATCAGTTGCGTGTGACACTAGGTGCTCATCATGTCATAAGCACACCTTGTTGCCCATTATCCAGTTACCCACACCTTCCCCTCCAGAATCAGTTTGTTTCCTATATAGAAGAGTCATTTTAAAACTTTATTTTGAAAAGGGCACTAAACCTGAGATCTACTGCTTAATATTTTTAAGGGCACAGTATATCATTATTGATTGTAGGTACATGTACAGCACATTGCTAAAGTGTTTCCTCTTATTGACAGAAGTTTATGTCTGCTAAATAATAACTCCTCCACCCCACTGGGGAAACCTCCATATACTCCATCAAGTATTCGGGACACACTTCATCACATGGTCATGTGTTTCTGGCCCAGCCTCTGCACAGCCTCCTTCACATCCTTGTTTCGCAGACTGTAGATGAGGGGATTGAGCATTGGGATGACCAGCGTGTAGAAGACAGAGACCACCTTGCCCTGCTCCATGGACTCAATTGCTCCTGGCTGGGCATACATGACAAAGAGAGTCCCAAAAAAGAGAGTTACTACAGTCATGTGGGAGCCACAGGTGGAGAAGATCTTGCGTCTCCCAGCTCCTGACCGCATCCTCAGGATGGTCGCTATGATGTAGCCATAGGAGATGAGGATCACAATTGCCAAACCCACAATCATGAACCCACAAATGCCAAACAAGAGAAGTTCATTGATGGCCGTATTGCCACAGGCGATCTGGAGCAGAGGGGGCACATCACAGAAGAAGTGGTTGATGCGGTTGGAGCTGCAGAATGAGAGGTGGAATGTGAAGCTGGTCTGCACAACAGAGTTGAAGCAGCCTCCACAGTAGGCGCCCAGCACCAGGCGAGTGCAGGCAGACTGGCACATGGTGCTGGGGTAGCGCAAGGGTCTACAGATGGCCATGAAGCGGTCGTAGGCCATAACACCCAGGAGGAAGCCTTCTGTTGTGGCCAGCAGACATAAAAAGAAAAACTGGGTGGCACATCCTGCAAAGGTGATGACCTTGGACGAGGAGAAGAAGTTGGCCAGTGCATTTGGGGCGATCACAGATGAGTAGCACAAGTCCACAAAGGAGAGGTTCTTGAGGAAGAAGTACATTGGGGAGTGCAGGCGGGCATCCAGGGTGATAACAATGATCATGAGAATGTTGCCCAGTACAGTCACCATATACAGGGCCAGGAACACAGCAAAGAGCAGGGCCTGGGTCTCAAGGCCACCTCCAAATCCTTCCAGCACAAAATCTTGAAAGTAGGCCATGGAGAGGTTTCCATTACTGTGGGATGGCATGAACCTCAGTCCTCACCACGGGAATTACACCTCCAGTATTAGCAGATTAAGTAGGTCAAGCTAAACTTCTGCTGAAGATAATTTAGAAAAGATAACAAAACCAAAATCTGATCGAAGGTAAAAGAGAGTTAATGGGTTAGTGAAGAATTATTTTAAAAATTTCAAGATAAACACATAGGCCCTCAGATTTCATTACTGAGAGCTTATTTCTCCTTGTTACATAAGCCCATTTTGCAGAAGAATCTGTGAGGGCAGGTGGTTATCAGTGAGGGTTTGACTGTTGTGTGGAACTCCTGCTACAGTGGTTGGTTAGCAGGGACGATGCTAGATGCACCATAGGAGTGAGATAAATCAGGAGTAGGTATGCAGCTCAGCTCCTGACCATTTCAATCCCTGAAACTGTATTAATATGTGAACTGAGTGCTAGCACCTCTGACACTTTGCAAAAATAAGCATATCTCAAGAGGAAGACACATCATCCTAGACCACAGGTGTTATCTATAAAAGTTTTTTATGATAAATTTATTTTTTATTGGTGTTCAATTTGCCAACATACAGAATAACACCCAGTGCTCATCTCCTCAAGTGCCCCCCTCCGTACCTATCACCCATTCACTCCCACGCCCCTCCCTCTTCCCCTTCCACCACCCCTAGTTTGTTTTCCCGAGTTAGGAGTCTTTATGTTCTATCTCCCTTTCTGATATTTCCCACACACTTCTTCTCCCTTCCCTTATATTCCCTTTCACTATTATTTATATTCCCCAAATGAATGAGAATATATCATGTTTGTCCTTCTCTGATTGACTTACTTCACTCAGCATAATACCCTCTAGTTCCATCCACGTTGAAGCAAATGGTGGGTATTTGTCATTTCTAATGACTGAGTAATATTCCATTGTATATCTATAAATGTTTTGTGTCAATACTGCCAGACATAATTTTAAAATTGAAGAGTTCCTGCAATATGGATTAAAAATTCTGAAACAATAGAAAAACTCAAAGAGGTTCTTGATTATGGAGTTGACACACCAACTCTAAAGTTATTATGTGTAAAGGAAACGTTCAGACTAAGAATTATAGCCAAATGAACAAACAATGATGAGACTAATATGTAACTTTTTGGAAGTACAGTGGCTAAAATTAGGAACTCAATGAATGTACTTCGCAGAGTAGAAATAGCTAAGGAGAAAATTTGTGAACTAGAATACAGATCAGTAGAAAGTATTTAGAGTGAGATATTGAGAGACAAAAGTATAGAAAATTCAGGAATGAGGGTTTGAGTTAAAATATATAGGGACATCCATATCCATAAAAAATAAATTTATAAGAAAATTTTCTTTTGTAAAATAAAACATAACTGACTGGAGAACTATATAATCTGAGCAGACATATAACAGAATGAATCACAAGTCAAAAAACATTTCTAACAAAAAAAAGATCAGGACTAGATGGTTTCAGCGGTGACTTTTATCAGCGAATACAGAATTAACACAAGGATGCTCAAAGTCTAAAAAGTAGATAGGAGGAAACACTTCTTTTTTTTCTTTTTTCTTTTCCTTTTTATTTTTTTATTGAAGTTCAATTTGCCAACATATAGCATAACACCCAGTCCTCATCCCACCAAATGCCCCCCTCAGTGCTCATCACCCAGTCACCCCAACCCCCTGCCCACCTCCTTTCCAATACCCCTTGTTTGTTTCCCAGTGAGGAGTCTCTCAAGTTTTGTCACCCTCACTGATATTTTCACTCATTTTCTTTCCTTTCGCCTTTATTCCCTTTCACCCTTTTACTATTTTTATATTCCCTGAATGAAAGAAACCATATAATGTTTGTCCTTCTCTGATTGACTTATTTCACTCAACATAATACCCTCCAGTTCCATCCATGTCGAAGCAAATAGTGGGTTTTGTCATTTCTAATGGCTGAGGAATATTCCATTGTATACATAGACCACAGCTTCTTTATCCATTCATCTTTCTTTTTTTTTTCACTAAACTCATACCTTTCAATAGTAACTCTGAATGTGAACGGGCTTAATGACCCCATCAAAAGGCGCAGGGTTTCAGACTGGATAGAAAAGCAGAAACCATCTATTTGCTGTCTACAAGAGACTCATTTTAGACAGAAGGACACCTACAGCCTGAAAATAAAAGGTTGGAGAACCATTTACCATTTAAATGGTCCTCTAAAGAAAGCAGGGGTAGCCATCGTTATATCAGATAAACTAAAATTTACCCCGAAGACTGTAGTGAGAGATGAAGAGGGACACTATATCATACTTAAAGGATCTATCCAACAAGAGGACGTAACAATCCTCAATATATATGCCCCGAATGTGGGAGCTGCCAAATATATCAATCAATTAATAACCAAAGTGAAGAAATACTTAGATAATAATACACTTATACTTGGTGACTTCAATCTAGCTCTTTCTATACTCGATAGGTCTTCTAAGCACAACATCTTCAAAGAAACGAGAGCTTTAAATGATACACTGGACCAGATGGATTTCACAGATATCTACAGAACTTTACATCCAAACTCAACTGAATACACATTCTTCTCAAGTGCACATGGAACTTTCTCCAGAATAGACCACATACTGGGTAACAAATCAGGCCTGAACCGATACCAAAAGATTGGGATCGTCCCCTGCATATTCTCAGACCATAATGCCTTGAAATTAGAACTAAATCACAACAAGAAGTTTGGAAAGACCTCAAACACGTGGAGGTTAAGGACCATCCTGCTAAAAGGTGAAAGGGTCAATCAGGAAATTAAGGAAGAATTAAAAAGATTCGTGGAAACTAATGAGAATGAAGATACAACCATTCAAAATCTTTGGGATGCAGCAAAAGCAGTCCTACAAGCATCCATTCAAAAACTGGAAAGAACTCAAATACAAAAGCTAACCTTACACATAAAGGAGCTAGAGAAAAAACAGCAAATAGATCCTACACCCAGCAGAAGAAGAGAGTTAATAAAGATTCAAGCAGAACTCAACTAAATCGAGACCAGAAGAACTGTGGAACAGATCAACCGAACCAGGAGTTGGTTCTTTGAAAGAATTAATCAGATAGATAAACCATTAGCCAGCCTTATTAAAAAGAAGAGAGAGAAGACTCAAATTAATAAAATCATGAATGAGAAAGGAGAGATCACTACCAACACCAAGGAAATACAAATGATTTTATTTTATTTTTTTTTCTTTTTTTTTTTATTGGTGTTCAATTTACTAACATACAGAATAACACCTAGTGCCCGTCACCCATTCACTCCCACCCCCCGCCCTCCTCCCCTTCTACCACCCCTAGTTCGTTCCCAGAGTTAGCAGTCTTTACGTTCTGTCTCCCTTTCTGATATTTCCCACATATTATGAACAGCTATACGCCAATAAATTAGGCAATCTAGAAGAAATGGACGCATTCCTGGAAAGCCACAAACTACCAAAACTGGAACAGGAAGAAATAGAAAACCTGAACAGACCAATAACCAGGGAGGAAATTGAAGCAGTTATCAAAAACCTCCCAAGACACAAAAGTCCAGGGCCAGATGGCTTCCCTGGGAAATTCTATCAAACGTTTAAAGAAGAAATCAAGGGATCCCTGGGTGGCGCAGCGGTTTGGCGCCTGCCTTTGGCCCAGGGCGCGATCCTAGAGACCCGGGATCGAATCCCACGTTGGGCTCCCGGTGCATGGAGCCTACTTCTCCCTCTGCCTATGTCTGTCTCTCAATCTCTCTCTCTCTCTCTCTCTCTCTCTCTCTGACTATCATAAATAAATAAAGATCTTAAAAAAATAAAATAAAATAAAAAGCTCATGCTCTAGAACTGAAGATAGCATACTTCTAAAAAAAAATAAAGAAGAAACCAAAAATAAATAAATAAATAAATAAATAAATAAAGAAGAAACCATACCTATTCTAGTAAAGCTGTTTGGAAATATAGAAAGAGATTCAGTACTTCCAAATTCGTTCTATGAGGCCAGCAACACCTTAATTCCAAAACTAGACAAAGACCCCACCAAAAAGGAGAATTGGAGACCAATATCCTTGATGAACATGGATGCAAAAATTCTCAACAAGATACTAGCCAATAGGCTCCAACAATACATTAAGAAAATTATTCACCATGACCAAGTAGGATTTATCCCTGGGACACAAGGCTGCTTCAACACTCGTAGAACAATCAATGTGATTCATCATATCAGCAAAAGAAAAACCAAGAACCATGTGATCCTCTCAATAGATGCAAAGAAAGCATTTGACAAAATACAGCATCCATTCCTGATCAAAAATCTTCAGAGTGTAGGGATAGAGGGAACATTCCTCAACATCTTAAAAGCCATCTACGAAAAGCCCACAGCAAATATCATTCTCAATGGGGAAGCACTGGGAGCCTTTCCCCTAAGATCAGGAACAAGACAGGGATGTCCACTCTCACCACTGCTATTCAACATAGTACTGGAAGTCCTAGCCTCAGCAGTCAGACAACAAAAAGACATTAAAGGCATTCAAATTGGCAAAGAAGGAGTCAAACTCTCCCTCTTCGCAGATGACATGATACTGTACATAGAAAACCCAAAAGACTCCATGCCAAGATTGCTAGAACTCATACAGCAATTTGGCAGCTTGGAAGGATACAAAATCAATGCCCAGAAGTCAGTGGCATTTCTATACACTAACAATGTGACTGAAGAAAGAGAAATTAAGGAGTCAATCCCGTTTACAATTGCACCCAAAAGCATAAGATACCTAGGAATAAACCTCACCAAAGAGGTAAAGGATTTATACCCTAAAAACTATAGAACACTTCTGAAAGAAATTGAGGAAGACACAAAGAGATGGAAAAATATTCCATGCTCATGGATTGGCAGAATTAATACTGTGAAAATGTCAATGTTACCCAGAGCAATTTACACGTTTAATGCAATCCCTATCAAAATACCATCGACTTTTTTCATTCATCTTTCAATGGAGAAAACACTTCTTAATTCATTCCATAATGCCTGTTTTGTTTTCACACTAAATGGAGTCAAAGTTGTTGCAAGGAAATGAAGCTACGTATCAAAATGTAATGACTATGGATATAAGAATCCTTATCCAAGTCCAAGTAAACTAAATGCAGCAGAACTTCACAGGGATTCTACAGCATAACCAAGTGAGAGTTATCCCAGGAGTGCAAAGACAGGTCAATACACAAAAGTCACTCAATGTAATACACCATACAAATGGAATTAAGGGGAAAAAACTACATGATCATCTTAGTAGATACAGGAAGAGTACAAGACATTGCTAGAAGAAATGAAAGAAGACCTACATAAATGTAAAGATATCCCATGATCATGGACTGGAAGGCTTACTAATGTCAAGATGTAGTACTCCCCATATTTATGTACGGATTCAATGTAATCCTATGGAAATTCCAATTCCCTGTTTTTTTATGCAGGGGGGGCTGTTTTGTTTTGTTTTGTTTTGTTTTCAGAATTGACCCTAAATAGCTGAAACAATATTTGAAAAGGACAAAGTAGGAGGGCTAGCACTTCCTGACTTAAAAACTGACTTTGAAGCAGAACAGTGTTGTGCTTGTGCAAGGATAGACATAGACCAAAGGAATGGAATCACAATACAGAAATGAACTCACACATCAGCGATACTCAACCAGGGGCCGAATAATATTTTATTATTAAAAAATATTAAAAATAATGCATAATGGACAAGACTCTAGAATATTCACCAGCATTTTAAACTGAGAGAATTTAATTGAAGCACATCAACCATTCTAAAAATACATGAGTTCATAATATTGAAGAAGAAAACCCCTTCATTGTCTTCCTTTGGAGGATGATGCTGAGGAAATCCACACAATGACCCTCACAGTGGGGAAATAATTGTTTATTTTTTTAATTCTTATTTTTTTAATAATAAAAATATTTTTTATTGGTGTTCAATTTGCCAGCATACAGAATAACATCCAGTGCTCATCCCATCAAGTGCCCCCCTCAGTGCCCGCCACCCAGTCACACCCTCCCCCTGCCCTCCTCCCCTTCCACCACCCCTAGTTTGTTTCTCAGAGTTAGGTGTCTCTCATGTTCTGTCTCCATTTCTGATATTTCCCACCCATTTCTCAATTCTTATTTGTAAAGATTTTATTTATTTATTCATGATAGACAGAGAGAGGCAGAGACACAGACAGAAGGAGAAGCAGGCTCCGTGCAGAGACCCCGACGTGGGACTCGATCACGGGTCTCTAGGATCACACCCCGAGCTGAAGGTGGTGCTAAATTCCTGAGCCACCCAGGCTGCCTGGAAAGAGTTGTTTAAGGATTTTTCCCTTAGAATATTGCAACTAATAAATGAAGATTGAAATACGGAATATGAGTATTCTCATCTTATAAACCCCTAATGAAACATCCAGTTTAGGTAAGATTAATGACCACTGTTAATATTAATCAAGAGATGCAGCCAGGTGGACCTCAGAGGGGAAGTACACACAATAGTTATGAAATATTCTTACCAAAAATCAATTGTAAGTCAGATTGAGCCTCTAGGACCTACCAGTTTCCCAGAATGTAAGAAGCAACACAATATGCTAATCAACACTACAGGGACAGCATCAGCAACACCTGTGATGTATGTGAAAAGCATTGCAGGATAAAAAACCAGTTTTCTCAATAAAAAAGTTGATGTAATAATATTAAAAGTGAAATAAGTCAATCGGAGAAGGACAAACATTATATCTTCTATTTCATTTGGGGAATATAAATAATAGTGAAAGGGAATAGAAAGGAAGGGAGAAGAAATGGGTAGTAAATATCGGAAAGGGAGACAGAACATAAAGACTCCTAACACTGGGAAATGAACTAGGGGTGGTGGCAGGGGAGGAGGGCGGGGGGGGGGGTGTGAATGGGTGATGGACACTGAGGGGGGGCACTTGACGGGATAAGCACTGGATGTTATTCTGTATGTTGGTAAATTGAACACCAATAAAAAATAAATTTATTATTTAAAAAAAAAGAAAATAGAGGGACAGGCAGCCAGTGAATGAGAGACTTTAGAGGCATCAGAGAACAGTGGATGGATGTTATTGAATCCTGTTCCAAAACAAAGTATAAAGGAAACATGAGCCAATCTGGACAATTAAAGCACTAAATGGAACTTTTATAATATTAAGGATAATATTAATTTCTTTGTGGAGAATAGTTAAATTGAAGTTGTGTTTAAAGTCACTGTTGAGAGGGATTAGATATGATTAACTGTAGACTAATTATTGAAGTTGGTTGGTGCAAATAGGTAATCCATTATTGCTCTAGTTCCATGTCTGAGTGTTTGAGAACATCCATAATAAAGAGAGTCAAGGAAGTGACACACAGAGGAGAGGAGCCAGATGTGCTGTACACGTTTGAAAATGTGCATAATCCTGCTAATCATCAGGAGAAAGCAAGTTCCCATGTTAAAAACGTCCTCCTGCCCACCCGCCCAAATGTCTCAAACTAAGCAGAGGGGCAGTAACCAGCGGTGTTGCGGACGGGAGCCACTGGAAGGGAGTGTAAATCAGGACACATTTGTCATTTTCTACTGATGTGGAGGATCCCTGTTCCTCACCTGTGTCTTCACTTTCCCTCTGGAAGTGCGCACAGGTGCACAGGGAGACCGCAGGGAGGCTGTTCTCGGCAGCGTTAGGACCATAGCTGCACTAGTGAGTTGTGGTATGTTGCCTGGTGGAGAACTAGACAACCGTAAACAGGAAGCAGCATGATGCTGACCATGGACCGCAGCCTGAGAACAGCTGCTCATCACAGGTCAGGCTCAGGTCACTCACTCTCAAAGCCTGGATATCCAAAGGCAGTTGGTCCTCAAGGACCCAAGTCATCCTGTTCAAAACTGCTTGCTCAGGTCCAGGTGGAGGAGGTCACCACCAGGAGCCACACCACACCCGTCTCCCTCTCCCCTGATCATCCTGGGTTGTGTCCTGACAATCTGCATTGACCCCCTGCCTCCACCACACCTGTCAACTCAAGACCCTTCTCATGCTCATGTGAAAGGTTGCAATGGTTTCATAATGAGCTCTAGCCTGCCCATTCCCTACTTTGTATCCCAAACAGAGCTCCTTGTGCAGAGTCACCAAATCCTCCCTCATGTCATATTGCTCCCTAATGCAAATGAGTGACAGCCTCCCCACCAGCTGAGGGATCCTGGAGAGGAACCCAAAAGGGACTGGAACCCTCAGCTCCAGACAGGGACATCATACTCGGAGATTCTCTGATTCTCGCCATCTGTCATGATGTCTGTCTATCTCCATCCAACTTTAGTGTGTGACCAGCTCTCATCTCCCAATGGGCTCTCTGTCACTCTCTGATGTGACAGTTTCCTGTTTGTGCCATCAGCAGCCTGGTCACGCCCCCCTCACTGCCTGTGTCCCATCAAATTTGAACTGTTTGTTGTAAAGTCGGCCTTTTTACAGAGCCATGAGCTCCCAGGGCTGGCCCTGGTCTATAGTATTTCTGCATCCCTCACCCTGTGGCCATGTCCCTTCGAAGGGTGTGCTCAGTACTCTGGTGACCTACTGATTTGAGCCTGAGAAATGCACTTCAGGTCACGAGGGAGCCTGGTGCTGTGATCTCTGTTTACAATGAAAACCGGGCTCTTTAGCTGGTATGACCCTGAAGTCCAAGACAGTGCTGGCCAGGGCAGGAGTGGGGTCACCCCTTCAGCTGCTGAGGCAAGCCCTGAGTGCTCACTGTCTACCTTAGCTCTAAAGCCTCCCTTACACACATGGTGTCCTTCATACCTGGCAGCCCTGAGGGATGGCTGCCTTGACCCTTACTTCTTCCAGGTGAGGGTCATGACTGTTCAACATCACACAGCCAGCACCTGCTCTCCCACAGTCTCCCAAGCTCCTGGCCAACATCCGTGTTGATGATGACGACGTCAGCAGGAGAACTCTCACCCTTCTTCCTTCATTAATGTCTCCCATGCAATGAAGAGAGAGTGGGGAGGTGGCAGGGGAGGACCCTCAGGGACTCAGGTAGTCTGGTGGATACCTGAGGTTCAGTCTTCAGTAGACTCCTTGATCTTGGTAGACTCATGGAAGGGAAGGGTCTCAGCTCACCTCAGTTTCCACGTCTTGTTGCATCATCCAGGCAGCAGAGCAAGGACCTGCACATTGGGGTCACTGTGCTGGGAAGGTCTCTCCTCCTGCAAGGCTGGGATTTGGAGCCTTAAATGCCCAATTAGGTGAGCTTGTTTGTGTTCTGGTCTCTGGAGTGCTCTGGGACTCCTGGTTCTCCTGGGTTCTCCTGTCACCAAGCTTTGTCTGACCTGCCCTCCTCTACCTGTCCAGGCACCAAAATCCAGACGTTTCTGTGCTCCCCAGGGGGTGAGCAGAAGAAGATCATAAACTCTAATAGCTTCGCTGTGGCCCTGAGTTGACTGTCCTCCCAGTGGAGGCAGGTGTGAACTCCTGAGCCCAAAGCCATTTCATCACCCCTTTCCCCATCACCTTCTATCATTATCTACGAGCTGAAATGATCTGTCAGGAAAAAACAGTCCTCTCTGGGATCATCTCCGTTGGTCTCCCTGCAGCTCCTCAGCAGAGTCTGACTCAGAAGTGGAAGAAGACCACCCTGAATACATTTCTGTTCCTGCAGAGGGATCAGGAAGAGGTTGCTTTTCTAAATCATGGAACCAAAATAAGTTTGAGAAATTCAAGCACTTAGAATGTGTTGGCATGCAGTGAGGATGCCCCTCTGTTTACGTCAATCACTGTCCCAGCCCTGTGGGAGTTCTGGGGTTTCCACACGTCACTTGTTGGGGAGATGTTGGCCTGGGGGCACTTGTGTCTTTTACTTAATTGTTTTTTCTTTTTTTAAAATTGTATTTAGAGGATCCCTGGGTGGCGCAGTGGTTTAGCTTTGGCCTTAGGGCGCGATCCTGGAGACCCGGGATTGAATCCCACGTCGGGCTCCCGGTGCATGGAGCCTGCTTCTCCCTCTTCCTGTGTCTCTGCCTCTCTCTCTGTGTGTGTGACTATCATAAATAAATTTAAAAAAAATTAAAATTGTATTTATTATTCAAGAGAGATACAGAGATAGAGGCAGAGATAGAGGCAGATGGAGAAGCAGGCTCCTCCAGGGGCCCCCACATGGGCTTCATCCCTGGACACCAGGGATAGAACATTATGCTCAACCACTGAGCCACCAAGGTGTCCCAATTTGTTTTTGTCTTTTAGATAAATATGATCACACCCAACATCGTGTTGGCATTTTTAATCTTTTTACCGTATACTCTGCAATTGTCACATTTGTAAGTAGTGACATTCTCATTCCGTGTCTTCAGTGTTCTGTTGTGAAGGGGATTAGGACATCCTCATTTCACTATGTGAATGCCTATTTAGGAATGCACATTTTTTAAAACATGATTCATTAGCCTACTATTACTATATCTTGTTTAAAATGTGGTGTTCAGAAATTCATCAGTTGCATATAACCACCCCTGCTCATCACATCACACGCATATTTTAATGACCATCTCCCAGTTATCCCATGCCCCAACGACCTTCTGTCCAGTAACCCTCAGGTCGTTTCCTAACTGAAGACTCACTTTTATTTTTATTAGTTTTTTAATAATAAATTTATTTTCTATATGTGATCAATTTGCCAACATACAGAATAACACCCAGAGCTCATCCCATCAAGTGCCCCTCTCAGTGCCCGTCACCCATTCACCCCCACCCTCCACCCTCCTCCCCTTCCACCACCCCTAGTTCTCTTCCCAGATTTAGGAGTCTTCATGTTCTGTCTCCCTTTCTGTAATCTCCTACCCAATTCTTCTCCCTTCCCTTCTACTCCCTTTCACTGTTATTTATATTCCCCAAATGAATGAGAAGATATCATGTTTGTCCTTCTCTGATTGACTTACTTCACTCAGCATAATACCCTCCAGTTCCATCCATGTTGAAGCAAATGGTGGGTATTTGTCATTTCTAATGGCTGAGTAATATTCCATTGTATACATAAACCACATCTTCTTTATCCATTCATCTTTCGATAGACTCACTTTTAAAATTGTACTCTGTAAAGGTCACTTATCCTAGGATGTACAATTTTAATAAATTTATAAGAAACAATATATTATTGTTGATTTTAGGTACAGCATCCCTCTAAAGCTTATTTCTCTGGCATGAATGAAATTGCTTCCTGTTATTTAAAAATTTAAACACCTGAGTCCTGGCAAACACCATCCCCTACATCTAGCCTCCAGAACTCTCAGACTCCCTTCACCACATCCTTCACGTGGCCATGTGTTTCTGGCCCAGCCTCCACACAGCCTCCTTCACATCCTTGTTTTGCAGACTGTAGATGAGGGGATTGAGCTTTGGGATGACCAGCGTGTAGAAGACAGAGACCACCTTGCCCTGCTCCATGGACTCAGTTGCTCCTGGCTGGGTATATATTACAAAGACGGTCCCAAAAAAGAGGGTCATTGCAGTCATGTGGGAGCCACAGGTGGAGAAGACCTTGCATCTCCCAGCTCCTGAGCCCATCCTCAGGATGGACACTATTATGTAACCATAGGAGATGAGGACCATATATGTCACACACACAATCATGAGCCCACAGATGCCAAACAAGAGAAGTTCATTGATGGCCGTGTTGCCACAGGCAATCTGGAACAGAGGGGCACATCACAGAGGACGTGGTTGATGCAGTTGGAGCTGCAGAATGAGAGGTTGAATGTGAAGCTTCTCTGCACCAGAGTTGAAGCAGCCTCCACAGTAGGTGCACAGCACCAGGCGAGTGCAGCCAGACTGGCACATGGTGCTAGGGTAGCTCAAGTGTCTACAAATGGCCATGAAGTGGTCGTAGGACATAACACCCAGGAGGAAGCATTCAGTGGTAGCCACCAGGGATAAAAAGAAAAACTGGGTGGCACATTCTGTAAAGGTGATGACCTTGGATGAGGAGAAGTAGTTGGCCGGTGCATTGGGGGTAATAACAGATGAGTAGCACAAGTCCATGAAGGAGGGGTTCTTGAGGAAGACATACATTGGGAAGTGTAGGCAGGCATCCAGGGTGCTAAAGATGATCATGAGGAAGTTGCCCAGTATAGTCACCATGTACAAGGCCAAGAAGACAGTGAAGAGCATGGCTTGGGTCTCCAGACCACCCCTAAATCCCTCTAGTACAAAATCTTGAAAGTGGCCATGGAGAGGTTTCATTACTGTGGGATGGCATGAGCCTCAGCCCTCACCATGGAATTACTACTCCAGTATAGGCAGTTTAAGTGGGTCAAGCTAAACTTCCTGCTGAAGACTATTTTGAAAAGATAAATACTGAAAAAAAATCTGATTGAAGGTATAAGAGAGTTACTGGATTGCAGAAGATTTATTAAAGAAAATTAGATATAAAAATAGGCATAAGGATTTCATTATGGGAACTTCCTTTTCCCTTGAGATGTAAGCCAATTTTGAAGAGGAATCTTAGAGGCTAGGTGGCTAACCAGTGAGGTTTTGCCTGTCTTGCAGAGCTAATGCTGACTCTGTTTGGTCATAGCATCCAATCATGATACATCATAGGAGTGAGATAAATCAGGAGTAGCTATGCAGCCAAGCTTCTAGCCATTTCAATCAAGAAAGTGTATTACGATGTGATCTGAGTGCCAGTGCCTCTCACACCTTGCAAAAATACATATATCTCAAGAGGCAGACACATTATGCTGGACTGAAGTTGCTATGTATAAAAGTTCTGTGTAAATAATGTCAGACAGAATTTTGAGATTGAGGAGTTCCTACAAAACAAAATAAAATATCATAAACAATAGAAAACACAAAAGAGCTTTCAGTTTTTGGAGTTAACACACATCAACTTTACTTTTTTATTTAATTAACTTTTTAATTTTTTTAAAAAAGATTTTATTTATTTATTTCTTCATGAGAGACACAAAGAGAGAGGCAGAGACATCGGCAGAGGGAGATGCAGGCTCCATGCAGGGAGCCTGCCGTGGGACTCCATCCAAGGTCTTCAGGATCATGCACTGGGCTGAAGGTGGCACCAAACCACTGACCACCAGGGCTGCCCCCACAAATAAGCTTTAAATGGAAATTATTATGTAGGAGGATAAAGATGAGAGTAAGAAACTTTGCAGATATGTAAAGCAATCAAGAGAATAATATCTAACTTTTTCCAAGTATAGTGGCTAGATTTGGAACTCAATGAAAGTAGTTTACAGATTAGATATAGCTAGAAAGAAAGTTTGTGAACTGGAATACAGAGCAGTAGAAAATATTCAGAATCAAGTTTTGAGAAGCAAAAGGATAGAAAAACAAGAAATGAGGGTTAGGGACGAAAGATGTAGGGACATCCCTTCTATGAGTTCCTAAAGAAGGTTTAAAGAGAGAAAAAGGCTGAATCAGTGCTTGAAGAGAGAATGGATACTTATTATCTCAATCCAATGAATGAAATTATTCTAAAGATTCATTAACCCTACCAAATCAAAGCAGGATTTATAGAAAGAACACCACACTTGAACATATGATAGTAAAAATATTTAGAACCAAGAGAAAAAGACAAATATAAAAACAGCCTGACATAGAACATATAGTCACTTCAAGGATGGATAAGTGGCACAGTCGGGTAGGCCTCTGACTCCTGGTTTTGACTCAGGTTGTGATCTCAGAGTTGTGAGATTGGGCTCCATTTTAGGCCCACATTCAGCGCACAGTCTGCTTGAAACACTGTCCCTCTGCCACTGCCCTTCCTCCCCTAAAATAAATAAATCAATCTTAAAAAGAAGACATATTCACTTCAAAGTATCAACTTTAGAAGTAAGATTGACAATTGGCTTATCAGACTAAAAATAATGGAAGCCAAGTAAAAAAATAATTACCAACTAGAATTGTACCAATAGGTATCCGTCAGAATGCAAAAGAAATGTAGAAATCATAGTTTAAGACTTCAATGCTCCACTTTCAATAATGAATTGTACAACAAAACTAAGTATCAGTAAGGAAATAACAGATGTGAACAGCATTATAAACCAAATACTTAACAGGCATATGTGGAACACACTGTGTTCATCAATAGCAGAATACATTAGCCTCCAGTGCACATGGAACATTATTCAGGATCGACCGTATGCTATTTCACAAAGCAAGTCTCAATAAATGTTAGAAGATTGAAAGTATAAGAAGTATGCTCTCCAAACAAAATGGAATGAAATCACAAAGCAACAGCATAAGGCCATTTGGAAAACTTACAGACACGTGGAAGCTCAACAACACATTTTTAAATCACCAGTGGGTCAAAGAAGAAATCACAATGGAAATTACAAAGTATTATGAGATTAATGAAAATGGGAACACTATACCCCAAGACTTAGGAGATGCAATGAAAGAAGGACTCAGAAATTTATAGCTATAAACACCAATATTTTAAAAAGATTTGTATTCCATAATTAACTTTCTATCTTAGGAAAGAGAGTAGAAAGGAATAAAAAACTATGCTCAAAGAAATAGAATGAATGGAATAATGAAGATTAGAGAAGAGATCAATGAATTAGAGGAGAGTAGAATAAGACACTACAATCAAAGACACTAAAAGCTAGTTCTCTGAAAAGTTTGACCAACTAGACAAACTTTGGCTACATTGACCAAGAAAGTCATAAAACTTAAATTTCTAAAATCAGAAATGAAAGCAGACACATGACTTTTGATCTTCAGAAATAAAAATTATCATAAGAATATATTGGAACAATCGTATTCCAACAAGTGAGCTAACCTAGACGAAATGAACCAATTCCTGGAAACGGTGTAACAGAACTGACTCAAGGAGAAATAGGAAATCTGAGCAGACATACAACAAACAGATGGAGTCAATAGTCAAAACGCTTTTCTAACAAAGAGAAGTCCAGGACCAGAGGGTTTCAGTGGTGACTTTTACCAGTGAATACAAGAATTAACACACGCAGAACTCAGAGTCTAAAATGTAGATAGGAGAAACCACTTCCTAATACATTTCATAAGGCCTTCATATGGCGTACATTTCACACTAAATGGGGTCAAAGATATTGCAAGAAAATTAAGCTAAAGATCAATATGTCTTATGAATATAGATACAAAAATCCTTATCAAAATTGAAGCAAGCCAAATCCAGCAGAACTTCACAGGGATTATACAGTATAAACAAGTGAGAGTATCCCAGGGTAGCAATACTGAATCAATATAGAAAAATCAGGAATCCCTGTGTGGCTCAGCAGTTTACCACCTGCATTCTGCCTAGGGCGTGGTCCTGGAGTCCCAGGATCGAGTCCCATGTCGGGCTCCCTGCATGGATCCTGCTTCTCCCTCTGCCTGTGGTCTGCCCTCTCTCTCTCTCTCTCTGTCTGTCTCTCATAAATAAATAAATAAATAAATAAATAAATAAATAAATAAATAAATAAATAAAATTTTAAAAATATAGTAAAATCATTCAATTTAGTATACCATACAAATGGAAGTTAGGGGAAAATAAACCAAAAATATTCTCCTTAGATATAAAAAAAATGTTGAAAGAAATTAAAGAAGACCTGCTAAATGTAAAGATATCCCATGATCAAGGACTGGAAGACCTACTAATGTCAAGATGTAGTAATCTCTACATTTACATACAGATTCAATGTAATCCTATGGAAATTCTAGTTACTTTTTTTTTTTGCAGAAATCAACCCTAAATAGCCAAAACAATATTTAATTTTTTGTATATTTTTTATTGGAGTCCGATTTGCCAACATATACCATAACACCCAGTGCTAATCCTCTCAAGTGCTCCCTCAATGCCCGTCACCCAGTCACCCCAACTGCCCCCACCCACCTCCCCTTCCACTACCCTTTGTTCATTTCCCGGGGTTAGGAGTCTCATGTTCATCTCCCTCACTGATATTTCCCACTCATTTTCTCTCCTTTCCCCTTTATTTCCTTTCACTATTTTTTAAATTCTCAAATGAATGAGACCATATAATGGCCAAAACAACATTTGAAAGAACAAAGTAAGAGGGCTAACACTTCCTGGTTTCAAAACAGTCTTTGAATCAGAGCACTGTTGTGCATGCACAAGGATAGACATAGACCAAAGGAATGGAGTCAAGAAAACAGAAATAAACTCACACACTTGCGATTTTCACAAGGGGGCCCAAAGGCCCCATCCAATGGTAAAGAAAGAGTCCTTTTTCAAATGTTGATGGGAAAACTGAATATCCACATGAAAAAGAATGCATCAAGAGCATTACCTCAACAATCAATGTGATTCATCATATCAGCAAAAGAAAAAACAAGAACCATATGATCCTCTCATTAGATGCAGAGAAAGCATTTGACAAAATACAGCATCCATTCCTGAACAAAACTCTTCAGAGTGTAGGGATAGAGGGAACATGCCTCAAATCTTAAAAGCCACGTATGAGAAGCCCACAGCAATTATCCTTCTCAATGGGGAAGCACTGGGAGCCCTTCCCCTAAGATCAGGAACAAGACAGGGATGTCCACTCTCACCACTGCTATTCAACATAGTACTAGAAGTCCTAGCCTCAGCAATCAGACAACAAAAAGACATTAAAGGCATTCGAATTGGCAAAGAAGAAGTCAAACTCTCCCTCTTCGCCAATGACATGATACTGTACATAGAAAACCCAAAAGCCTCCACCCCAAGATTGCTAGAATTCATACAGCATTTGGCAGCGTGGCAGGATACAAAATCAATGCCCAGAAATT
Source organism: Canis lupus familiaris (assembly GCF_011100685.1). NCBI lineage: Eukaryota > Metazoa > Chordata > Mammalia > Carnivora > Canidae > Canis > Canis lupus. The sequence goes on along the minus strand of NC_049246.1, from coordinate 50,408,847 downwards.
AGTGGCATTTCTATACACTAACAATGAGACTGAAGAAAGATAAATATTTTTATAAACTTATTTTTTATTGGTTTTCAATTTGCCAACATACAGAATAACACCCAGAGCTCATCCCATCAAGTGCCCCCCTCAGTGCCCATTATCCATTCACCCCCACTCTGCACCCACCTCCCCTTCCACCACTCCTAGTTTGTTTCCCAGAGTTAGGAGTCTCTCATGTTCAGTCTCCCTTTCTGATATTTCCCACTCATGTTTCTCCTTTCCCCCTTATTCTCTTTCACCATTTTCCATATTCCCCAAATAAATGAGACCATATAATGTTTATATATACAATGGAATATTACTCAGCCATTAGAAATGACAAATACCCACCAAGAAAGAGAAATTAAGGAGTCAATTTCATTTACCAGTGCACCCAAAAGCATAAGATACCTAGGAATAAACCTAACCAAAGAGGTAAAGGATCTATACCCTAAAAACTATAGAACACTTCTGAAAGAAATTGAGGAAGACACAAAGAGATGGAAAAATATTCCATGCTCATGGATTGGAAGAATTAGTATTGTGAAAATGTCAATGTTTCCCAGGGCAATTTACACGTTTAATGCAATCCCTATCAAAATACCATGGACTTTCTTCAGAGAGTTGGAACAAATTATCTTAAGATTTGTGTGGAATCAGAAAAACCCTGAAGAGCCAGGGGAATATTAAAAAAAAACCATATCTGGGGGCATGACAATGCCGGATTTCAGGTTGTACTACAAAGGTGTGGTCATCAAGGCAGTGTGGTACTGGCACAAAAACAGACACATAGATCAATGGAACAGATTAGAGAATCCAGAAGTGGACGTGCTGAAATTATAAAATTATTAGAGGTGAAAGAGACATCAGTGGCAATTATTCTGACATGGGATTAGTCAGCAAATTCTTAAACATGACATCAGAGTACAAACAAAAATAAATAAATAGATAAATAAATAAATAAATAAGATAAAACAGACAAATTGAACTTCCTCAAAATTAAAATATTGTGCATCAAAGAACACTTTCAAGAAGATGAAGACAAAACCTATATTAAGGTAGTTACTTTTGACAAATTACATATATCTAATAAGGATCTAGTATCCATGGAATATAGAGAACCCTTCCAACTCAGTCACAAAAACACAAATTTAAATGGGCAAAGGGCTTGCATCGGCATTTCTCCAAAAAAAAAATGTATACCTGGCCAATAAGAGAAGATGCTGAATGTCATTAGTCATTAGGGAAATGTGGAACAAACTACTATGAGATTTCGTTCATTTATTAGAATGCCTACAATTTTTTTATGATAGAGAAGAACAAATGTTGGTGAGAATATGGAAAAAATCATAACCTCATAATGGTGGTACAGCCTCTGTAGAAAGTAGTCCTGCCATCCCTCAGAAACTTAGATGTAGAGCTTCCCTACGACCCACCCTAATCCACATGTAGGGATGTGCCCAGGAGAAATGACAATATATGTTCACATAAAAGCCCCTTCACAAATGTGCATAATAGCAATATTCATAAGGTAAAAAGCTAATGCAAGCCAAATGTGCATCAAATGGTGAAGAGATTAAAAAATGTGAAATATTCATTCATACAGTGGAAAAATCAATGGTCAGCCATTTAAGAAGTAAGGTTCTTTTGGGTGGGGGGTAGGGAGAGAGCACACAAGTGAGCAGGGGGAGGGGCAGAGGGAGAGAAGGGGAGAGGGGGAATCTTAAGTAGGATCCATGCCCAGAATGGAGGCCCATATGGGGCTTGCTCACAACCCTGAGATCATGACCTGAGCCCAAAGCAAGAGTCGGATGCTGAGCTAGGTGATCCACCTGGAGCCCCAAAGGGAATAATGATCTACTACAAGACAGAACATGGATGAGACTTGAAAACATTATGCTGAGTAAATGAAGCTTGACACCAAAGGCTAAATATCCTGTAAGTCCATTTATATAAAATGTGCAGAATAGGGACAGAAGTGTGTTTGTATTTACCAAAAATGGTTGGGGGAGAGGGAAAGGAGCGTGCTGACCGGAATAGCGTTTTTTTGTGTGCGATGAAACTATTCTGGAACCAGAGAGTTGCTCACTGTGGATATAATTAGAAATGAAACATCACACTTGATTAACACTTTGAAGTGGTAAAATTGTCACTTTTGTGTCAATAAGAATTGTTCCTCAGTTTAAAATGTTAAAACTAAAAAATAATAATGGTGAAATAAGAACATTCACTAGCATTTTCACTGATAGAATTTACTTGAAGCACATCGATTATGCTAAAAAAATCCCCTGAGTTCATAATACCAAAAATAAAAGCCCCCTCATTGGTTACCTTTGGAAGCTGATGCTGAGGGAATTCAAGCAGTGACCCTCACAGTGAGGAAATTTTTGTCACGAGCAAATTTGCTTTACAGAATATTGCTACTAATAAATGAAGATTAAAAAACAGAATTTGAATATTATCATCTTATAAACCCCTAATGAAATAATGAGTTTAGGTAAGATTACTGATATCCACTAATATTAAAAAAGGAAGAGATGCAGCCAGGTGGACTTCTCAGTAGTATAGAAACAACTCTTATGAAATATTCTTGCCAAATATCAATCATGAATTAGAGTGAGACTTTAGGACCTACCAAGTACTGGAAATATAAGGAGCAAAAGGACATAAGGTGGTTTGTAGGATAAAGAACCTGTTTGTACAATAAATAAAGTGCAGTAATAATTTTGACATGAAAATAGAGGGACAGGCAGCCAATGAATTAGAGATTCAAAGGTCATCAAGAGAACACAGTGTAAGGATGTTATTGAATCCTGTTCCAACTGGGACAGTTCTCCTGGGTTCCCCTGTCAGCAAGCTTTGTCTGACAACCCCTCCCCTACATGGCCAGGCTCCAAAGCCCAGAAGTCTCTTGGGGCCCCAGGTATCAGGAGAAGAGCATAGACTAAGAGCAGACGCTGTGACCCTGAGTGGACTATTGTCCCTGGGGCAGCAGGTGTGAACTCCTGAGCCCAAAGCCATTTCATCAAATCTTCCCTCCATCACGTTAGGCATACCATTCTTCTGTGAGCTCAAAAGATATGTCTGGAAAGACAGTCCTCTTTGGGTTCTTCTCTGCTTGCTGCTGGTCTCTGTGAAGCAGACGCTAATCCATGTGGGGAGAAGACAACTCTGAATACATTTCTGTTCCTGAGGGAGGATTAGTTGGAGGTTGTTTTTAAAAAGTATGAAACTGAAATGTGCCTGAAAAATTCAAGCACATAGAAAGTGTGTGGCCTGCAGTGAGGATGCCCCTCTGTTTACACCAATCACTGTCCCAACTCTGGAGATTTGGGGTTTCTACTTCTGCATCTTTGGGGAGAAGGAGGCCTGAGGGTGCATGTATCTTTCATTTAACTTGTGTTTCCTTTATAGATATATGACCACACCCACATCAGGTCTGAATTTTTAATCTTTTATCAAATACTGTGCAATCCTCACGTTCTACAACAGTGACGTTCTCTTTCAGTGTCTCAGTGTTCCATTGTGTGCGGGACCAAGACTTTCTCATTTCAATCTGTGAATGGCTGTTTAGGATTGTACATTTGTAAAATTAATTTGAAAGCTAACATACACTATAGCAGTAATTTCAGATGTAGTTTTCAATAAATCATCAGTTGTGTGTGACACTAGGTGCTCATCATGTCATAAGCACACCTTGTTGCCCATTATCCAGTTACCCACACCCTCCCCTTCAGAATCAGTTTGTTTCCTATATAGAAGAGTCATTTTAAAACTTTATTCTGAAAAGGGCACTGAACCTGAGATCTACTGCTTAATATTTTTAAGGGCACAGTATATCATTATTGATTGTAGGTACATGTACAGCACATTGCTAAAGTGTTTCCTCTTATTGACAGAAGTTTATGTCTGCTAAATAATAACTCCTCCTCCCCACTGGGGAAACCTCCATATACACCATCAAGTATTCGGGACACACTTCATCACATGGTCATGTGTTTCTGGCCCAGCCTCTGCACAGCCTCCTTCACATCCTTGTTTCGCAGACTGTAGATGAGGGGATTGAGCATTGGGATGACCAGCGTGTAGAAGACAGAGACCACCTTGCCCTGCTCCATGGACTCAATTGCTCCTGGCTGGGCATACATGACAAAGAGAGTCCCAAAAAAGAGAGTTACTACAGTCATGTGGGAGCCACAGGTGGAGAAGATCTTGCGTCTCCCAGCTCCTGACCGCATCCTCAGGATGGTCGCTATGATGTAGCCATAGGAGATGAGGATCACAAATGCCAAACCCACAATCATGAACCCACAGATGCCAAACAAGAGAAGTTCATTGATGGTCGTGTTACCACAGGCGATCTGGAGCAGAGGGGGTACATCACAGAAGAAGTGGTTGATGCGGTTGGAGCTGCAGAATGGGAGGTGGAATGTGAAGCTGGTCTGCACAACAGAGTTGAAGCAGCCTCCACAGTAGGCGCCCAGCACCAGGCGAGTGCAGGCAGACTGGCACATGGTGCTGGGGTAGCGCAAGGGTCTACAGATGGCCATGAAGCGGTCGTAGGCCATGACACCCAGGAGGAAGCCTTCTGTTGTGGCCAGCAGGGATAAAAAGAAAAACTGGGTGGCACATCCTGCAAAGGTGATGACCTTGGACGAGGAGAAGAAGTTGGCCAGTGCATTTGGGGCGATCACAGATGAGTAGCACAAGTCCACAAAGGAGAGGTTCTTGAGGAAGAAGTACATTGGGGAGTGCAGGCGGGCATCCAGGGTGATAACAATGATCATGAGAATGTTGCCCAGTACAGTCACCATATACAGGGCCAGGAACACAGCAAAGAGCAGGGCCTGGGTCTCAAGGCCACCTCCAAATCCTTCCAGCACAAAATCTTGAAAGTAGGCCATGGAGAGGTTTCCATTACTGTGGGATGGCATGAACCTCAGTCCTCACCACGGGAATTACACCTCCAGTATTAGCAGATTAAGTAGGTCAAGCTAAACTTCTGCTGAAGATAATTTAGAAAAGATAACAAAACCAAAATCTGATCGAGGTAAAAGAGAGTTAATGGGTTAGTGAAGAATTATTTTAAAAATTTCAAGATAAACACATAGGCCCTCAGATTTCATTACTGAGAGCTTATTTCTCCTTGTTACATAAGCCCATTTTGCAGAAGAATCTGTGAGGGCAGGTGGTTATCAGTGAGGGTTTGACTGTTGTGTGGAACTCCTGCTACAGTGGTTGGTTACCAGGGACGATGCTAGATGCACCATAGGAGTGAGATAAATCAGGAGTAGGTATGCAGCTCAGCTCCTGACCATTTCAATCCCTGAAACTGTATTAATATGTGAACTGAGTGCTAGCGCCTCTGACACTTTGCAAAAATAAGCATATCTCAAGAGGAAGATACATCATCCTAGACCACAGGTGTTATCTATAAAAGTTTTTTTATAATAAATTTATTTTTTATTGGTGTTCAATTTGCCAACATACAGAATAACACCCTGTGCTCATCCCCTCAAGTGTTCCCCTCAGTGCCCGTCACCCACTCCCCCCCACCCCCCACCCTCTTCCCCTTCCACCACCCCTAGTTCGTTTCCCAGAGTCAGGAGTCTTTATATTCTGTCTCCCTTTCTGATATTTCCCACACACTTCTTCTCCCTTCCCTTATATTCCCTTTCACTGTTATTTATATTCCCCAAAGAATGAGAACATATAATGTTTGTCCTTCTCTGATTGACTTACTTCACTCAGCATAATACCCTCCAGTTCCATCCACGTTGAAGCAAATGGTGGGTATTTGTCATTTCTAATGGCTGAGGAATATTCCATTGTATATCTATAAATTCTTTGTGTCAATACTGCCAGACAGAATTTTAAAATTGAGGAGTTCCTGCAATATGGATTAAAAATTCAGAAACAATAGAAAAACTCAAAGAGGTTCTAGATTTTCGAATTGACACACCAACTCTAAAGTTATTATGTGTAAAGGAAAATTTGAGACTAAGAATTATAGCCAACTGAACAAACAATGAAGAGACTAATATGTAACTTTTTGGAAGTACAGTGGCTAAAATTAGGAACTCAATGAATGTACTTTAAAGAGTAGAAATAGCTAAGGAGAAATTTGTGAACTAGAATACAGATCAGTAGAAAATATTTAGAGTGAGATATTGAGAGACCAAAGATAGAAAAGTCAGGAATGAGGGTTTGAGTTAAAAGATATGGGGACATCCATATCCATAAAAAATAAATTTATAAAAAGATGTTTCTTTTGTAAAATAAAACATAACTGACTCGAGAAATATATAATCCGAGCAGACATATAACAGAATGAATCAGAAGTCAAAAAACATTTCTAACAAAGAAAAGATCAGGACTAGATGGTTTCAGTCGTGACTTTTATCAGTGAATACAGAATTAACACAAGTACGCTCAAAGTCTAATAGGAGAAAACACTTCATTTTTTTCTTTTTTCTTTTCCTTTTTATTTTTTTTATTGTTCAGTTTGCCAACATATAGCATAACACTCAGTCCTCATCCCACCAAATGCCCCCTTCAGTGCTCATCACCCAGTCACCCCAACCCCCTTCCCACCATCCTTTCCACTACCCCTTGTTTGTTTCCCAGAGTTAGGGGTCTCTCATTTTGTCACCCTCACTGATATTTTCACTCATTTTCTCTCTTTTTGCCTTTATTCCCTTTCACTATTTTTTATATTCCCTGAATGAATGAGACCATATAATGTTTTCCTTCTCTGATTGACTTATTTCATTCAGGATAATACCCTCCAGTTCCATCCAGGTCGAAGCAAATGGTGGGTATCTGTCGTTTCTAATGGTTGAGTAATATTCCGTTGTATACATAGACCACAGCTTCTTTTTTTAATTTTTATTTATTTATGATAGTCACACACACACACACACACACACACACAGAGGCAGAGACACAGGAGGAGGGAGAAGCAGGCTCCATGCACCGGGAGCCTGATGTGGGATTCAATCCCGGGTCTCCAGGATCGCGCCCTGGGCCAAAGGCAGGCGCCAAACTGCTGCGCCACCCAGGGATCCCTATACCACAGCTTCTTTATCCATTCATCTTTCAATGGAGAAAACACTTCTTAATTCATTCCATAATGCCTGTATTGTTTTCACACTAAACGGAGTCAAAGTTGTTGCAAGGAAATGAAGCAACGTATCAAAATGTAATGACTATGGATATAAGAATACTTATCCAAGTCCAAGTAAACTAAATCCAGCAGAACTTCACAGGGATTATACAGCATAACCAAGTGAAAGTTATCCCAGGAGTGCAAAGACAGGTCAATACACAAAAGTCACTCAATGTAATACACCATACAAATGGAATTAAGGGGAAAAAACTACATGATCATCTTAGTAGATACGAAAAGTACAAGACATTGCTAGAAGAAATGAAAGAAGACCTACATAAATGTAAAGATATCCCATGATCATGGACTGGAAGGCTTACTAATGTCAAGATGTAGTACTCCCCATATTTATGTATGGATTCAATGTAATCCTATGGAAATTCCAATTCCCTGTTTTTTTATGCGGGGGGGGGGGGTTGTTTTGTTTTGTTTTCAGAATTGACCCTAAATAGCTGAAACAATATTTGAAAAGGACAAAGTCGGAGGGCTAATACTTCCTGATTTAAAAAGTGACTTTGAAGCAGAACGGTGTTGTGCTTACGCAAGGATAGACATAGACCAAAGGAATGGAATCACAATACAGAAATAAACTCACACATCAGTGATACTCAACAAGGGGCCGAAGGGCACCAACCAACTGTGAAAAAAAAAAGTAGTCTTTTCCACAAATTGTGATGGAAACACTGAATATCCACATGTAAAAGAATGATTTAAGAGCTTTACCTCACACTACATAAAAAAATACTCAAAATGGACAAAGACCTAAATGCAAGTGCTAAAACTATAAAACTAGTAGATGTGAACAAGCGTTCAGTGTCAATTATTGTGACTTGGGATTAATCAGAAATTTCTTAAATATGACATCAAAGTACAGACTACAAAATAGGAGAATTAAAACTAAAATTCAATAAATTATACAAATTGAACTTCATCTAAATTAAAATCTTGTGCATCAAAAGACACTATCAAGAAGATGAAGACAAAATGTATATTATGGGGGATAATTTTGAAATTTATATATCTAGTAAGGATCTAGTATCCTTACAAGATAAGAACTCTTCCAACTCATCAGCAAAAACACAAATTTTAAAATGGGCAAAGACCCTGCATGGACATTTCTCCAAAGAAAATATACAACTGGCCAGTAAGTATAAGAGAAGATGTTCAACAACATTAGTCATTAGGGAAATGTGAGTCAAAACTATAATGAGATCCCACTTTGTTCATTAGATGGGCTACAATTTTTTAATGATAGAGAAGAACAAATGCTGATGAGAATAAGGAAAAATCATCACCCTCATAATGGTGGTACAGCCTCTGTAGAAAAAAGTCTTCCCACCCCTCAGAAAGTTAGACATAGAGTTTCCCTATGACCCACGCTATCCACATGTGGGGATGTGCCCAAGAGAATTGACAATATACATTCACATAAAAGCCTGTACACAAATGTTCATTGTAGCAATATTCACAATAGCTAAAAAGCTAATGCAAGCCAAATGCCCATCAAATAGTGAAGAGATAAACAAAATGTGAAGTATTCATACAGTGGAACAATCAGTATGCAGCCATTAAAGAAGTCAAACTCTTTTGTGGGGGGTTAGGGAGGGAGCACACAGGTGAGCAGGAGGAGGGGCAGAGAGAGAGAAGGGGAGAGGGGGAATCTTAAGCAGGATCCATGCCCAGCATGGAGCCCAATATGGGGCTTGACTCACTACCCTGAGATCATGACCTGCGCCGAAATCAAGAGTATGTTGCTGAACTGCCTGAACTACCCAGGTTCACTGAAAAAAAAAAAAAAGTTCTAGTACAAGATACACCATGGATGACCCTTGAAAACATTATGCTAAATAAATGAAGCTTGGCACAAAAGCCTGAATCTTCTGTAAATTCATTTTATAAAATATGCAGAAGAGGGACAGAAGTGCATTTGTATTGGCCAAAATATGGTTGAGGGAGAGGGAAGGGAGAGTGCTGATGGGAATAGGGTTTCTTTGGGTGATGAAACAATTCTGGAACCAGAAAGTTGAACACTGTGGATACAATAAAAAATGAAACAGCACACTTGTTTGTACACGTTGAACTGGTAAAATTGTGACTTTTGTGTCATGTGAGCATTGTTCCTCAATTAAAAATATTAAAAATCAACTTTATGGTCAACTAATATTCGACAAAGCAGGAAATACTATCCACTGGAAGAAAGACAGTCTCTTCAATAAATGGTGCTGGGAACACTGGACATCCACATGCAGAAGAATGAAACTAGACCACTCTCTTGCACCAGACACAAAGATAAACTCAAAATGGATGAAAGATCTAAATGTGAGACAAGATTCCATCAAAATCCTAGAGAAGAACACAGGCAACACCCTTTTTGAGTTGGCCACAGCAAATTCTTGCAAGATTCATCCACGAATGCAAAAGAAACAAAAGCAAAAATGAACTCTTGGGACTTCATCAAGATAAGAAGCTTTTGCACAGCAAAGGATACAGTCAACAAAACTAAAAGACAACCTACAGAATGGGAGAAGATATTGGTAAATGACGTATCAGATAAAGGGCTAGTTTCCAAGATCTATAAAGAACTTATTAAACTCAACAGCAAAGAAACAATCCAATCATGAAATGGGCAAAAGACATGAACAGAAATCTCACAGAGGTAGATGTAGACATGGCCAACACCCACATGAGGAAATGCTCTGCATCACTGGCCATCAGGGAAATACAAATCAAAACCACAATGAGATACCACCTCACAGCAGTGAGAATGGGGAAAATTAACAAGGCAGGAAACCACAAATGTTGGAGAGGATGTGGAGAAAAGGGAACCCTCTTACACTGTTGGTGGGAATGTGAACTGGTGCAGCCACTCTGGAAAACTGCATGGAGGTTCCTCAAAGAGTGAAAAATAGACCTGCCCTACGACCCAGCAATTGCACTGCTGGGGATTTACCCCAAAGATACAGATGCAATGAAACGCCAGGACACCTGCACCCCAATGTTTCTAGCAGCAATGTCCACAATAGCCAAACTGTGGAAGGAGCCTCGGTGTCCATCAAAAGATGAATGGATAAAGAAGATGTGGTTTATGTATACAATGGAATATTACTCAGCCATTAGAAATGACAAATACCCACCATTTGCTTCGACGTGGATGGAACTGGAGGGTATTATGCTGAGTGAAGTAAGTCAATCGGAGAAGGACAAACATTATATGTTCTCATTCATTTGGGGAATATAAATAATAGTGAAAGGGAATAGAAGGGAAGGGAGAAGAAATGGGTAGGAAATATCAGAAAGGGAGACAGAACATAAAGACTCCTGACTCTGGGAAATGAACTAGGGGTGGTGGAAGGGGAGGAGGGCGGGGGATGGGGGTGAATGGGTGACGGACACTGAGGGGGCACTTGACGGGATGAGCATGGGTGTTATTCTGTATTTGGCAAATTGAACACCAATAAAAAATAAATTTATTATTAAAAATATCAAAAATAATAAATAATGATCAAGACTCTAGAACATTCACCAGCATTTTAAGCTGAGAGAATTTAATTGAAGCACATCAACCATTCTAAAAATACATTAATTCATAATATTGAAGAAGAAAACCCCTTCACTGTCTTCCTTTGGATGATGATGCTGAGGGAATCACACAATGACCCTCACAGTGGGGAAATAATTGTTTATTTTTTTAATTCTTATTTTTTTAATAATAAATTTATTTTTTATTGGCGTTCAATTTACCAACATACAGAATAACACCCAGTGCTCATCCCGTCAAGTGCCCCCCTCAGTGCCCGCCACCCAGTCACCCCCACCTCCTGCCCTCCTCCCCTTCCACCACCCCTAGTTCGTTTCCCAGAGTTTGGAGTCTGTCATGTTCTATCTCCCTTTCTGATATTTCCCACCAATTTCTTAATTCTTATTTTTAAAGATTTTATTTATTTATTCATGAGAGACAGAGAGAGGCAGAGACACAGGGAGAAGGAGAAGCAGGCTCCATGCAAGGACCCCGACGTGGTTCTTGATCACGGGTCTCTAGGATCACACCCTGGGCTGAAGGTGGTGCTAAACTGCTGAGCCACCCAGGCTGCCTGGGAGAGTTGTTTAAGGATTTTTCCCTTAGAATATTGCAACTAATAAATGAAGATTGAAATACAGAATATGAGTATTCTCATCTTATAAACCCCTAATGAAACATCCAGTGTAGGTAAGATTAATGACCACTGTTAATACAAATCAAGAGATGCAGCCAGGTGGACCTCAGAGTGGAAGTACACACAACAGTTATGAAATATTCTTACCAAAAATCAATTGTAAGTCCGATTGAGCCTCTAGGACCTACCAGTTTCCCAGAATATAAGAAGCAATACAATATAACACAATATGCTAATGAACCCTACAGGGACATGATCAGCCAAACCTGTGATGTGTGTGAGAAGCTTTGCAGGATAAAAAACTGGTTTTCTTCAATAAAAAAGTTGAAGTAATAATATTGAAATGAAAATAGAGGGACAGGCAGCCAGTGAATGAGAGACTTTAGAGGCATCAGAGAACAGTGGATGGATGTTATTGAATCCTGTTCCAAAACAAAGTATAAAGGAAACATGAGCCAATCTGGACAATTAAAGCACTAAATGGAACTTTTATAATATTAAGGGTAATATTAATTTCTTTGTGGAGAATAGTTAAATTGGTGTTGTCTTTAAAGTCACTGTTGAGAGGGATTAGATATGATTGATTGTAGATTGATAATTATTGAAGATGGTTGGTGCAAATATGTAATCCATTATTGCTCTAGGTCCATGTCTGAGTGTTTGAGAACATCCATAATAGAGTCAAGGAAGTGACACACAGAGGAGAGGAGCCAGATGTGCTGTACACATTTGAAAATGTGCACAATCCTGCTAATCATCAGGAGAAAGCAAGTTCCCATGTTAAAAACGTCCTCCTGCACACCCGCCCAAATGTCTCAAACTAAGCAGAGGGGCAGTAACCAGCCGTGTTGCGGACGGGAGCCACTGGAAGGGAGTGTAAATAAGGGCACATTTGTCATTTTCTACTGATGTGGAGGATCCCTGTTCCTTACCTGTGTCTTCACTTTCCCTCTGGAAGTGCGCACAGGTGCACAGGGAGACCACAGGGAGGCTGTTCTCGGCAGCGTTAGGACCATAGCTGCACTAGTGAGTTGTGGTATGTTGCCTGGCGGAGAACTAGACAACAGTAAACAGGAAGCAGCATGATGCTGACCATGGACCGCAGCCTGAGAACAGCTGCTCATCACAGGTCAGGCTCAGGTCACTCACTCTCAAAGCCTAGATATCCAAAGGCAGTTGGTCCTCAAGGACCCAAGTCATCCTGTTCAAAACTGCTTGCTCAGGTCCAGGTGGAGGAGGTCACCACCAGGAGCCACACCACACCCGTCTCCCTCTCCCCTGATCATCCTGGGCTGTGTCCTGACAATCTGCATTGACCCCCTGCCTCCACCACACCTGTCAACTCAAGACCCTTCTCATGTCTCATGTGAATGTACGCAATGGTTTCATAATGAGCTCTATCCTGCCCATTCCCTACTTTGTGTCCCACACAGAGGTCCTTGTGCAGAGTCACCAAATCCTCCCTCATGTTTATTGCTCCCTAATGCAAATGAGTGACAGCTTCCCCACCAGCTGAGGGACCTGGAAAGGAACCCAGAAGGGACTGGAACCCTCAGTTCCAGACAGGGACATCATACTTGGAGATTCTCTGATTCTCTCCATCTGTCATGATGTCTGTCTACCTCCATCCAACTTTAGTGTGTGACCAGCTGTCATCTCCCAATGGGCTCTCTGTCCCCTCTCTGATGTGACAGTTTCCTGTTTGTGCCATCAGCAGCCTGGTCATGCCCCCCTCACTGCCTGTGTCCCATCAATTTCAACTGTTTGTTGTAAAGTCGGCCTTTTTACAGAGCCATGAGCTCCCAGGGCTGGCCCTGGTCTATAGTATTTCTGCATCCCTCACCCTGTGGCCATGTCCCTTCGAAGGGTGTGCTCAGTACTCTGGTGACCTACTGATTTGAGCCTGAGAAATGCACTTCAGGTCATGAGGGAGCCTGGTGCTGTGATCTCTGTTTACAATGAAAACCGGGCTCTTTAGCTGGTATGACCCTGAAGTCCAAGACAGTGCTGGCCAGGGCAGGAGTGGGGTCACCCCTTCAGATGCTGAGGCAAGCCCTGAGTGCTTACTGTCTACCTTAGCTCTAAAGCCTCCCTTACACACATGGTGTCCTTCATACCTGGCAGCTCTGAGGGATGGCTGCCTTGACTCTTACTTCTTCCAGGTGAGGGTCATGACTGTTCAACATCACACAGCCAGCACCTGCTCTCCCAGGGTCTCCCAAGCTCCTGGCCCACATCCGTGCTGATGATGACGAGGTTAGCAGGAGGACTCTCACCCTTCATCCTTCATTAAGGTCTCCCATGCAATGAAGAGAGAGTGGGGAAGTGACAGGGGAGGACCCTCAGGGACCCAGGTAGTCTGGCGGGTACCAGAGGTTCAGGCTTCAGGAGGCTCCTTGATCTTGGTAGGCTCATGGGAGGGAAGGGTCTCAGCTCACCTCAGTTTCCACGTCGTATTGCATCATCCAGGCAGCAGGGCAAGGACCTGCACATTGGGGTCACTGTGCTGGGAAGGTCTCTCCTCCTGCAAAGCTGGGATTTGGAGCCTTGAATGGCCAATTAGGTGAGCTTCTTTGTGTTCTGGCCTCTGGAGTGCTCTGGGACTCCTGGTTCTCCTGGGTTCTCCTGTCACCAAGGTTTGTCTGACCTGCCCTCCCCTACACGTCCATGTATTCAAATCCGGAAGTTTCTGTGGTCCCCAGGGGGTGAGCAGAAGAAGATCATAAACTCTAATAGCCTCGCTGTGGCCCTGAGTTGACTGTCCTCCCAGGGGTGGCAGGTGTGAACTCCTGAGCCCAAAGCCATTTCATCACCCCTTTCCCCATCACCTTACTCATACCATTATCTGCAAGCTGAAATGATCTGTCAGGAAAAACTATCCTCTCTGGGATCATCTCCGTTGGTCTCCCTGCAGCTCGTCCTCCCTTCAGCTCCTCAGCAGAGTCTGACTCAGAAGTGGAAGAAGACCACCCTGAATACATTTCTGTTCCTACAGAGGGGTCAGGAAGAGGTTGCTTTTCTAAATCATAGAACCAAAATATCTTTGAGAAATTCAAGCACTTAGAATGTGTTGGCATGCAGTGAGGATGCCCCTCTGTTTACCTCAATCACTGTCCCAGCCCTGTGGGAGTTCTGGGGTTTCCATCATGTCACTTGTTGGGGAGATGTTGGCATGGGTGCCCTTGTGTCTTTTACTTAATTGTTTTTTCTTTTTTTTAAAGTTGTATTTATTATTCACGAGAGACACAGAGATAGAGGCAGAGATAGAGGCAGAGGGAGAAGCAGGCTCCTCCAGGAGCTCCCACGTGGGCTACTATCCCTGGACACCAGAGATAGAGCATGATGCTCAACCACTGAGCCACCCAGGTTCCCAAATTGTTCTTGTCTTTTACATAAATATGATCACACCCAACATCAGGTCTGCATTTTTTATCTTTTTACTGTATACTGTAATTGTCACATTTGTAAGTAGTGATTCTTTTTTTTTAATAAATTTATTTGTTATTGGTGTTCAATTTGCCAACATATAGAATAACACCCAGTGCTCATCCCATCAAGCGCCCCCCTCAGTGCCCGTCACCCAGTCACACCCACCACCCGCCTACCTCCCCTTCCACCACCCCTAGTTTGTGTCCCAGCCTTAGGAGTAAGTAGTGATTCTCATTCCCTTGTCTTCAGTGTTCTGTTGAAGGGGAGTAGGACTTCCTCATTTAACTATATGAATGCCTATTTAGGAATGCACATTTTTAAAACATGTTTCATTAGCCAACAATTACTATATCTTGTTTCAGATGTGGTGTTCAGTAATTCATCAGTTCCGTATAACCAACCCTGCTCATCACATCACACCCATATTTTAATGACCATCTCCCAGTTATCCCATGCCCCAATGACCTTCTGTCCTGTAACCCTAGGGTCGTTTCCTAACTGAAAACTCACTTTTTAAATTGTGCTCTGAAAGGGTCACTTATCCTAAGATACACAATTTAATAAATTTCTAAGGCACAATATATTATTGTTGATTGTAGGTACAGCATATAGCTCTCTCTAAAGTTTATTCCTCTTACATGAATGAAATTGCTTCCTGTTAATTAAGAATTCAAACACCTGAGTCCTGGTAAACACTATCCCCTCTGTCTAACCTGCAAAACTCTCAGACTCCCTTCACCACATCCTTCACATGGCCATGTGTTTCTGGCCCAGCCTCCACAAGGCCTCCTTCACATCCTTGTTTCGCAGACTGTAGATGAGGGGATTGAGCATTGGGATGACCAGTGTGTAGAAGACAGAGACCACCTTGCCCTGCTCCATGGACTCAATTGCTCCTGGCTGGGCATACATGACAAAGACGGTCCCAAAAAAGAGGGTCACTGCAGTCATGTGGGAGCCACAGGTGGAGAAGACCTTGCGTCTCCCAGCTCCTGAGCTCATCCTCAGGATGGTCACTATGATGTAGCCATAGGAGATGAGGATCACAAACGTCACCCCCACAATGATGAGCCCACAGATGCCAAACAAGAGAAGTTCATTGATGGTCGTGTTGCCACAGGCGATCTGGAGCAGAGGGGGCACATCACAGAAGAAGTGGTTGATGCGGTTGGAGCTGCAGAATGGGAGGTGGAATGTGAAGCTGGTCTGCACAACAGAGTTGAGGCAGCCTCCGCAGTAGGCGCCCAGCACCAGGCGAGTGCAGGCAGACTGGCACATGGTGATGGGGTAGCGCAAGGGGCTACAGATGGCCATGAAGCGGTCGTAGGCCATGACACCTAGGAGGAAGGCTTCAGTTGTGGCTAGCAGGGAGAAAAAGAATAACTGGGTGGCACATCCTGCAAAGGTGATGATCTTTGATGATGAGAAGAAGTTGGCCAGTGCATTGGGGGTGATCACAGATGAGTAGCACAAGTCTAGGAAGGAGAGGTTCTTGAGGAAGAAGTACATTGGGGAGTGCAGGCGGGCATCCAGGGTGATAACGATGATCATGAGGATGTTCCCCAGCACAGTCACCATGTACAGGGCTAGGAACACAGTGAAGAGCATGGCCTGGGTCTCCAGACCACCTCCAAATCCCTCCAGCACAAAATCTTGAAAGTAGACCTTGGAGAGGTTTTCATTACTGTGGGATAGCATGAGCCTCAGTCCTCAACAGGGGAATTACTCCTCCAGTATTAGCAGATTAAGCAGAACTTCTGCTGAAGTGGAAGCTCAACAACACTTTAAATCACCAGGGGGTCCAAGAAAAAATACAATGGAAATTACAAAGTATTATGAGATAATGAAAATGGAAACAATACACCCCAAGACTCAGGCGATGCAATGAAAGAAGGACTCAGAAATTTATAGCTATAAACACCAATATTAAAAAAAAGATTTATGTTGCATAATTAACTTTCTATATTAGGTAAGAGAGTAGAAAGGAATAAAAAACTAAGCTCAAAGAAAATAGAACGAGGGTGACGGGCACTGAGGGGGGCACTTGATGGGATGAGCACTGGGTGTTATTCTATATGTCGGCAAATTGAACACCAATAAAAAATAAATTTATAAAAAAAAAAGAAAATAGGAGTCTCTCATGTTCTGTCTCCCTCTCTGACATTTCCCACTCATTTTTTTCTCCTTTCCCCTTTATTCCCTTTCACTATTTTTTATATTCCCCAAATGCGTGGTGGAAGAGGAAGTGAGCGGGGGGTGGGGGTGACTGGGTGACGGGCACTGAGGGGGCACTTGACAGGATGAGCACTGGGTGTTATTCTGTATGTTGGCAAATTGAACACCAACAAAAAATAAATTTATTATAAAAAAGTCTTTTAAAAAATAAATAAATAAAATAAAAGAAGAATGGGAAACAAACACATAAAAAAAAGAAAATAGAATGGAATGGAATAATAAAGATTAGAGAAGAGATAAGTGAATTAGAGGAGAGTAAAATAAAACACTACAATCAAAGACACTAAAAGCTAGTTCTCAGGATGCCTGGGTGGCTCTGTGGTTTGGTGCCTGCCTTCGGCCCAGGGTGTGATCCTGGTGTCCCAGGATCAAGTCCCAAATCAGGCTCCCTGTGTGAATGGAGCCTGCTTCTCCCTCTGCCTATACCTCTGCCTCTCCCTCTCTCAGAGTCTCTCATGAATAAATAAATAAAATCTTTTTTTTTAAAAAAAAAAAAAAGAAGCTAGTTCTCTGAAAATTTTGACCAGCTAGACAAACTTTGGGTAGATTGACCAAGAAAGTCAGAAAACTTAAATTTCTAAAATCAGAAATGAAAGCAGACACATGACTTTTGATCTTCAGAAATAAAAATTATCATAAATATATTGGAGCAATCGTATTCCAACAAGTGAGCTAACCTAGAGGAAATGAACCAATTCCTGGAAACAGTGTAACATAACTGACTCAAGGAGAAATAGAAAATCTGAGCAGACATACAACAAACATGGAATCAATAGCCAAAACGCTTTTCTAACAAAGAGAAGTTCAGGACCGGAGGGTTTCAGTGGTGACTTTTAACAGTGAATACAAGAATTAACACACACACAACTCAAAGTCTCAAATGTAGATAGGAGAAACCACTTCCTAATACATTTCATAAGGCCTGTATTGTTTTCACACTAAATGGGGTCAAAGATATTGCAGGAAAATGAAGCTAAAGATCAATATGTATTATGAATATAGATACAAAAATCCTTATCAAAATTGAAGGAAGCCAAACCCAGCAGAACTTCACAGAGATTATACAGCATTAACAAGTGAGAGTTATCTCAGGGTAGCAATACTGGATTAATATAGAAAAATCATTGAATTTAGTACACCATACAAATGGAATTTAGGGGAAAAAACCCACACAATTATTTCAGTAGATACAGAAAAAAATGCTGAAAGAAATGAAAGAAGACCTACATAAATGTAAAGATATCCCATGATCATGGACTAGAAGATTTACTAATGTCAAGATGTAGTAATCTCCACATTTACATACAGATTCAATGTAATCCTATGGAAATTCCAATTACATTCTTTTTTTTAAGATATCGACCTTAAATAGCCAAAACAATATTAAAAAGAACAAAGTAGGAGGGCTAACACTTACTGATTTCAAAACTGTCTTTTAACCAGACCACTGTTGTGCTTGCACAAGGATAGACATAGACCAAAGGAATGGAATCAAGAAAACAGAAATACACTCACATACCTGCGATTTTCACGAGGGGGCTCAAGGGTACTATCCAACAGTGAAGACTCTTTTTTCAAATATTGATGGGAAAACTGAATATCCACATGAAAAGAATGCATCAAGAGCTTTACATCACACCACATACAAAGTAACCAAAATGGACAGAGACATAAATGCACTTGGTAAAATTATAAAACTATTAGAGGTGAAAGAGACATCAGTGTCAATTATTGTGACATGGGATTAGTCAGCAATTTGTTAGATATAACATCAAAGTACAAACAACAAATTACAATGTTGGTGGGAATGTGAAATGGTGCAGCCACTCTGGAGAACTGTGTGGAGGATCCTCAAAGAGTTAAAAATAGACCTGCCCTACGACTCAGCAATTGCATTGTTGGGGATTTACCCCAAAGATACAGATGCAATGAAACGCCAGAACACCTGCACCCCAATGTTTCTAGCAGCAATGTCCACAATAGCCAAACTGTGGAAGGAGCCTCGGTGTCCATCGAAAGATGAATGGATAAAGAAGATGTGGTTTATGTATACAATGGAATATTCCTCAGCCATTAGAAACGACAAATACCATTTGCTTCAACGTGGATGGAACTGGAGGGTATTATGCTGAGTGAAGTAAGTAAATCAGAGAAGGACAAACAGTGTATGTTCTCATTCATTTGGGGAATATAAATAATAGTGAAAGGGAATATAAGGGAAGGGAGAAGAAATGTGTGGGAAATATCAGAAAGGGAGACAGAACATCAAGACTCCTAACTCTGGGAAACGAACTAGGGGTGGTGGAAGGGGAGGGGGGCAGGGGGTGGGGGTGAATGGGTGATGGGCACTGAGGGGGGCACTTGACGGATTGAGCACTGGGTATTATTCTGTATGTTGGTAAATTGAACACCAATTAAAAATAAATTTATTTAAAAAATGAAAAAAATAAAAAAATAAAAATAAACTGAACTTCATTAAAATTAAAATCTTGTGTATCAAAGAACACTTTCAAGAAGATAAAGACAAAACCTAATTTAAGGTAGTACTTTCAACAAATTACATATATCTCATAAAGATCTAGTATCCATGGAATATACAGAACACTTCCAACTCAGCCACAGAAACACAGTCAAATATAAAATGGGCAAAGATTGCAAGGGCATTTTCTTTTTTTTTTCTTAATAAATTTATGTTTTATTGGTATTCAATTTGTCAACATATAGTGCTCATCCTATGAAGTGCCTACCTCACTTCCTGCCACCCAGTCACCCCCAGCCCCCTCCACCTCCCCTTCTACCACCCCAGTTCGTTTCCCAGAGTTAGGAGTCTTTATGTTCTGTCTCCCTTTCTGATATTTCCCACACATTTTTTCTCCTTTCCCCTTTATTCCTTTTCACTATTTTTTATATTCCCCAAATGAATGAGACCATATAATGTTTGTCCTTCTCCAATTGATTTATTTCACTCAGCATAATACCCTCCAGTTCCAACCACGTCAAAGCAAATGGTGGGTATTTGTCATTCCTAATGGCTGAGGAATATTCCATTGTATACATAGACCACATCTTCTTTATCCATTCATCTTTCGATGGTCACTGAGGCTCCTTCCACGGGTTGGCTATTGAGGACATTGCTGCTATAAATATAAGGGTGCAGGTGTCCCGGCGTTTCATTGCAACTGTATCTTTGGGGTAAATCCCCAACAGTGCAATTGCTGGGTCGTAGGGCAGGTCTATTTTTAACTCTCTGAGGATCCTCCACACAATTTTCCATGTGGCTGCACCATTTCACATTCCCACCAACAGTGCAGAGGGTTCCCCTTTCTCTGCATCCTCTCCAACATTTGTGGTTTCCTGCCTTGTTAATTTTCCCCATTCTCACTGGGGTGAGGTGGTATCTCATTGTGGTTTGGATTTGTATTTCCCTGATGGCAAGTGATGCAGAGCATTTTCTCATGTGCGTGTTGGCCATGTCTGTGTCTCCTCTGTGAGATTTCTGTTCATGTCGTTTGCCCATTTCATGATTGGATTGTTTGTTTCTTTGGTGTTGAGTTTAATAAGTTCTTTATAGATCTTGGAAACTAGCCCTTTCTCTGAAAGGTCATTTGCAAATCTCTTCTCCCATTCTGTAGGGTGTCTTTTAGTTTTGTTGACTGTATCCTTTGCTGTGCAAAAGCTTCTTATCTTGATGAAGTCCCAATAGTTCATTTTTGCTTTTGTTTCTTTTGCCTTCATGGATGAATCTTGCAAGAAGTTACTGTGGCCAAGTTCAAAAAGGGTGTTGCCTGTGTTCTTCTCTAGGATTTTGATGGAATCTTGTCTCACATTTAGATCTCTCACCCATTTTGAGTTTATCTTTGTGTATGGTGCAAGAGAGTGGTCTAGTTTCATTCTTCTGCATGTGGATGTCCAATTTTCCCAGCCCCATTTATTGAAGAGACTGTCTTTCTTCCAGTGGATAGTCTTTCCTCCTTTATCGAACATTAGTTGACCATAAAGTTCAGGGTCCACTTCTGGGTTCTCTAATCTGTTCTATTTATCTATGTGTCTGTTTTTGTGCCAGTACCACACTGTCTTGATGACCACAGCTTTGTAGTACAACCTGAAATCTGGCATTGTGATGCCCCCAGATATGGTTTTCTTTTTTAAAATTCCCCTGGGTATTCAGAGTCTTTTCTGATTCCACACAAATCTTAAAATAATTTGTTCCAACTGTCGGAAGAAAGTCCATGGTATTTTGATAGGGATTCCATTAAACGTGTAAATTGCCCTGGGTAACATTGACATTTTCATTATAGTTATTCTTCCAATTCATGAGCATGGAATATTTTCCATCTCTTTGTCTTCCTCAATTTCTTTCAGAAGTGTTCTATATTTTTTAGGGTATAGATCCTTTACCTTTTTGGTTAGTTTTATTCCTAGGTATCTTATGTTTTGGGTGCAATTGTAAATGGGATTGACTCCTTAATTTCTCTTTCTTCAGTCTCACTGTTAGTGTAGAAATGCCACTGACTTCTGGGCATTGATTTTGTATCCTGCCACGCTACCAAATTGCTGTATGAGTTCTAGCAATCTTGGGGTGGAAGGTTTTGGGTTTTCTATGTAGAGTATTATGTCATCGGCGAAGAGGGAGAGTTTGACTACTTCTTTGCCAATGTGAATGCCTTTTATTTCTTTTTGTTGCCTGATTGCTGAGGCTAGGACTCCTAGTACTATGTTGAATAGCAGTGGTGAGAGTGGACATCCCTGTCTTATTCCTGATCTTAGGGGAAAGGCTCCCAGTGCTTCCCCATTGAGAATGATATTTGCTGTGGGCTTTTTGTAGATGGCTTTTAAGATACTGAAGAATGTTCCCTCTATCTCTATGCTCTGAAGAGTTTTGGTCAGGAATGGATGCTGTATTTTGTCAAATGCTTTCTCTGCATCTATTGAAAGGATCATATAGTTCTTGTTTTTTCTCTTGCTGATATGATGAATCATATTGATTGTTTTACGAGTGTTGAACTAGCCTTGCGTCCCGGGGATAAATCCTTCTTGGTCATGGTGAATAATTTTCTTAATGTACTGTTGTATCCTATTGGCTAGATCTTGTTGAGTATTTTTGCATCCATGTTCATCAGGGATATTGGTCTATAATTCTTTTTGGTGGGGTCTTTGTCTGGTTTTGGAATTAAGGTGATGTTGGCCTCATAGAACGAGTTTGGAAGTACTCCATCTCTTTCTATCTTTCCGAACAGCTTTAGTAGAATAGGAATGGTTTCTTCTTTAAACGTTGGATAGAATTCCGCAGGGAAGCCATCTGGCCCTGGACTTTTGTGTCTTGGGAGGTTTTTGATGACTGCTTCAATTTCCTCCCTGGTTATTGGCCTGTTATGGTTTTCTATTTCTTCCTGTTCCAGTTTTGGTAGTTTGTAGTTTTCCAGAAATGCGTCCATTTCTTCTAGATTGCCTAATTTATTGGTGTATAGCTGTTCATAATATGTTTTTAAAATAGTTTGTATTTCCTTGGTGTTGGTAGTGCATGGGCATTTTCAAAAAAAAAATGTATAACTGGCCAAAAAGAGAAGATGCTCATCATCATTAGTCATTAGGGAAATGTGGAACAAAACTCCTATGAGATTTCACTTCATTTGTTAGAATGGCTACATTTCTTTTCATGATAGAGTAGAACAAATTTTAGTGAGAATTTGAAAAAACTATAACCCTCATATACTGCAGGTACTAATATAAGAGTGATACAGCCTCTGTAGAAAATACTCTTGCCATCCCTCAGAAAGTTAGATGTAGAGTTTCCCTATGACCCACCCTAATCCACATGTAGAGATGTGCCCAAGAGAAATGACAATATATATATATATATATATTTTATATACATAAAAGCTTGTTCACAAATGTTCATAAAAGCAATATTCATAATGGATGGAATAAATGCAAGCCAAATGTCCATCAAATGGTGAAAAGATAAACAAAATGTGAAATATTCATACAGTGGAACAATCAGTATGCAGCCATTAAAGAAGTCAAATTCTTTTGTGGGAGGTTAGGGAGGGAGTACACCAGTGAGCAAGAAGAGGGGCAGAGGGAGAGAAGGGGCGAGGGGGAATCTTAACTAAGATCCATGCCCAGCATGGAACCCAATATGGGGCTTGACTCCCAACCCTGAGATCATGACCTGAGCCTAAATCAAAAGTCAGATGCTGAGCTCGGTCATCCACCTAGAGCCCCAAAAGGAATAATGATCTTCCACAAGATAGAACATGGATGAGCCTTGAAAACATGCTAAGTAAATGAAGCTTGACACCAAAGGCTAAATATCCTGTAAGTCCAGTTATATAAAATGTGCAGAATAGGGACAGAAGTGCCTTTGTATTTACAAAATCCAAAACATGGCTGGGTGAGAGGGAAGGGAGCATGCTGATCGGAATAGGGTTTTTTTTGTGTGTGATGAAACTATTCTGGAACCAGAGAGTTGAACATTGTGGATATAATTAGAAATGAAACATCACACTTTATTAACACTTTGAAGTGGTAAAATTATCACTTTATGTCAATGAGAATTGTTCCTCAGTTTAAAATGTTAAAACTAAAAAATAACGAAGGTGAAATATACAGATGCAGTAAAACACCAGGACACCTGCACCCCGATGTTCATAGCAGCAATGTCCACAATAGTCAAACTGTGGAAGGAGCCTCGGTGTCCACCGAGAGGTGATGGATAGAGAAGACGTGGTCTATGGATACAATGGAATATTAACCCCTGGAAAGGTTGAATACCCACCATTTGCTTCTATGTGGATGGAACTGGAGGGTATTATGCTGAGTGAAGTAAGTCAATCGGAGAAGGACAATCATTATATGGTTTCACTCATGGGGAATATAAGAAATAGTGAAAGGGATTATAGGGGAAAAGAGGGGAACTGAGTGGGAAATATTAGAAAGGGTGACAAAACATGAGAGACTCCTAACTCTGGGAAATGAACAAGGGGCAGTGGAAGGGGAGGTAGGTGGGGACATGGGGTGACTGGGTGACTGGTAGGGGGCACTTGATGGGATGAGCACTGGATGTTATGCTATATGTTGGCCAATGAAGTTCAATAAAAAATATAGGTGAGCACTTGACGGGATGAGCACTGGGTGTTATTCTATATGTTGGCAAGTTGAACACCAATAAGAAATAAATTTATAATTAAAAATATATATATATAAATAAAAAAGAACATTCACTAGCATTTTCAACTGATAGAATTTAATTGAAGCACATCAATTATGCTTAAAAATCCCCTTGAGTTCATAATATCAAAAATAAAAACCTCTTTATTTTCTTCCTTTGGGGGATGATGCTGAGGGAATCCACACAGTGACTCTACAGTGAGGAAATATTTGTCTTGAGTGAATTTCCCTATAGAGAATAAGGCTACTAATAAATGAAGACTGAAATACAGAATTTTAATATTACCATCTTAAAAACCCCTAATGAAATAATGAGTTTAGATAGTATTACCAAAAACTGCTAATATTAAAAAAGAAGAGGTGCAGCCAAGTGGTCCTCTCAGTGGAAATAGAAACAATGCTTATGAAATATTCCTGCCAAATATCAATCGTGAGTCAGACTGAGCCTCTAGGATGTACCAATTACTGGAAATATAAGGAGCAAAAGAATAAGCTAATCACCCTATAGGGACATGATCAGCAAAATCTGTCATATTAGAAGCTTTGCAGGGTAAACACCTATTTGTACAAAAAATAAGTTGAAGTAATAATTTAGAAATGAAAACGGTGGGAATGGCAGTCAGTGAATTAGAGATTCAAGAGTCATCAAGAGAACACAGTGTAAGGATGTTATTGAATCATGTACCAAAACAAATGATACAGGAAAAATGACTCAATCAGAAAAATGAAAAAAGCAGATGGAAATTTAATAATATTAAGAAGTAATTATTCATTGTTTTATGAAAATAGTAACATCAGAGTTGTCTTTCTTTAAAGTCCTCACCATTTAGAGGGATTAGATATGATCGGCTCTAGTTTGATAAAACTGAAGTTGGTGGGAGCGATAGGTAATCCATTACTGCTTTAATTTCATGTTGGTGTGTTTGAGAACATCCATAATAGAGAGAGGCATGCATCTAAAAATAAATGAAATGAAATTATGTGGAGAATTTGTCCACACACGGGAGGAAAAGCAGAGCATGACCTTCAGTAGCAGGAAACTGACATAAAGCCTAAATACGTCTGTATTATGTGAAGGACTAAATTGTTTTGAACAATATAAATGGAATAAATTTCCAATGAAAAGTTGTGCCAGTAGGCAGGTTGAAGAAACAAAACTTAACCATACGCTATATAGAGATAAAAAAGCAAACAAAGTGTTGAAAACAAAGTGATGGAAATGTGCACAGCAAACTAACATTCCACCAAACAACACGACACCACAGTTGCTATACTAACCCCAAAGCCGACTTCAAAGTGGAAAAACCAGCTGAGAAGAGGACACTTCACAGTGACGAGAAACATTTGGTTTCCCCGAGACGGGCAACCGTGTTAAACGTGTGAGCACCTGCCAGAAGAGTCTGAAGAAGAGTCTCAGGATATACAAAGCAAAACTGGGCACTTACGGGACAAAAGTACAAATCCACAACTATGTAAGAGATTTTAACCCCCTCCCTTGGAACTGATAGAACAATCACACGAGATTCCAACCTGGATACAAAACGTTTAGGCAGTAACATTAGTGACCATAACCTAATGGAGCACGGCATCCAACAGCAGGATGTATATTCTTTGTTTTCTTTTTCTTTTTTTAAGGTTTTGTTTAAAGTCCAGTATAGTTAACACAGTATACTACTGGTTTCAAGTGTACAGTACGGTGATTCAGCCCTTCCATACAGCACCTGGTGCTCATCACAACAGGTGCGCTCCTTCATCCCCATCACCTCGTTTCCCCTTCCCCTGCCCCCAACCCCCGCCCACCTCCCTTCTCTTACCCTCAGTGTGTTCTCTGTAGTTCAGAGTCTGTTTTCTGGTTTGCCTCTCTCTTTTCCTCCCCTATGTTCCTTTGTTTTGTTTCTGAAATTCCACACGAGTGAGATCATATGATAATTGTCTTTCTCTGACTTCTTTCACTTAGTATAATACCCTCTATATCCATCCATGTTGTTGTAAATGGCAAGACTTCATGGGTTTTTATGGCTGAGTAATATTTCATTGCTTGTATATACCAACTCTTTATCCATTCATCAGAGGATGTACATTAATTTTAGTTTATAAAGAATATATTCACACATAGACTATATTCTGGACACAGAGCAACTTTCAACACATTTCAAAGGGCACTTGGAGGGATGAGCACTGGGCGTTATGCTATATGTTGGCAAATTGAACTCCAGTAAAAAAAAATAAAAATACTTTTCAGTAAAAACTCTAAAAAAATAGTGTATAAAATATATTTGTACACAATTTAAATTAAACTAAAAGTAAATCACAAATAAAAACATTTTATTTTATTTTATTTTATTTTTTTAAATTTTTTATTGGTGTTCAATTTACCAACATACAGAATAACCCCCAGTGCCCGTCACCCATTCACTCCCACCCCCCGCCCTCCTCCCCTTCTACCACCCCTAGTTCGTTTCCCAGAGTTAGCAGTCTTTACGTTGTCTCCCTTTCTGCTATTTCCCACACATTTCTTCTCCCTTCCCTTATATTCCCTTTCACTATTATTTATATTCCCCAAATGAATGAGAACATATAATGTTTGTCCTTCTCCGACTGACTTACTTCACTCAGCATAATACCCACCAGTTCCATCCACGTTGAAGCATTTTAATAATCCAGGGCAGCCCAGGTGGCCCAGCAGTTTAGCACTGCCTTTGGCCCAGGGCCTGATCCTAGAGGCCTGGGATCGAGTCCCACGTCGGGGTCCCTGCATGGAGCCTGCTCCTCCCTCTGCCTGTGTCTCTGCTTCTCTCTCTCTCATTCTGTGTCACTCTTGATTAAATAAATAAAATCTTTAAAAAAACATTTTAATAATCCAAATGTAATTGTTAATTTAAAAAGTATTTCTAAGTAAGCCACAGGTCTAAACAATAATTTTGAAATTTAAAAATTGCATAAGAGGAGTAACAAAAGTAGTGTCTCGGATACACTTAAGTCTGTTTTTTTTTTAGTCTGTTTTTAAAGGGAAATTTACAGGCTTTAATCCATATGTTAGAAAAGGAAAACAGGAAATGAGTATTCATCTGAAAAAAATCATAAAAGATTAGTAAACAAAATCCCAAGAAAATGGAAGGGAACAAAATAAAGACTAAAATTTATTAAATAGAAAACAGAAGGTGTTATAATAAAAGGTGATTATTTGAGAAGATCTATCAAATGACAAATGTTTTGAGGGATGAAGTTGAAAAGACAGAAATTACTGATGTCAGACATGAAAGGAGGATACACAGAGATTCTAGAATTGGAGTGGATCGTGACAGTTTTCAAAAACTTGAAATGTTGATAAAATTGGCAAACTACTATAGAGATATCACCCACCTGAACTGAGTCCCCAACAAAACAGAAGATATGTGAGTTCCATAATTATTGAGAAATGCATATGCACTTTAATATCTTTCCATGCAAAAGATTCTAGGGCTAGATGGCTTTATTGTGAAAGTAAATACTTCATAATGAATAAATGTGAACAAGTGTACCAAAATACTTAATCTTACACAAGATCATCAAAGCAATAGAAGAACAACAACTTTCCATGCTATTTTATGAGTCCTGTGAAATCTTAATGCCAAAATCTGATAAGGATATTTTAAGAAAGTTTTTTAAAAACACACTATCTAAATCATTAGCAAAGAAGCTAATTTACCAAACCAAATCTAATGAAGTAATATATAAAAATTATAGTATGTCCAACACCAAGTTGTCTGGAATCCGGGAATGCATGAACTGTTGAAAGAAACTGAAGTAGATTTAAGTAATATGGCAGGATACCAGGTTCCCAAACTGGCACACTCAGTATTGCATAAATGCCAGTTCTCCCCACAGCGAACTGAGTCAGTGATACCCCAGTGATTTTTATTTGCAGAATGTGGGAATCTGATCCTAAAATGTGTATCAAAATATGCAAAACCAAGTGTTTCCAAGACATTCTTGAGAAGAGAAACAGCATAGGGGAATTTGCCCTATTGGACAACGACTCATAGCTCACAGTAATGAAACAAGGTTGTGGCAGAGGATAGACCATCTGAGGACGGAACACAACAGAGAGTCTGGAAGTCAACCCCATGATTTTCTAGAAAGCCCATTTACCAAGCAGGTGGGTAGTCTATGGAAAAGTCAGAACACCTAGGACAACTGATAGTCATAGTCTAAACACTGAGATTTGGCTCTTTCCTCATACTAGACACACAAAACAGTCCAGGCTGAACACAGATATAGATTTGAAAGCAAAACAGTGAAGACAATAGAGAAGACACTCATGAACCCAGTGAAGGAAAGCACCTCCCAAATGTCCTGTGCAGGGAGCAAAAAGGACTAAAGCATAAAGGAAATACCTTGTGGATGTAACTACATGAAAATAGAGACAGTCTGCAGAGTGTGTAAAGGCAGAGCACAGCTTGGGAAGGCACACTGCAATACATGAAGGGAAACCACTTGTCTGCACGATATATAAATAATCCTTGACATGCAAGAATAAGACAACAGCGTAGAAATACAGGTGAGAGACTTGTAGAAGTGACACACAGAGGAGAGGAGCCAGATGTGCCATAAATGTTTGAAAATGTGCACAATCCTGCTAATCATCAGGAGAAAGTTCCTGCATTAAAGATGTCCTCCTGCACACCCGCCCAAATGTCTCAAACTAAGCAGAGGGGCAGTAACCAGCAGTGTTGAGGACGGGAGCCACTGGAAGGGAGTGTAAATCAGGACATGTTTGTCATTTTCTACTGATGTGGAGGATCCCCGTCCTCACCTGTGTCTTCACTTTCCCTCTGGAAGTGCGCACAGGTGCACAGGGAGACCGCGGGGAGGCTGTTCTCGGCAGCGTTAGTACCTTAGCTGGACTAGTGAGTTGTGGTGTGTTGTCTGGCGGAGAACTAGACAACAGTAAACAGGAAGCAGCATGATGCTGACCGTGGACTGCAGCCTGAGAACAGCTGCTCATCACAGGTCAGGATCAGGTCACTCACTCTCAGAGCCTGGAATTCCAAGGACAGTTGGTCTCAAGGACCCAAGTCATCCTGTTCAAAACTGCTTGCTCAGGTCCAGGTGGATGAGGTCACCACCAGGAGCCACCCCAGATCCAACCACCCCCTCCCCTGATCATCCTGGGCTGTGTCCTGACAATCTGCATTGACCCTCCCAGCCTCCACCACACCTGTCAACTCAAGACCCTTCTCACATCTCATATGAATGGCCACCATGGTTTCATAATGAGCTCCAGCCTGTCCATTCCCTGCTTTGTGTCCCACACAGAGATCCCTGGGCAGAGTCACCAAATCCTCCCTCAGGGCATATTGCTACCTAATTCAAATGAGTGACAGCTTCCCCACCAGATGAGGGATCTGGAGAGGAACCCAGAAGGGTCTTATTCAGTGACCTCAGCTCCATCTGGGGACATCATGCTCAGTGATTCTCTGATTCTCTTGTTCTGCCGTGAATGTCTATCTCTCCCTATCCACGTGTGGGTGTGACCAGCTCTCCCATCTCCCCTTGGGCTCTCCATCTCCTTTCTGACGTGACTGAACTGGTCATCAGTTTGCCATCAACAACCTGGTCACACACCCCTCGTAGCTATTGTCCCATCATATTGCAGGTGTTTGTCATGTCTGCCTTCCTACAGAGCCATGAGCTCCCCAGGGGCAGACTTGGTCTACACTATTTCTGCATCCCCACTCCATGGCCATTTCCCTTAGAAGTGTGTGCTCAGTACTCTGGTGAGCTATGGAATTGAGCCTGAGAAGTGTACCTCAGGTCATGAGGGAGCCTGGTGCTGTGATCCTCTGATTATAATGAAAATACGACCCTAATTTGTAATGACTCTGTAGCTGAAGACAGCACTGGCCAGGTCAGGAGTGTGGTCACCCCTTTAGCTGCTGAGGCAAACCCTGAGTACTTACTGTCTACCTACTGCCCGTGCCTCACCTAAACCCATGGTGTCTTTCAAGAACTGGCAAACCTGAGGGATGGCTGTCTTGACTCTAACCATTCCTAGGTGAGAGTCATGACTCATTCAACACACACAGCCAGCACCTGCTCTCCCAGTATCTCCTGACTACTGGCTTAGGTCTGTTCTGATGATAAACAGGTGGGCACCAATACTATCACCCCTTCTCCTTCAGCCTTGGCTTCCCACTCAATGAAGAGAGAGTGAGGGGGGCAGGAAAATACTCTCACGTCATGGGGAGACTCTGGCTGGGTACCCCAAGTTCAGGTTTAAGGAAGCTCCTAGATCTGGGTAGAAGCAGTGGATGGAAGGGTCTTGGCTCACCTCAGATTCCACATGTTGCTTCATCCAGGCAGCAGAGCAAAGACTTGCACTTTGGGGTCACTGTGCTGGGAAGGTGTATCCACCTGCACATCTGGGGCTTGGAACTCTGAATAACCCATTAGGTGAGCTTGTTTGTGTTCTGGCCTCTGCAGTGCACTGGGACTCCCAGTTCTCCTGGGTTTCCCTGTCACCCAGCTGTGTGACCTGCCCTCCCTACAAGGCCAGACAACAAAGCCCAGAAGTTTCTTTGGGCCCCAGAGGGTGATCAGAGAGAAGCATAGAATTTAAGAGCAGACGCTGTGGTCTAGAGTGTACTGTCCTCCCAGGAGTGGTAGATGTGAACTTCTGAACCCAAGTCATTTCATCAACCCTTCCCTCCATCACCTTAGGTGTACATTTCTCCTGTGAGCCCAAATGATCTGACATGAAACAATCTTCACTTAGTCCATGTCTGCTTGCTGTTGGTCTGCGAGCAGCTGAGCCTGATTCACAAGTAGGAGAAGACCACCCTGAATACATTTCTTTTCCTGGACGAGGATCAGTTGGAAGTTGCTTTTCAAATCAAAAAACCAAAATGTGTTAGAAAAATTCAAGCAAATCAAAAGTGTTTGCCATGCAGTGAGGATGCTCATGCTCCTCCATTTACCCCAAACACTGCCCCTACTCTGTGGGTGGTCTGGGTTTCCACCACTTCAACTGTTGGGGGAAAGGTGGCCTCAGGCACATGTGGTGTATTTTAATTAATTTTTTTCTATTACAAGAATGTGATCACACCCCACACGATGTCTGCATTTTTTTACCCAATACTGTGCAATTATCACCTTTTTATGACAGTGACATTCTCTTTCCGAGTCTCCAGTGTTCCATTTTGTGGGGGAACCTGGATTTCCTCATTTAATTATGTGATGGCTATTTAGTGTTGAACATTTTTAAGTTTAAATTCAATTAGTCAACATATATCTTGTTTCAGATGTAGTTTTCAGTGATTCATCAGTGGCATATAACACCCACTGCTCATCACATCATGTACCTATTTAATGCTCAACCACCAGTTATCTCATTCCCCACCCTTTCCCATCGAACTGCAGTCATTTTGTTCCTAAAGTGAAGAGTGATTTTTTAAAATTTTATTGGGAAAAGAACAGTTACCCTAAGTTTACCTCTCAACACATTTTTAAGGGCACAATATATTATTTATTGTACATGCAGTATACAGTATATCTCTAAAGTCTGTTTCTCTTGTGTGAGTGAAATTTATGACTGTTAATTAATTAGTCCACCACTCAAAGCCTGGCAATCACGATGCCTCCATCTAACCTGCAGGACACTCTGAATCCCTTCAGCACATCCTTCACAAGGCCATGTGTTTCTGGCCCAGCCTCCACAAGGCCTCCTTCACATCCTTGTTTCGCAGACTGTAGATGAGGGGATTGAGCATTGGGATGACCAGCGTGTAGAAGACAGAGACCACCTTGCCCTGCTCCATGGACTCAATTGCTCCTGGCTGGGCATACATGACAAAGAGAGTCCCAAAAAAGAGAGTCACTGCAGTCATGTGGGAGCCACAGGTGGAGAAGATCTTGCGTCTCCCAGCTCCTGAGCGCATCCTCAGGATGGTCACTGTGATGTAGCCATAGGAGATGAGGATCACAATTGTTACACCCACAATGATGAGCCCACAGATGCCAAACAAGAATAGTTCATTGATGGCCGTGTCGCCACAGGAGAGTTTGAGCAAGGGAGGCACATCACAGAAGAAGTGGTTGATGTGGTTGGAGCTGCAGAATGGGAGGTGGAATGTGAAGCTGGTCTGCACAACAGAGTTGAAGCAGCCTCCACAGTAGGCGCCCAGCACCAGGCGAGTGCAGGCAGACTGGCACATGGTGATGGGGTAACGCAAGGGGTTACAAATGGCCATGAAGCGGTCGTAGGCCATGACACCCAGGAGGAAGCATTCAGTTGTTCCCAGCAAGGAGAAAAATAATAACTGGGTGGCACATCCTGCAAAGGTGATGACCTTGGATGAGGAGAAGAAGTTGGCCAGTGCTTTGGGAGCAATGAAAGATGAGTAGCACAAGTCCACAAAGGAGAGGTTCTTGAGGAAGAAGTACATTGGGGAGTGCAGGCGGGCATCCAGGGTGATAACGATGATCATGAGGAAGTTGCCCAGCAGAGTCACCATGTACAGGGCCAGGAACACAGCAAAGAGCAGGGCCTGGGTTTCCAGGCCACCCTCAAATCCCTCCAGCACAAAATCTTGAAAGTAGACCATAGAGAGGTTTTCACTACTGTGGGATGGCATGAGTCTCAGTCCTCCCCAGGGGAATTATACCTCCAGCTTGGGCAGATTAAGTCGGTCAAGCTAAACTTCCTGCTGAGAATATTTAGAAGATAGATAACAACAAAAACAAAATCTCATTGAATGTATAAGAGTGTTAATGGTTTAGTAAAGAGTTACAAAGCAAAATTCAGGATAAACACAAATGGTTAGTTTCTGACCATTTCAATCACCAAA
Organism: Canis lupus familiaris; assembly: GCF_011100685.1. Taxonomy (NCBI): domain Eukaryota; kingdom Metazoa; phylum Chordata; class Mammalia; order Carnivora; family Canidae; genus Canis; species Canis lupus. Next base: position 50,375,842 of record NC_049246.1, on the reverse strand, counting down.
AGTGTATTAAGATATGACCTGACTGGGTATGGTCACCGAGGGGGGCACTTGACAGGATGAGCAAAGGGTGTTATACTCTATATTGGCAAATAGAACTCCAATAAAAAATATACAAATTAATGAAAAAAATAAAAATTGAGGAGTTACTGCAATTAAAATTGAAATTTGGAACCATAAGAAAACCCCAAGAAGGTTCAGATATTGGAGCAACACACTTATAAATTTTATTTAAAATTATTATTTTTAAAGGATAAATGTGAGACTAAGAATCTTAGTCAAAGTGTGGAAGCAATAAAGGGAGAACATATAGCTTTTTAGAGACTTGGTAGCTAAAATCAGGAACTCAGTGAATGAAATTTAGATATTAGAAATAGCTAAAGAGAAAGTTTGTGAACTAGAATACAGATCAGTAGAAAATATTCAGAGTAAAGCAGTGAGACTCAAAGCCATAGGAAAATTAGAAATGAGGATTGGAGACCAAGTATATAAAGATATGCATACTGTGAGTTACTAAATAAGGGGAAAGAGATAAATAGACTGAATCACAGCTTGAAGAGATAATGGCCATGTATTATCTCAAATGAAAGATATTATTCTAAAGATACATTAACTCTACCAAATCAAAGCAGGATTTATATAAAGACCCACACTTGGACATATCATAGTAAATGTATTTAGAACCAAAGGAAAAAGAAAAATATTAAAAGCAGTCTGAGAGAAAAGACATCATCACTTCAGGGGTGCCTGAGTGGGGCAGTCAGTTAGGCCTCTGACTCCTGGCTTCTGCTCAGGTTGTGATCTCAGAGTTGTGAGATTGGGCCCCATTTTAGGCGTACATTCAGCACAGAGTCTGCTTGAGGCCCCCCCCTCTCTCCCACTGCTCTTCCCCTAAAATAAATACATTTTTTAAAAGAAGACATATTCGCATCAAAGTATCAACTTAACTTATAAGACTGACAGTTGTCTTACCAGATTAAAAATAATGGAAGCCAAAATAAAAGGAATTGTATTTTCCTTTGCTCAAAGAAAATAATTAACAACTAGAGTTCTACATCTACCCAAATATATCCTTCAAGACTCAAAGTGAATATGACAATAATAGTTTAAGACTTCATACTCCACTTTCAATAATGAATAGAATAACAAAAAAAAAAGAATAACAAAACTAGGTATCACAAGCAAATAATATATTTGAACATCATTATACACCAAATAGGCCTAACAGGCATATATATGGAGAACACTGTATCCATCAACAGCAGAATACATTCATCTCCAGTTCATGTGGATCACTATCCACGATAGACCATATTTTAGTTCACAAAGCAAGTCTCAATAAATGTTAGATTTAAAGTACACAAAGTATGTTAGACATATAACAAATAAATGTTAGATTTAAAGTACACAAAGTATGTTCTCCAAGCAAAATGGAACTAAATTACAATTCAAAACATAAGGCAATTTGGAAAACTTACAAACATGTGGAAGATAACACAATTTTATTTTTATTTTATTATTTTTTCCCATTTTTTGTATTGGAGTTCAATTTGCCAACATATAGCATTTTTCCCATTTTTTGTATTGGAGTTCAATTTGCCAACATATAGCATAACACCCAGTGCTCACCCCACCAAGTCCCCCCTCGGTGCCCATCACCCAGTCACCCCACCCCCTCGCCCACCTCCCCTTCTACCACGCCTTATTTGTTTCCTAAATTTAGGTGTCTCTCATGTTTGAGACACCTAACCTCACTGATATTTTCACTAATTTTCTCTCCTTTCCCCTTTAGTCCCTTTCACTAATTTTTATATTTATATATTTTATATTTCAAATGAAAGAGATCATATCATGTTTGCAGATGCAAATAAGCACAGGAAACGCGGGAAGTCTGAAGGAGGTGAGCGGACGATCAGCACCCACGTCCCGGTGGTGACGCTACTAGAGTCACGCGAATGTTATCTTTGGGAGAAATTGGGCGAAGTTTGCAAAGGATCTCCGTGTTACTTCCTATACCTGCGTGTGAATCTACCGTTACTTGAGTAAAGTTTTTAATTACAGAAGCCGCCAGTAGTTCTATGGGGCTTCTCTGGTCTGTCCCACCAACATCTGTGTCGCAACAATACCCTCGATGACTGTAGTTGTAGAGGGAGTCTCAAGGTCAGTAGACTAATTCCTCCAGCTTTATTCTCCTTCGAAACTGTTAGCCGTTCTACTTTTGCCTTTTCATATAAATTTTAGGGTCGTCTTCCCTGTACGTATGGAAACTCTTGCTGCGATTCTGATAGTAATTGCGATAAACATGCATAGCAGTTTGGGGAGGATTAGCCTCTTTGCTGTGCTGACTCCTACCCCCCATGCCCAGCAGATTTGCCCCCCCCACCCTCCTTCCCCCCCCCATTTATCTGCACCCTCTCCGAGTCCTGCCGCCAGCACCGCACACTTTCCAGCATGGAAGTTCTACAGTTTGGGTCGAGTACACCTAAACACTTAAAAAATGTTTAGTGTCTTCATATGGTATTTTATTTTTTTATTTTTATTTATTTTTATTTTTTTCTTTTTGATTTGAAAATTTATTTATTTATTCATTCATTCATTTTTAAGTATTTTTTCATTGGAGTTCAATTTGCCAACATATAGCATATGACCCAGTGGTTATCTCGTCAAGTGCCCCTCTCAGTGCCTGTCACCCCGTCACCCCAATCCGCCGCCCACCTCCCCTTCCATCACCCCTTGTTCATTTCCCAGAGGTAGGAGTCTCTCACGTTCTGTCTCCCTCACTGATATTTTCCACTCATTTTCTCTCCTTTCCCCTTTATTCCCTTTCACTGTTTTTTATATTCCCCAAATGAATGAGACCATATAAGGTTTGTCCTTCTCCGATTGACTTACTTCACTCAGCACAATACCCTCCAGTTCCATCCACGTTGAAGCAAATGGTGGGTATTCGTCGTTTTTAATCACTGAGGAATATTCCATTGTGTACATAAACCACATATTCTTTATCCATTCATCTTTCGATGGACACCGAGGCTCCTTCCACAGTATGGCTATTGTGGACATTGCTGCTAGAAACATCGGGGTGCAGGTGTCCCGGCGTTTCACTGCATCTGTATCTTTGGGGTAAATCCCCAGCAGTGCAATTGCTGGGTCGTAGGGCAGGTCTATTTTTAACTCTTTGAGGAACCTCCACACAGTTTTCCAGAGTGGCTGCACTAGGTCACATTCCCACCAACAGTGCAAGAGGGTTCCCTTTTCTCCGCATCCTCTCCAACATCTGTTGTTTCCTGCCTTGTTAATTTTCCCTATTTTCAGTGGTGTGAGGTGGGATCTCCTTGTGGTTTTGATCTGTATTTCCCTGATGGCCCATGATGCGGAGCATTTTATCATGTGCATGTTGGCCATGTCTATGTCTTCCTCTGTGAGATTTCTGTTCATGTCTTTTGCCCATTTCATGATTGGATTGTTTGTTTCTTTGCTGTTAAGGTTAATAAGTTCTTATAGATCTTGGATATTAGCCCTTGATTTGATAGGTTATTTGCAAATATCTTCTCCATCTGCAGGTTGTCTTTCAGTTTTGTTGACTGTTTATTTTGCTGTGCAGAAGCTTCTTACCTTGATGAAGTCCCAATAATTCATTTTTGCTTTTGTTTCTCTTGCCTTCATGGATGTATCTTGCAAGAAGTTACTGTGGCCAAGTTCAAAAAGGGTGTTGCCTGTGTTCTCCTCTAGGATTTTGATGGAATCTTGTCTCACATTTAGATCTTTCATCCATTTTGAGTTTATCTTTGTGTCTGGTGCAAGAGAGTGGTCTAGTTTCATTCTTCTGCATGTGGATGTCCAATTTCCCCTGCACCATTTATTGAAGAGACTGTCTTTTTCCAGTGAATAGTCTTTCCTGCTTTTGTCGAATATTAGTTGACCATAAAGTTGAGGGTCCACTTCTGGATTCTCTAATCTGTTCCATTGATCTATGTGTCTGTTTTTATGCCACTACCACACTGTGTTGATGACCACAGCTTTGTAGTATAACCTGAAATCTGGCATTGTGATGCCCCCAGCTATGGTTTTCTTTTTTAAAATTCCCCTGGCTATTTGGAGTCTTTTCTGATTCCACACAAATCTTAAAATAATTTGTTCCAACTCTCTGAAGAAAGTCCATGGTATTTTGATAGGGATTGCATTAAATGTGTAAATTGCCCTGGGTAGCATTGACATTTTCACAATATTAATTCTGCCAATCCATAAGCATGGAACATTTTTCCATCTCTTTGTGTCTTCCTCAATTTCTTTCAGAAGTGTTCTGTAGTTTTTAGGGTAGAGATCCTTTACCTCTTTTGTTAGGTTTATTCCTAGGTATCTTATGCTTTTGGGTGCAGTTGTAAATGGGATTGACTCCTTAATTTCTCTTTTTTCAGTCTCATTGTTAGTGTATAGAAATGTCACTGACTTTTGGGTATTGATTTTGTATCCTGCCACACTGCCAAATTGCTGTATGAGTTCTAGCAATCTTGAGGTGGAGTCTTTGGGTTTTCTATGTACAGTATCATGTCATCTGGGAAGAGGGAGAGTTTGACTTCTTCTTTGCAAATTTGAATGCCTTTTATTTCTTTTTGTTTTCTGATTGCTGAGGCGAGGACTTCTAGTACTAAGTTGAATAGCAGTGGTGAGAGTGGACATCCCTGTCTTGTTCCCAATCTTAGGGGAAAGGCTCCCAGTGCTTCCCCATTGAGAATGACATTTGCTGTGGGCTTTTCGTAGATGGCTTTTAAGATGCTGAGGAATGTTCCCTCTATCTCTACACTCTGAAGAGTTGTATCTTCATTCTCATTAGTTTCCATGAATCTTTTTAATTCTTTCCTAATTTACTGGTTGATCCTTTCATCTTTTAGCAGGATGGTCCTTAACCTCCACGTGTTTGAAATTATTCCAAACTTCTTGTGATCGAGTTCTAGTTTCAAATAATTATGGTCTGAAAATATGCAGGGTACAATCCCAATCTTTTGTTATCGGTTAAGACCTGATTTATGACCCTGTATGTGGTCTATTCTGGTGAAAGTTACATGTGCACTTGAGAAGAATGTGTATTCAGTTGCGTTTGGATGTAAAGTTCTGTAAATATCTGTGAAATGCATCTGGTCCAGTGTATCATTTAAAGCTCTTGTTTCTTTGGAGATGTTGTGCTTAGAAGATCTGTCGATTATAGAAAGCACTGTGTCCAGTTGCCAAGTATAAGTATATTATTATCTAAGTATGTCTTAAATCTGGTTATTAATTGATATATTTGGCAGCTCCCACCTTCGGGGCATAAATATTCATGATTGTTAGGTCCTCTTGTTGGATAGATCCTTTAAGTATGATATAGTGTCCCTCTTCTTCTCTTACTACAGTCTTTGGGCTAAACTTTAATTTGTCTCATATAAGGATGGCTACCCCTGCTTTCTTTTGAGAACCATTTGAATGGTAAATGGTTCCCCAACCTTTTATTTTCAGGCTGTAGGTGTCCTTACGTCTAAAATGAATCTCTTGTAGAGAGCAAATAGATGGGTCTTGCTTTTTTATCCAGTCTGAAACCCTGTGCCTTTTGATGGGGTCATTAAGCCCATTCACGTTCAGAGTTACTATTGAAAGATATGAATTTAGTGTCATCATGATACCTATTCAGTCCCTGTTTTTGTGGATCATTTCCTTGGACTTCCTCTTTCTTTTACAGCATCCCCCTTAATATTTCTTGCAGAGCTGGTTTGGTAGTCACATATTCTTTCAGTTTCTGCCTATCTTGGAAGCTCTTTATCTCTCCTTCTATTCTGAATGACAGCCTTGCTGGATAAAGTATTCTTGGCTGCATGTTCTTCTCATTTAGGACCCTTTATATATCCTGCCAGCCGTTTATGGCCTGCCAGGTCTCTGTGGAGAGAACTGCTGCTAACCTAATACTTCTCCCCATAAAGGTTAAGGATCTCTTGTCTCTTGCTGCTTTAAGGATCTTCTCCTTATCTTTGGAATTTGCAAGTTTCACTATTAAATGTCGAGGTGTTGAGTGGTTTTTATTGATTTTAAGGGGGGGATTTCTGTATCTCCTGGATCATAATGCCTGTTTCCCCTCCCAAGTTAGGGAGGTTCTCAATTATGATTTGTTCAAATACACTTTCTGGTCCTCTGTCTCTGTCAGCGCCCTCTGGAATCCCAATTAAACATAGATTTTTCCTTCAGAGGCTGTCATTTATTTCCCTTAACCTTTCTTCATGATCTTCTATTTTTTTATAAGTTTATTTTTTATTGGTGTTCAATTTGCCAACTTACAGAATAATACCCAGTGCTCATCCCACCAAGTGCCCACCTCAGAGCCCACCACCCAGTCACCCCCACCCCCTGCCCACCCCCCCTGCCCACCACTCCTAGTTCGTTTCCCAGAGTTAGGAGTCTCTCATGTTTTGTCTCCCTTTCTGATATTTCCCACTCATTTTTTCTCCTTTCCCCTTTATTCCCTTTCACTAATTTTTATATTCCCCAAATGAATGAGACCATATAATGTTTGTCCTTCTCCGATTGACTTACTTCACTCAGCATAATACCCTCCGGTTCCATCCATGTCGAAGCAAATGGTGGGTATTTGTCGTTTCTAATGGCTGAGGAATATCCCATTGTATACATATACCACATCTTCTTAATCCATTCATCTTTCGATGGACACCGAGGCTCCTTCCACAGTTTGCCTATTGTGGACATTGCTGCTGTAAACATTGGGGTGCAGGTGTCCTGCCACTTCACTGCATCTGTATCTTTGCGGTAAATCCCCAGCAGTGCAATTGCTGGGTCAGGGCAGATCTATTTTTAACTCTTTGAGGAACCTCCACACAGTTTTCCAGAGTGACTGCACCAGGGCGTGATCCTGAAGACCCGGGATTGAGTCCCACGTCAGGCTCCCTGCATGGAGCCTGCTTCTCCCTCTGCCTGTGTCTCTGCCTCTCTCCCTCTCTCTCTGTGTGTCTCTCATGAATAAATAAAAAGAAGATTTCTACCCAATAATTTAACATTCCATGGTAGGAAAGAAAGTAGAATAACAATACAAAACTAAGCTCAAAGCATTTGGAAAAAAATGAAATAATAAATGTTAGAGACAACAAAAGTGAAGTAGAAGAGAGTAAAATAAGGCAGAAAATCAATGACACTAAAATGTAGTTATCTGTAAATTTGTAACCAACTTGACAAACCTTCAGCTAAATTGACCCAAAAAAGTCAGAAGACTTAAATTTCTAAAATCAGAAATGAGAGCAGACACATGACTTCTTCTTTATAGAAATAAATAATAATATTATAAGGACATATTGGAACAATTGCATGCTAACACATTAGATAAAATAGATGAATAAATTCCTGGGAACACTCAAACGAACATAACTGACTCAAGAAGAAATGGAGAATCTGAGCAGACACAGAACAAATAAATTGAGTCAATAGTCAAAAAGATTTTCTAAAAGAGAAAGGTTCAGGACCTGATGTTGTCAGTGGTGACTTTTACCAGTGAGTACAAAATTTAACACTAGTAGGTCTCAAATTCTAAAAATTAAATAGGACAAAACACTTCCTAATTTATTCCAAAGGACTGTATTGTTTTAAATTGGTGCAAAGGACAAAACACTTCCTAATTTATTCCAAAGGACTGTATTGTTTTAAATTGGTGCAAAGATATTGCAAGAAAATGAAGCTAAAGATCAACATGTCTTATGATTATAGATACAAAAATTCTTATCAAAATACTAGCAAGCTAAATCCAGCAGAACTTCACAGGGAATATACAGTGTAACCAAATGAGAGTTATCCAAGGAATGCAAGAGTGGATAATGTATGAAAATCACTCAATAACACACCATAAAAATGGAATTAAGAGAAAAAAACCCACATTTTCATCTCAGTAGATATAGAAAAACCTCAAACATTGCTGAAAGAATGAAAGACAACTGACATAGATGTAAAGATATCCCATATTCGTGGACTGGAAAACTTACTAATGTCAAGATGTAGTATTTCCCACATTTACATACAGATTCAATGTAATCCCATCAAAATTCCAACTACTGTTTTTTTTTTTTAGCAGATATTGACCCTAAAAAGCCAAAACAATAATCAAAACAACAAAGCAGGAGGAGTAACACTTCCTGATTTCAAAACTGACTGTGAAGGAAAACAGTATTGTGCTTGCACAAGGATAGATATAGGTCAAAGAAATAGAATCATTAATACAGAAATAAACTCACACACCTGCAGTTTTCACAAGGGGGATAAGGGCACCATCCAACAGTGAAAAAAGAGTCTTTGCCACAAATATTGATGAGAAAAATTAATATCCATATGCAAAAGAATGAATTAAGAGCTTTACCTCAAACTACATACAAAATTAACTCAAAATGGACAGAGACCTAAATGCAAGTGCTAAAACTATGAAACTATTAAAGGTGAAAGAGAGATCCGTGTCAATTATTGTGACTTGGGATTAGTCAGCAATTTCTTAAGTATGACATCAAAGTACAGACTACAAAATAGAAGAATTAAACTAAAATAAGAAAATAGATACATTGAACTTTATCAAAATTAAATTCTTGTGCATCAAAGGACACTCTCAAGAAGATGAAGACAAAACCTATATGAAGGTAGATATTTTTGACAAATTACACATATCTAATAAAGATCTAGTATCCGTGGAATATACAGAACTCTTCCAACTCAGCAAAACAAACAAACAAAATGCTCAAATTTTAAAATGGGCAAAGCACTTGCATGGACATTTCTTCAAAAAAAATGCACAACTGGCCAATAAGTAGAAGATGTTCAATATCTTTAGTCAAGAGGGCAATATGAAACAAAACTACTATGAGATTCCACTTTCCTCATTAGAATAGAAACAATTGTTTTTAACAATAGAGAAGAACAAATGTTGGCGATAATTTGGAAAAAAAATAACTCTCATATACTGCAGATACAAATATAAGAGTGGTACAGCCTCTGTAGAAAAGAGTCTTGCCATCCCTCAGAAAGTTAGATGCAGAGTTTCCCTATGACCACCCTAATCCACATGTAGGGATGTGCCCAAGAGAAATGACAATATATGTTCACATCAAAGCCTGTTCACAAATGCGCATAATAGCAATATTCATAATAGCTAAGGCTAATGGAAGTCAAATATCCATCAAATGGTGACGTGATAAACAAAATGTTAAATATTCATATACTGAAACAGTCCTCAGACAATAAAGAAATAAATTTCTTGTGGTACCAGGTCTGGAAGGGAGCATACAGGAGAGCAAGGGGAGCGGCAGAGGGAGAGAAAGGGAGAAGGAGAATCTTAAGTAGGATCCATGCCCAGCATGGAGTCCAATATGGGGCTTGACTCACAACCCTGAGATCATGACCTGAGCCCAAATCAAGAGTGGGACGCTGAGCTAGGTGATCCACCTGGAGCCCCATAAGGAATAATGATCTACTACAAGACAGAACATGGATGAGCCTCAAAAACATTATGCTGGGTAAATGAAGCTTGACACCAAAGGCTAAAATTCTATAAGTTGGGCAGCCCAGGTTGCTCAGTGGTTTAGCACTGCCTTCAGCCCAGGGCATGATCCTGGAGATCTGGGATTGAGTCCCACGTCAGGCTCCCTGCATGGAGCCTGCTTCTCCCTCTGCCTGTGTCTCTGCCTCTCTCTCTGTTTCTCATAAATAAATAAATAAAATCTTTTTAAAAATATCATTCTGTAAGTCTAGTTATATAAAATGTGCAGAATAGGGACAGAAGTACACTTATATTTGCTAAAATATGGTCGGGTAGAGGGAAAGGAGCATGCTGGTGGGTATAGGGGTGTTTTTTTGTGATGAAACTACTCTGGAACCAGAGAGTAGGACACTGGATATAATAAGAATTGAAGTATCACACTTGAATAACACTTTGAGCTGGTAAAATTATGACTTTTATGTCAATGAGAATTATTCCTCAATTTAAAATGTTAAAACTAAAAAATAATGGTGAAACAAGAACACTCACCAGCATTTTAAACCAAGAGAATTTAATTGAAGCACATTAATTATGCTAAAAATATCCTCTTGAGTATATAATATCAAAAATAAACACCGCTTCATTGGTTACCTTTGGAGGTTGATGCAGAGGGAATCCACACAGTGACCCTCACAGTGAGGAAAGAATTGTTTAGAGGAATTTTCCCTTTATAGAATATTACAACTAATAAATGAATATTGAATTATGGAATTTGAATATTATCATCTTATAAACCCCTAACGAAATATGAGTCTAGGTAAGATTACTGATGGCCACTAATATCACAAAACAAGAGATGCTGCCAGGGGGACCTCTCAGTGGAAGTACATATAACACTTATGAAATATTCCTGCCAGAAAATCAATCATGAATCAGACTGAGCCTCTAGGACCTACCAGTTCCTGAAACTATAAGGAGCAACAGAATATGTTAATCAACCCTACAGGGACATGACCAGCAAAATCTGTGATATGAGAAGCTTTGCAGGGTAAAAAGTCTGTTTGTCAATAAATAAGGTGAAATAATAATTTTGAAATGAAAATAGAGGGACAGGCAGCCAATGAATTAGAGATTCAAGAGGCACCAAGAGAACACGGTGTATTCTGGGAGTTATTGAATCCTCTTCTAAAACAAACATTATATGGTCTCATTCATTTGGGGAATATAAAAATTAATGAAAGGCAATAAAGGAAAAGGAGAGAAAATGAGCGAAAAAATCAGAGAAGACAAAACATGAGAGACACCTAACTCTGGGAAATGAACAAGGGGTAGTGGAAGGGGAAGTGGGTGGGGGGTTGGGGTGACTGGATGATGGGCACTGAGGGTGGCCCTTTGCGGGATGAGCACTGAGTGTTATTCTATATGTTGGCAAATTGAACTCCAATAACAAATTAAAAAATAAAATAAACAAACAATAAAGGAAAAATGCCTCAATCAGAAAAATGAAAACACTAAATGGAAATTTTATGATATTAATAAGTAAATATTGTTTTCTGAATAATAGTAACATCAGAGTTGTCTTTCTTTAAAGTCCTCACATTTTAGAAGGATTAGATATGATCAGCTCTAGGATGATAATATTGAAGTTGGTTTGTGTGAATAGGTAATCCATTACTGCTCTAGTTTTATGTCAGTGTGTTTGAGAACATCCATAATAAAGAGAGGCAAGCATCTAAAAATAAGTAAAATAAAACCAAGTGGAGAGAATTTGTCCTCACACAGGAGGAAAAGCAGACATGACCTTTAGGTAGCAGGAAACGGACATAAAACCTATTTGTATGAGTATTATGTGAAGGACTAAAGTATCTTGTACAACATAAGTTTCCAATGAAAAGATGTGCCAGTAGGCAGGTTGAAGAAACAAAACTTTACCATATCCTATATAAGAGATAAAAAAGCAAACAAAGTGTTGAAAACAAAGTGATGGAAACATACACAGCAAACTAACATTCCACCAAATAACCACACAACACCACAGTTGCTATACTAACCCCAAAGCCCACTTCAGGATGGAAACACCATCTGAGAAGAGGATGTTTCACAGTGACCAGAAACATCTGGTTCCCCCGAGACGGGCAACCGTGTTAAAGGTGTGAGCACCTGCCAGAAGAGCATCAGGATACACAAAGCAAAACTGGGCACTTTCAGGAGAAAAGTACAAATCCACAACTATGTGAGAGATTTTAAACCCCTCCCTTGGAACTGATAGAACAATCAACAAAATACCAACCTGGATACGGAACGTTTAGGCAGTAACATAGTGATCATAACCTAATGGAGCACGGCACCCAATGGCAGGATGTATATTCTTTGTTTTCTTTATTTTTTTAAGTTTTTGTTTAAAGTCCAGTATAGTTAACAGAGTATAATATCAGTTTCAGGTGTAAATATAGTGACTCAGCACTTCCATTCAACACCTGGTGCTCATCACGACAGGTGTGCTCCTTCATCCCCATCACCTCGTTCCCCGTCCCTCCCCCACCTCCCCTCTCTTACCCTCAGTGTGTTCTCTGTAGTTCAGAGTCTGTTTTCTTTTTCTCTTTTTTTTTAAGGAACACTGGTTTTGTTTTTACATTTTTTTATGAATTTATTTTTTATTGGTGTTCAATTTGCCAACATATAGAATAATACCCAGTGCTCATCCCAAGTGCCCCCCTCAGTGCCCATCACCCAGTCACCCCCACCCCCCGCCCACCTCCCCTTCCACCACCCCTAGTTCGTTTCCCAGAGTTAGGAGTCTCTCATGTCTGTTTTCCTGTTTGCCTCTCCCCATTCTTCCCCTATGTTCTTTTGTTTTGTTTCTGAAATTCCACACGTGAGTGAGATCATACGATAATTGTCTTTCTCTGACTTCTTTCACTTGGCATAGGACCTCTATATCCATCCATGTTGTTGTAAATGGCAAGACTTCATGGTCTTTTATGGCTGAGTAATATTCCATTGCATGAATATACCAATTCTTCTTATCCATTCATCAGAGGATGTACATTATTTTCAATCTTATAAATAAGATATTTACACAGTGACTGTATTCTGGACACAAAGCATCTTTCAACAAATTTCAAATGATTGAAGGAGTAAAAAATATATTTGTGCACAATTTAAATTAAGCCAAGAGTAAATCACAAATAGAGCATTTTAAAAGTCTTGTGTATTTTTTTACATCCAAAGTACTTAAGTAAGAGATGCCTGTGTGGCTCAGCCATTGAGCGACTGCCTTTGGCCCAGGGCCTGATCCTGGAGTCCCAGATCGAGTCCCACATCAAGGTCCCTGCATAGAGCCTGATTCTCTCTCTGTCTATGTCTCTGCCTCTCTTTCTGTGTTTCTCATGAATAAGTAAATGAAATCTTTTTTAAAAAAGAGATAAATAAGCCACAGGTCTAAATTAAAATTTTGATATTTAAAAATTTCATAATGAGTAAAAATATAGTGCCTGGGATGCATTCAAGTCTGTTTTTATAGGGAAATTAGCAGGCTTATACCCATACATTAGAAAAGAAGAAAAACAGAAAATCAGTATTTGTCTGGAAATACTATAAAACATTAGTGAATGATATCCCAAGGATATAGAACGTGAAAAAGAAGAAAATTTATTAAATAGAAAACACAGGCACCAGAAGACATTACACCAAAAAGTGATTATATGAGAAGACTGATCAAATAACAGAAATTTGGGGGGCTGAAGGAGAAAAGGCAAAAATTTCTGATGTCGGGAGTGAAAGGAAGATATCATTGGGATCCTAGAGTTAGAGTGGATCATGACAGAATGTTTTCATAAACTTGAAGTGTTGATAAAAATGGTGAAGTACTAAAAAGTTATCACCCAACTCAACTGACCCCCAACCAAAGAGAATATATGGTAGTTCCATAGTTAGTGAGAAACGTAATATGTACTTAAAATCATTCCATGCAAAAGATTCCATGGTTAGATGGCTTTACTTGTGAAAGTAAATACTTTATGATGAACAAATGTGAACAAATTTATAAAATACTTGATCTTACACAAAATCACCAAAACAATAGAAGAGGGACAACTTTCCATGTTATTTTATGAGGCTCATGAATTTTAATGTCAAAATCTGACAAGGATGTTTAAGAAAATTTAAAATTATGCTATTCAATCATAAGCAAATAAGCTAATTTACCAAACAAACCATATGAAGTAATAAATAAAAATTGTAGTATGTCCAACATCAAGTTGTCTGGAATCCAATAATACATAAAAATGTTGAGAGAAACCAAAATAGATTTAAGTACCATGACGGGATACCAAGTGGCCAAACCAGCACACTCAATATTGCATAGATGTCAATTATCCCCACACTGAACAGAGTCAGTTGGATCCCAGTGATTTCATTGGTAGAATCTGAAAAGTTGATCCTAAACCGTGTATTGAAATGTGCAAAACCAAGTATTTCCAAGACATTGTTGAGAAGAGAAACAGCGAAGGGGGTTTTGCACTATCAGACAGTGACTCATAGTAGGTGTAATGAAACAATGATGGAAGCAGAGGTTTGACCATCTGAGGATATAACAGAATAGAGAGTCAGGAAGTCAACCCCATTCTTGTCTACACACCCCATTTATTAAATAGGTGGAGTCTATGCAAAGGTCTTTACACCTGGGACAGTTGATAGTCATATGCTAAACAGTGAGATTTGGCTCTTACCTCATACTACACACACAGTCAGTCTTAGGCTGAACACAGATCTAATTTAAAAGGATAATTGTGAAGATCATACAAAAGACCCTCATGACCCCAGCACAGGAAAGCACCTCCCAAATGTCCTGTGCAGGGAGAAAAAAGGACTAAAACATAAAGGAAATACCTTGTGGATGTAACTACATGAAAATCAAGACAGTCTGCAGTGTGTAAAGGCAGAACACACCTTGGGAAGTCACACTGCAATACATGACGGGAAACTAACTTGTCTGCACAATATATAAATAATCCTTGACACACAAGAATAAGACAACCCTGTAGAAATACAGGCGAGAGACTCATAGAAGTGACGCGCAGAGGAGAAGAGCCAAATGTGCCGCACATGTTTGAAACTGTGCACAATCCTGATAATCATTAGGAGAAAGCAAGTTTCTGCATTAGAGACATCGTCCTGCACACCTGCCCAAATGTCTCAAACAGAGCAGAGGGACAGTAACCAGCAGTGTCGAGGATGGGAGCCACTGGAAGGGAGTGATTTAATCAGGACACGTTTCTCATTTTCTTTTTTTTTTTTTTTCTCATTTTCTAATGGTGTGGAGGATCCCCGTCCTCACCTGTGTCTTCACTTTCCCTCTGGAAGTGCACACAGGTGCACAGGGAGACCACGGGGAGGCTGTTCTCGGCAGCGTTAGTACCATAGATGCACTAGTGGTGTGTTGTCTGGCGGAGAACTAGACAACCGTAAACAGGAAGCAGCATGATGCTGACCAGGGACCACAGCCTGAGAACAGCTGCTCATCACAGGTCAGGCTCAGGTCACTCACTCTCAGAGCCTGGATTTCTAGGGCAGTTGGTCCCCAAGGTCCCAAGTCATCCTGTTCAAAACTGCTTGCTCAGGTCCAGGTGGAGGAGGTCACCATCAGGGGCCTGCTGGGACACTGTCCACCCTCTCCCATGCCCATCCAGGGCTGTCACATGACATTCTAAGTGCATTCACTGTCCTTGCCTCTTGCCTTCTCACTTGTCAACTCCAGACCTTTCTAATCTCCATCTGAAAGGCCACCATGCTTTCATAATGGGCTCCAGCCTGTCCATTCTGTGCTTTGTGTCCCACACAGAGCTCCCTGAACAGAGTCACCAAATCCTCCCTCAGGTCATGTTGCTCCCTAATGCAAATGAGTGACAGCTTCCCCACCAGCTGAGGGATCCTGGAGAGGAGCCCAGAAGAGTCTTGGTAGGCACCTTGGCTCCATTTGGGCACATATACTCGGTGATTCTCTAATTCTCCTGTTCTGCCTCCAAGTCTGTCTACTTCCATCCACTGTGTCAGTGTGACGAGCTCTCCTGTCTCCCCATGGCTCTCCATCACCTCTCTGATGTGACTGTTTCCTCCTTTGTGCCATCAGCAGCCTGGTCACACCCCCTCACTGCCTGTGTCCCATCATATTGCAGGTGTTTGTTGTCATGTCTGCCTTCCTGCAGAGCCATGAGCTCCCCAGGGCTAGCCTTGGTCTCCCCTATTTTGGCATCCCTCACCCTGGGCCATGTCCCTTAGAAGTGTGTGCTCAATACTCTGGTGAGCTACTGATTTTCTTTTTGAGCTACTGATTTGAACCTGAGAAATGCACTTCAGGTCATGAGGGAGCCTGGTGCTGTGATTCTCTGATTATTTTTTTTATTTTTATTTATTTATGATAGGCACACAGTGAGAGAGAGAGAGAGAGAGAGGCAGAGACACAGGCAGAGGGAGAAGCAGGCTCCATGCACCGGGAGCCCGACATGGGATTCGATCCCGGGTCTCCAGGATCGCGCCCTGGGCCAAAGGCAGGCGCTAAACCTCTGCGCCACCCAGGGATCCCTGATTCTCTGATTATAATGAAAACATGTCCCTCTAGATGGAATGACCCTGAATCCCAAGACAGTGTTGGCCAGGACAGGAGTGGGGTCACCCCTTCAGCTGCTGAGGCAAGCCCTGAATGCTTACTGTCTACCAAAGCTCTGATGCCTCCCTTACACACATGGTGTCCTTCATACCCTGGGACCCCTGAGGGATGGCTGCCTTGACCCTCACCATTTCCAGGTGAGAGTCATGACTGCTCAATATCACACAGCCAGTACTCTCTCTCCCAGGGACTCCCCCACTCCTGGCCCACATCTATGCTGATGAAAAACAGGTGAGCATGGAGCACTCTCAGCCCCCCTTCTTCAGCTCTGGCTTCCCAAATAATGAAGAGTTGTGAGGGTGAAAGGGAGCACCTCAGGGTCTCAGGGAGAGTTTGCCTGAGTGTTCCATGTTTGAGCTACAGGAAAGTCCCTGATCCTGGTGGAAGATGGGGTGAAATGTTCTCAACTCACCTCAGCTTCCACGTGCTGTTTCTTCATCCAGGCAGCAGAACAAGGTCTTGCACCTTGGGGTCACTGTGCTGAGAAGGTATCTCCTCCTGCACGGCTGGGACTTGGGCCTTGAATAGCCAATTAGGTGAGCTTGTTTGTGTTCTGGCCTTTGCAGTGCACCGGGAATCCTGGTTCTCCTGGGTATTACTGTCAGCAAGCCTTGTGTGACCTGCCCTCTCCTACAAGGCCAGACAACAAGGCCCAGAATTCTCTCTTGGCCCCAGAGGGTGTGCAGAAGAGGAGCATAGACTCAGAGAACAGACCCTGTGACCAGAGTGTACTGTCCTCCCAGGAGTGGCAGGTTAGCAACTTTGAGCCCAAAGTCATTTCATCTGCCCTTCTCCCCGTCACCTTAGGTGTACCATTCTTCTGTGAACCTAAGTTGTCTGTCGGGAAACATTCCTCTCTGGGTCCATCTCTGCTTGCTGTTGGTCTCCTTGCAGCAAAGCCTGATCCACAAGTGGAAGACAACTACCTTGAATACATTCCTATTCCTGGACAAGGATATTTGGAGGTTGCTTTTCAAATAAAAAAACTGAAATGTGTTTGAAAAATTCAAAGAAATCAAAAGTGTTTGGCCTGTAATGAGGATGCTCATGCTTCTCTGCTTACCCCAAACACTGCCCCTACTCTGTGGGAGGTCTGGAGTTTCCACCACTTTAACTGTTGGGGTAAATGTGGACTCAGGGGCACATGTGTTTTAATTATTTTTTTTCTCCTACAAGAATATGATTATATCCCACAACTGATCTGCATTTTTAATCTTTTTATCGAATGCAGTACAATGGTTAGCTTTCTATGACAGCAACATTCTCCTTCTGAGTCTCCAGTGTCCCATTGCGTGTGGGACCAGGGTTTCCTCATTTAACTGTGTGAATGGCTATTTAGTGTTGAACATTTTAAAAATTTAAATTCAATTAGTCAATATATATCTTCTTTCAGATGTAGTTTTCAATGATTCACCAGTTGCGTATAACAGCCACTGCTCATCATATCATGTACCCAACATAATGCCCATCCCTCAGTTATCTCACTCCCCACCCCCTCCCATCCAACAAACAACAGTTTGTTCCTATAGTGAAGGGTCATTTTTAAAAATTGTATTCTGATGAGAGCACTTAAGCTACATTTTTTTTTATTATTTTTTTTTTATTGGTGTTCAATTTACTAACATACAGAATAACACCTAGTGCCCGTCACCCATTCACTCCCACCCCCCGCCCTCCTCCCCTTCTACCACCCCTAGTTCGTTTCCCAGAGTTAGCAGTCTTTACGTTCTGTCTCCCTTTCTGATATTTCCCACACATTTCTTCTCCCTTCCCTTATTTTCCCTTTCACTATTATTTATATTCCCCAAATGAATGAGAGCATATAATGTTTGTCCTTCTCCGACTGACTTACTTCACTCAGCATAATACCCTCCAGTTCCATCCACGTTGAAGCAAATGGTGGGTATTTGTCATTTCTAATAGCTGAGTAATATTCCATTGTATACATAAACCACATCTTCTTTATCCATTCATCTTTCGTTGGACACCGAGGCTCCTTCCACAGTTTGGCTATAGTGGCCATTGCTGCTAGAAACATCGGGGTGCAGGTGTCCCGGCGTTTCATTGCATTTGTATCTTTGGGGTAAATCCCCAACAGTGCAATTGCTGGGTCGTAGGGCAGGTATATTTTTAACTGTTTGAGGAACCTCCACACAGTTTTCCAGAGTGGCTGCACCAGTTCACATTCCCACCAACAGTGTAGGAGGGTTCCCTTTTCTCCGCATCCTCTCCAACATTTGTTGTTTCCTGCCTTGTTAATTTTCCCCATTCTCACTGGTGTGAGGTGGTATCTCATTGTAGTTTTGATTTGTATTTCCCTGATGGCAAGTGATGCAGAGCATTTTCTCATATGCATGTTGGCCATGTCTATGTCTTCCTCTGTGAGATTTCTGTTCATGTCTTTTGCCCATTTCATGATTGGATTGTTTGTTTCTTTGGTGTTGAGTTTAATAAGTTCTTTATAGATCTTGGAAACTAGCCCTTTATCTGATATGTCATTTGCAAATATCTTCTCCCATTCTGTAGGTTGTCTTTGAGTTTTGTTGACTGTATCCTTTGCTGTGCAAAAGCTTCTTATCTTGATGAAGTCCCAATAGTTCATTTTTGCTTTTGTTTCTTTTGCCTTTGTGGATGTATCTTGCAAGAAGTTACTATGGCCGAGTTCAAAAAGGGTGTTGCCTGTGTTCTTCTCTAGGATTTTGATGGAATCTTGTCTCACATTTAGATCTTTCATCCATTTTGAGTTTATCTTTGTGTATGGTGAAAGAGAGTGGTCTAGTTTCATTCTTCTGCATGTGGATGTCCAATTTTCCCAGCACCATTTATTGAAGAGACTGTCTTTCTTCCAATGGATAGTCTTTCCTCCTTTATCGAATATTAGTTGCCCATAAAGTTCAGGGTCCACTTCTGGATTCTCTATTCTGTTCCACTGATCTATGTGTCTGTTTTTGTGCCAGTACCACACTGTCTTGATGACCACAGCTTTGTAGTACAACCTGAAATCTGGCATTGTGATGCCCCCAGATATGGTTTTCTTTTTTAAAATTCCCCTGGCTATTCGGGGTCTTTTCTGATTCCACACAAATCTTAAAATAATTTGTTCTATCTCTCAATAGTAACTCTGAATGTGAACGGGCTTAATGACCCCATCAAAAGGCGCAGGGTTTCAGACTGGATAAAAAAGCAGGACCCATCTATTTGCTGTCTACAAGAGACTCATTTTAGACAGAAGGACACCTACAGCCTGAAAATAAAAGGTTGGAGAACCATTTATCATTCGAATGGTCCTCAAAAGAAAGCAGGGGTAGCCATCCTTATATCAGATAAACTAAAATTTACCCCAAAGACTGTAGTGAGAGATGAAGAGGGACACTATATCATACTTAAAGGATCTATTCAACAAGAGGACTTAACAATCCTCAATATATATGCTCCGAATGTGGGAGCTGCCAAATATATAAATCAATTATTAACCAAAGTGAAGAAATACTTAGATAATAATACACTTATACTTGGTGACTTCAATCTAGCTCTTTCTATACTCGATAGGTCTTCTAAGCAAAACATCTCCAAAGAAACGAGAGCTTTAAATGATACACTGGACCAGATGGATTTCACAGATATCTACAGAACTTTACATCCAAACTCAACTGAATACACATTCTTCTCAAGCGCACATGGAACTTTCTCCAGAATAGACCACATATTGGGTCACAAATCGGGTCTGAACCGATACCAAAAGATTGGGATTGTCCCCTGCATATTCTCGGACCATAAAGCCTTGAAATTAGAACTAAATCACAACAAGAAGTTTGGAAGGACCTCAAACACATGGAGGTTAAGGACCATCCTGCTAAAAGATAAAAGGGTCAACCAGGAAATTAAGGAAGAATTAAAAAGATTCATGGAAACTAATGAGAATGAAGATACAACCGTTCAAAATCTTTGGGATGCAGCAAAAGCAGTCCTAAGGGGGAAATACATCGCAATACAAGCATCCATTCAAAAACTGGAAAGAACTCAAATACAAAAGCTAACCTTACACATAAAGGAGCTAGAGAAAAAACAGCAAATAGATCCTACACCCAAGAGAAGAAGGGAGTTAATAAAGATTCGAGCAGAACTCAACGAAATCGAGACCAGAAGAACTGTGGAACAGATCAACAGAACCAGGAGTTGGTTCTTTGAAAGAATTAATAAGATAGATAAACCATTAGCCAGCCTTATTAAAAAGAAGAGAGAGAAGACTCAAATTAATAAAATCATGAATGAGAAAGGAGAGATCACTACCAACACCAAGGAAATACAAACGATTTTAAAAACATATTATGAACAGCTATACGCCAATAAATTAGGCAATCTAGAAGAAATGGACGCATTCCTGGAAAGCCACAAACTACCAAAACTGGAACAGGAAGAAATAGAAAACCTGAACAGGCCAATAACCAGGGAGGAAATTGAAGCAGTCATCAAAAACCTCCCAAGACACAAGAGTCCAGGGCCAGATGGCTTCCCAGGAGAATTTTATCAAACGTTTAAAGAAGAAATCATACCTATTCTCCTAAAGCTGTTTGGAAAGATAGAAAGAGATGGAGTACTTCCAAATTCGTTCTATGAAGCCAGCATCACCTTAATTCCAAAGCCAGACAAAGACCCCGCCAAAAAGGAGAATTACAGACCAATATCCCTGATGAACATGGATGCAAAAATTCTCAACAAGATACTGGCCAATAGGATCCAACAGTACATTAAGAAAATTATTCACCATGACCAAGTAGGATTTATCCCTGGGACACAAGGCTGGTTCAACACCCGTAAAACAATCAATGTGATTCATCATATCAGCAAGAGAAAAACCAAGAACCATATGATCCTCTCATTGGATGCAGAGAAAGCATTTGACAAAATACAGCATCCATTCCTGATTAAAACTCTTCAGAGTGTAGGGATAGAGGGAACATTCCTCGACATCTTAAAAGCAATCTATGAAAAGCCCACAGCAAATATCATTCTCAATGGGGAAGCACTGGGAGCCTTTCCCCTAAGATCAGGAACAAGACAGGGATGTCCACTCTCACCACTGCTATTCAACATAGTACTGGAAGTCCTAGCCTCAGCAATCAGACAACAAAAAGACATTAAAGGCATTCAAATTGGCAAAGAAGAAGTCAAACTCTCTCTCTTCGCCGATGACATGATACTCTACATTAAGCTACATTTTTAAGGACACAATATATTACTGTTTGCAGGTACAATATATAACATATCCCTAAACCTTATTCTATGTCTGTGAATAAAATTTATGACTGTTAATTAATTAATCCATCACACAAAGCCTGGCAACCCCAATCACCTCCATCTACTTGTAGGACCACAGCCTCCCGGCTGCACATCCTTCATATGGCCATGTGTTTCTGGCCCAGCCTCCCCAGGGCCTCCTTCACATCCTTGTTTCGCAGACTGTAGATGAGGGGATTGAGCATTGGGATGACCAGCGTGTAGAAGACAGAGACCACCTTGCCCTGCTCCATGGACTCAATTGCTCCTGGCTGGGCATACATGACAAAGGCAGTCCCAAAAAAGAGGGTCACTGCAGTCATGTGGGAGCCACAGGTGGAGAAGACCTTGCGTCTCCCAGCTCCTGTTCGCATCCTCAGGATGGTCACTGTGATGTAGCCATAGGAGATGAGGATCACAAACGTCACCCCCACAATGATGAGCCCACAGATGCCAAACAAAAGAAGTTCATTGATGGCCGTGTTGCCACAGGCGATCTGGAGCAGAGGGGGCACATCACAGAAGAAGTGGTTGATGCGGTTGGAGCTGCAGAATGGGAGGTGGAATGTGAAGCTGGTCTGCACAACAGAGTTGAAGCACCCTCCACAGTAGGCGCCCAGCACCAGGCAAGTGCAGACAGACTGGCACATGGTGATGGGGTAACGCAAGGGGCTACAGATGGCCATGAAGCGGTCGTAGGCCATGACACCCAGGAGGAAGCATTCAGTTGTTCCCAGCAAAGAGAAAAAGAATAACTGGGTGGCACATCCTGCAAAGGTGATGACCTTTGATGAGGAGAAGTAGTTGGCCAGTGCATTGGGGGCAATGACAGATGAGTAGCACAAATCCACGAAGGAGAGGTTCTTGAGGAAGAAGTACATTGGGGAGTGCAGGTGGGAATCCAGGGTGATAACGATGATCATGAGGAAGTTGCCCAGTACAGTCACCATATACAGGGCCAGGAACACAGCAAAGAGCAGGGCCTGGGTTTCCAGGCCACTTTCAAATCCCTCCAGAACAAAATCTTGAAAGTAGACCATGGAGAGGTTTCCATTTCTGTGGGATAGCATGAGCCTCAGTCCTTCCAAGGGGAATTTCACCCCCAATATTGGCAGATTAAGTGGGTCAAGCTAAACTTTCGGCTGAAGACTATTTAGAAGATAAATAACAACAAAGAGAAAATCTCATTGAACATACAAGAAAGTAATGGTTAAGAGTTACAAACCTAAATTCAAGATAAACACAGAGGCCCAGGGATTTCATTACTCAGAGCTTCTTTTTTCCCTTGAGACATAAGCCAATTTTGAAGGGGCATCTCAGAGGCCAGGTGGATGGGCAGTGAGGGTTTGCTTGTCTTGCAGAGCTAATGCTGACAGTGGTTAGTTACTAGGGACCAGCCGGGATGCACCATGGGAGTGAGTTACATCAGGAGTAGGTATTCAGCTCAGCTTCTGACCATTTCAATCACTGAAAGTGTATTAAGACGTGATCTGAGTGCTAGTGCCTCTGACACCTTGCAAAAACAAACATATTTCAAGAGGAAGACATGTTATCCTAGACTGCAGGTGTTATCTATAAAAGTTTGTGGGGCAGCCTGGGGGGTTCAGGGGTTTAGCACTGCCTTCAGCCTAGAGCGTGATCCTGGAGACCCAGGATCAAGTCCCACAATGGGGTCCCTACGTGGAGCCTACTTCTCCCTCTGCCTGTGTCTCTGCCTCTCTCTCTCTTTCTCTGTGTCTGTGTCTCTCATGAATAAATAAATATTTTTTAAAAAGTTTGTGTAACTACTACCAGATAGAATTTAAAAATAGAGGAGTTCCTGCAATAAAAATTAAAATTATGAAACCATAAAAAAACCCAAAGTGGTTTCAGAATTTGGAGTAACACGCATAAACTTTATATAAAGCTATTATTCTCCAAGGCTGAAAGATGAGACTAAGAAACTTAGTCAAAATATGGAAGCAACCAAGAGAAAAATATGTAACTTTTTAGAAGTACAATGGCTAAAATTAGGACTCAATGAATGAATTTTACAGATTAGAAATAGCTAAAGAGAAAATTTGTGAACTAGAATACAGATCAGTACAAAATATTCAGAGTGAAGCAGAGTGCAAGTGAGACTCAAAACCATAGAAAAATTAGAAATGAGGATTAGAGACCAAGTATATAGAGACATATATACTTCAGTTCCTAAAGAAGGGGAAAGAGATAAATAGGCTGAATCACAGCTTGAAAAGATAATGGCCACGTATTATCTTAAACTAATGAAAGATATTATTCTAAATATACATTAACCCTACAAAATCAAAGCAGCATTTTTATAAAGAACACCACACTTGGACATATCATACTAAAAATATTTAGAACCAAAATAAAAAGAAAAATATTAAAAGCAGCCTGAGAAAGAAGACATAATCACTTTAGGAGGGACTGGGTGGCACAGTCAGTTTGGCCTCCGACTCCTGACTTTTGCTCAGGTTGTGATCTCAGAGATGTGAGATTAGGCCCCATCCGTGCACATTCAGCACAGAGTCTGCTTGAGACACTCTCTCCCTCTGCCACAACTCCAGCCCCCCAAAATAAAAAAATAAATCTTAAAAAGGAAGACATAGTCACTTCAAAGTATCAGTTTTAGAAGGAAGACTGACAATTGTCTTACCAGATTAAAAAAAAAAAAGAAGTCAAATTAAAAGGAAGTATATTTTTCTTTGTTCAAAGAAAATAATTACACTAGAATTCTACATCTACCCAAATATATCCTTTGAAACTCAAAGTTAATTTAGCAATAATAGTTTAAGATTTCAGTACTCAAAAAAAAAAGATTTCAGTACCCCAATTTCAATAATAAATAGACAACAAATCCTAGTATAAGCAAGGAAATAATAGATTTGAACAGCATATAAACCAAATAGACCTAACAAGCATATATGGATAACACTGTATCCAACAATAGCAGAATACATTCATCTCCAGTGCATGTGGAACATTATCCAGGATAGACCATATGTTAGTTCACAAAGCAAGTCTCAACAAATGTTAGAAGATTTATAGTACAGGAAGTATGTTTTCCAAACAAAATGGAATGAAATCACAGAGCAACAACATAAGACAATTTGGAAAACTTACAAACATATGGAAGCTAAACAACACATTTCTATATCTCCAATGGGTCAAGAAAGAAATCACAATAGAAAATATAAAGTATTTTGAGATTAATGAAAATTGGGACACAACACCCAAAAACTTAGGAGATTCAATGAAAGGAGTCAGAAATTAATAGCTATATTAGGGATCCATGGGTATCTCAGCAGTTTAGCACATGCCTTTGGTCCAGGGTGTGATCCTGGAGTCCCAGGATTGAGTCCCACATCAGGCATCCTGCATGGAGTGGGCTTCTACCTCTGCCTGTATCTCTGTGTCTCTCTCTGTGTGTGTCTCTCATGAATAAATAAATAAAATCTTTAAAAGAGGAAATTTATAGCTATAAACAACAACATTTTAAAAATGATTTCTAATCAATAATTTAACATTCTATGGTAGGAAAGAAAGTAGAATAACAATACAAAGCTAAGCTCAAAGCAAATAGAAAGAATGAAATAATAAAGGCCAGAGAAGACAAATACAAATTAGAAGAGAGTAAAATAACACAGATAATCGATGATACTAAAAGTTAGTTCTTTGTAAATTTAACCAACTTGACAAACCTTCAGCTAGATTGACCAATGAAAGAAGACTTAAATTTCTAAAATCAGAAATGAAAGCAGACACATGACTTCTGACCTTAGAGAAATAAAAAGTATAAGAATATATTGGAACAATCGTATGCTAACACATGAGCTAAACTAGGTGAAATGAACAAATTCCTGGAAACAAACCAGCATAACTGAGTCAAGAAGAAATAGAAAATCTGAGCATACGTATAACAAACAAATTGAGTCAATAGTCAAAAAGCTTTTCTAATGAAGAAAGGTTCAGAACCAGATGGTTTTAGTGGTGACTTTTACCAGTGAGTACAAAATTAACAAAATTAATTTAATTAATTAAATTAAAATTAATTAAATTAAAATTAGTAGGTCTCAAAATCTAAAAATTATTTTTTTAAATAGGACAAAACATTTCCTAATTCATTCCATAAGGTCTGTATTGTTTTCACACTAAATTGAGACAAAGATATTGCAAGAAATGAAGCTAAAGTCAATATGTCTTAGGAATACAGATACAAAAATCCTTATCCAAATATGAGCAAGCTAAAGAAGGAGAACTTCACAGAGATTATAGAGCATAACCAAGTGAGAGTTATCCCAGGAAAGCAAGAGTGGTTAATATATGAAGATCACTCAATATAATACACCATACATATGGAATTTAGGGGAAAAACCCCACATTTTCATCTCAGTAGATACAGAAAAACTACAAAACATTGCTGAACAAAATGAAAGAAGGTCTACATAAATGTAAAGATATCCCATGATCATGGACTGGAAGACTTACTAATGTCAAGATGTAGTAATCCCCAGGTTTACATAAAGAATCAATGTAATCCTATCAAAATTCCAATGACTGGGTGTTTTTATTTTTTGGTAGATATCGACCCTAGATAGCCAAAAACAATATTTATTTATTTTTATTTTGTTACTTAGCAATGTTTTTTTAAATACATTTATTTTTATTGGTGTTCAATTTGTCAACATACAGAATAACACCCAGTGCTCATTCCGTCAAGTGCCCACCTCAGTGCCCGCCTTTAAAAGAACAAAGTAGAAAACTAACATTTCTTCATTTCAAAACTGACTATGTGGGTTTTTTAAAATTCAATTGGCCAACATATAGTATAACACCCAGTGCTCACCCCATCAAGTGCCCCCTCAGTGCCTGTCACCCAATCACTCTATTCCCCTGCTCACCTCCCCTTCCACAACCCTTTGTGCATTTCCCAGGGTTAGGAATCTCTCGTGGTTTGTCTCTGTCTCTAATTTTTCCCACTCAGTTCCCCTTCTTTCCCTTATAATCCCTTTCACTATTTCCTATATTCCCCATATAAGTGAGACCATATGATGATTGTCCTTCTCCAATTGACTTATTTCACTCAGCATAATGCCTTCCAGTTCCAACCACATCGAAGCAAATGGTGGGTATTCATGCTTTCTGAAAGCTGAGTAATATTCCATTTTATATATAGACCACATCTTCTTTATCCATTTATGTATGGATGGACATCATGGCTCCTTCCACAGTTTGGTTACTGTGGACATTGCTGCTGTGAACATTGGGGTGAGTGCAAGAGGCAAAACTGACTTTGAAGCAGAACAATGTTGTGCTTGCACAAGAATAGACATAGACCAAAGGAATGGAATCAAGAATACAGAAATAAACTCACACACCTGCGATTTTCACAAGGGGGCCCAAGGTCACCATCCAACAGTGAAAATAGTCCTTTCCAAAAATGGTGATGGGAAACCTGATATCCACATGGAAAAGAATGAATTAAGAGCTTTACTTCACACCATATAAAGAAAAACTCAAAATGGACAGAGCCCTAAATGCAAGTGCTAAAGCGATAAAACCATCAGAGGTGAAAGAGACATCAGTGTCAATTATTGTGACTTGGAATTAGCAGTTTCTAAAATATGACATCAAAGTACAAACAACAAAATACTAATTTAAAGCTAAAATAAAATAAAATAGACAAACTGAACTTCATCAAAATTAAAATCATGTGCATCAAAGGACAGTCTCAAGAAGATGAAGACAAAACCTATATGAAGGTAGACACTTTCGACAAATTACACATATTTAATAAGGATCTAGTATCCATGAAATAGACTGAACTTTTCCAACTCAGCAACAAAAATGCAATCAAATTTTAAATTGGGCAAAGGACTTGCATCGACATTTCTCCAAATAAAAGGTACAACTGGCCAATAAGTATAAGAGAATATGTTCAATATCATTAGTCAAGTGAGAAATGTGGAACAAAACTACTGTGACATTCCACTTTTCTGATTAAAATGCCTATTTTTCTGATATTTCCCACTTATTTTTTCTCCTTTCCCCTTTATTCCCTTTCACTATTTTTTATAATATCAGAAAGGGAGACAGAACATGACAGACTCCTAACTCTGGGAAATGAACTAGGGGTGGTGGAAGGGGAGGTGGGCGGGGGTGGGGTGACTGGGTGACAGGCACTGAGGGGAGCACTTGAGGGGATGAGCACTGGGTGTTATTCTATATGTTGGCAAATTGAACACCAATAAAAAATAAATTTGTTTAAAAAATGAATTGAAACGCGAAAATAAAATAAAATAAAATAAAATAAAATGCCTATTTTTTTAACAATAGAGAAGAACAAATGTTGGTGGGAATTTGGAAAAACCATAACTCTCAGATACAGCAGGTACAAATCTAAGAGTGGTACAGCCTCTGTAGAAAAGAGTCTTGCCATACCTCAGAAAGTTAGATACAGAGTTTTCCTATGACTCACCCTAATCCACATGTAAGGATGCGCCCAAGAGAAATGACAATATATGTTCACATAAAAGCCTGTTCATTAGGCATGGTAGAAAGGGAGGTGGGTGGGGGGTGGGGGTCACTGGATGATGGGCACTGAGGAGGTTACTTGATGGGATGAGCACTGGGTGTTATTCTGTATGTTGGCAAATTGAACACCAATAAAAAATAAATTTATTTAAAAAGCCTGTTCACAAACGTGCATAATAGCAATAATCATAATAGCTAAAAGTAAATGCAAGCCAAATGTCCATCAAATGGTGAAGAGATAAAATGTTAAATATTCATACCGTGAAACAATATTTAGCCATTAAAAAAATATTCAGCCTCTTCATTGGTAGTGGGGGGCGGGGGAAAGAAGTATATGGGTGAGCAGGGGGAGGGTCATAGGGAGAGAAGGGGAGAGGGGGAATCTTAAGTAGGATGCATTCCCAGCATGGAGTCCAATATGGGTCTTGACTCCCAACCCTGAGATAATGACCTGAGCCCAAATCAAGAGTCCGATGCTGAGCTAGGTGATCCACCTGGAGCCCCAAAAGGAATAATGATCTACTACAAGACAGAACATAGATGAGCCTTGAAAACATTATGCTGAGTTAATGAAGCTTGACACCAAAGGCTAAATATTCTATAGGTCAATTTATATAAAATGTGCAGAATAGGGACAGAAGTACATTTGTATTTGCCAAAATATGGTTGGGAGAGAGGGAAGGGGTGTGCTTGCTTTGTATAATGAAACTATTCTGGAACCAGAGAGTTGAACACTGTGGATATAATTAGAAATGAAACACCAGGGGTATCCCTGGATGGCTCAGCGGTTGAGCATTTGCCTTCGGCCCAAGGCGAGGTCCAAACACCCGGGATCAAGTCCCACGTTGGGCTCCCTGCATAGAGCCTGCTTCTCCCTCTGCCTGTGTGTCTGCCTCTCTCTCTCTGGGTGTCTCATGAATAAATAAGTAAAATATTTTTTGAAAGAAAGAAAGAAAGAAAGAAAGAAAGAAAGAAAGAAAGAGAAAGAAGAAAGAAAGAAATAAGAAAGAAAGAGAAAGAAGAAAGAAAGAGAAAGAAAGAAAGAAAGAAAGAAAGAAAGAAAGAAAGAAAGAAAGAAAGAAAGAAAGAAAGAAAGAAAACACCAGACTTGATTAACACTTTGAACTGGTTGAATTGTGATTTTTTTATCATGTGAGAATTGTTCCTCAATTTAAAATTTTAAAAATAAAATATAATGAAGGTGAAATAAAACATTCACTAGCATTTTAAACTGAGATAATTTAATTGAAGCACATCAATTACACTAAAAATATAACTTTGAGTATATAAGTGAAAAATCCCACTTCTTGGCTTCTTTGGAGGTTGATGAAGAGGGAATCCACACAGTGACCTTCACAGTGAGGAAATAATTGTTTAGAGGAATTTTCCATTTATAGAATATTGCAACTAGTAAATGAAGATTGAATTACAGAATTTGAATATTATCATCTTATAAACCCCTAATGAAATAATGAGTCTAGGTAAGATTACTGATGGCCACTAATATTAACAAAAGCAAGAGGTGCAGCCAGGCAGACCTCTCAGTGAAAGTACACACAACACTTATGAAATATTCCTGCCAAATATCAATTGTGAGACAGCCTCTAGGACCTACCAGTTACTGGAAATATAAGGAGCAAAAGAATATGCTAATCAACCCTACAGGGACATGATCAGCAAAATCTGTGATATGAGAAGCTTTGCAGGATATAAAAACCTATTCAATAAATAACGTGAGGTAATAATTTTGAAATGAAAATAGAGGGACAGGCAGCCAATGAATTAGAGATTCAAGAGGCATCAAGAGAACATGGTGTAAGGATGTTGTTAAATCCTGTTCCAAAACAAACTATAAACTATAAAGGAAAAATGAGCTAATCAAAAAATGAAAACAAAAATGGAAATTTTATGACATTCAGAAGTAAATGTTAATTGTTTTATAATAAATAGTAACGTAGGAGTTGTCTTTCCTTAAAGTCCTCACTGTAGAGAGATTAGATATGATTGGCTCCAGGTTGGTAATTATTGAAGTTGGTCAGTGTGAATAGGTAATCAATTACTGCTCCAGTTTCATGCCCATGTGTTTGAGAACATCCATAATAAAGAGAGGACTGCATCTAAAAATAAATAAAATAAGGGACGCCTAGGTGGCTCAATGGTTTAGCGCCTGCCATCAGCCCAGGGCATGATCCTAGGGTCCTGGGGTTGAGTCCCACATCGGGGTCCCGGCGTGGAGCCTGCTTCTCCTTGTGCCTATGTCTCTGCCTTTCTCTCTGTGTGTGTCTCTCACAAATAAAGAAATAGAATCCTTTAAAAATATTAAATAAATAAAATAAAACTAACTGGAGAGAATTTGTCTGTACAGGAGGAAAAGTAGAGCATGACTTACAGGTAGCAGGAAACTGACATAAAGCCTATTTATGTCAGAATTATGTAAGGACTAAATGTCTTGTACAATATAAGTTTCCAATGAAAAGATGTGCCAGTAGGCAGGTTGAAGAAACAAAACTTAACCATACGCTATATAAGAGATAAAAAAGCAAACATAAAGTGTTGAAAACAAAGTGATGGAAACAAACACAGCAAACTAACATTCCACCAAACAACCACACGACACCACAGTTGCTATACTAACCCCAAAGCCCACTTCAGGATGGAAGCACAGCTGAGAAGAGGACACTTCACAGTGACCACAAACATTTGGTTCCCCCGAGACGGGCAACTGTGTTAAACGTGTGAGCACCTGCCAGAAGAGCCTCAGGATGTACAAAGCAAAACTGGGCACTTACGGGAGAAAAGTACAAATCCACAACTATGTGAGAGATTTTAACCCCCTCCCTTGGAACTGATAGAACAATCTCACAAGGTGCCAACTTGGATACGGAACGTTTAGGCAGTAACATCAGTGACCATAACCCAATGGAGCACGGCATCAAACAGCAGGATGTATATTTTCTTTTACTTTTTTAAAGACATTTTTATTTAGGGTCACCTGGGTGGATCAGTGGTTGAGCATCTGCCTTTGTCTCAGGGCGAGAACCTGGGGTCCAGGATTGAGTCTCGAATTGGGATCCTTGCAGGGAGCCTGCTTCTCCCAATGCCTATGTCTATGACTCTCTCTCTCTCTCTCTCTCTCTCTCTCTCTCTCTGTGTTTGTCTCTCATAAAGAAATAAATATTTTAAAAAACGTTTTATTTAAAGTCCAGTATAGGTAGCAGAGTATATTATTGGTTTCAGGTGTGCAGTATAGTGATTCAGCCCTTCCATACAGCACCTGGTGCTCATCACGACAGGTGCGCTCCTTCATTCCCATCGCCTGGAGCCCCCCGTCCCCCGCCTACCTCCCCTCTCTTACCCTCAGTGTGTTCTCTGTAGTTCAGAGTGTTTTCTGGTTTGCTTCTTTCCTTTCTTCCCCTATGTTCATTGTTTTGTTTCTGAAATTCCACACGTGAGTGAGATCATATGATAATTGTCTTTCTCTGACTTCTTTCACTTAGCATAATACCCTCTATATCCATCCATGTTGTTGTAAATGGCAAGATTTCATGGGTTTTTATGGCTGAGTAATATTCCATTGCATGTATATACCAACTCTTCTTATCCATTCATCAGAGGATGTACATTATTTTCAAGTTTACAAAGAACGTATTCACACATTGGCTATATTCTGGACACCGAGCAACAAACTTCAAAGGATTTAAAGTGTATAAAATAGTTGACCATAAAGTTCAGGGTCCACTTCTGGGTTCTCTATTCTGTTCCATTGATCTATGTGTCTGTTTTTCTGCCAGTACCACACTGTCTTGATGGCCACAGCTTTGTAGTACAACCTGAAATCTGGCATTGTGATGCCCCCAGATATGGTTTTCTTTTTTAAAATTCCCCTGGCTATTCGGGGTCTTCTGATTCCACACAAATCTTAAAATAATTTGTTCTAACTCTCTGAAGAAAGTCTATGGTATTTTGATAGGGATTGCACGTGTAAATAGCCCTGGGTAACATTGACATTTTCACAATATTAATTCTGCCAATCCATGAGCATGGAATATTTTTCCATCTCTTTGTGTCTTCCTCAATTTCTTTCAATAGTGTTCTATAGTTTTTAGGGTATAGATCCTTTACTTCTTTGGTTAGGTTTATTCCTAGGTATCTTATGTTTTTGGGTGCAATTGTAAATGGGATTGACTCCTTAATTTCTCTTTCTTCAGTCTCATTGTTAGTGTATAGAAATGCCACTGAATTCTGGTCATTGATTTTGTATCCTGCCATGCTACCAAATTGCTGTATGAGTTCTAGCAATCTTGGGATGGAGGCTTTTGGGTTTTCTATGTAGAGTATCAATCATGTCATCGGCGAAGAGGGAGAGTTTGACTTCTTCTTTGCCAATTTGAATGCCTTTAATGTCTTTTTGTTGTCCGATTGCTGAGGCTAGGACTTTTACTACTATGTTGAATAGAAGTGCTGAGAGTGGACATCCCTGTCTTGTTCCTGATCTTAGTGGTCAACTAATATTCGATAAAGGAGGAACGACTATCCATTGGAAGAAAGACAGTCTCTTCAATAAATGGTGCTGGGAAAATTGGACATCCACATGCAGAAGAATGAAACTAGACCACTCTCTTTCACCATACACAAAGACAAACTCAAAATGGATGAAAGATCTAAATATGAGACAAGATTCCATCAAACTCCTAGAGAAGAACACAGGCAACACCCTTTTTGAACTCGGCCACAGTAACTTCTTGCAAGATTCATCCACGAAGGCAAAAGAAACAAAAGCAAAAATGAACTGTTGTGACTTCATCAAGATAAGAAGCTTTTGCACAGCAAAGGATACAGTCAACAAAACTCAAAGACAACCTACAGAATGGGAGAAGATATTGGCAAATGATATTTCAGATAAGGGGCTAGTTTCCAAGATCTATAAAGAACTTATTCAACTCAACACCAAAGAAACAAACAATCCAATCATGAAATGGGCAAAAGACATGAAGAGAAATCTCACAGAGGAAGACATAGACATGGTCAACATGCACATGAGAAAATGCTTTGCATCACTTGCCATCAGGGAAATACAAATCAAAACCACAATGAGATACCACCTCACACCAGTGAGAATGGGGAAAATTAACAAGGCAGGGAACAACAAATGTTGGAGAGGATGCGGAGATAAGGGAACTATCTTACACTGTTGGTGGGAATGCGAACTGGTGCAGCCACTCTGGAAAACTGTGTGGAGGTTCCTCAAAGAGTTAAAAATAGACCTGCCCTACGACCCAGTAATTGCACTGCTGGGGATTTACCCCAAAGATACAGATGCAGTGAAACGCCGGGACACCTGCACCCCAATGTTTATAGCAGCAATGTCCACAATAGCCAAACTGTGGAAGGAGCCTCGGTGTCCATCGAAAGATAAATGTATAAAGAAGCTGTGGTCTAGGTACAATGGAATATTCCTCAGCCATTAGAAACGACAAATACCCACCATTTGCTTCGACGTGGTTGGACCTGGAGGGTATTATGCTGAGTGAATTAAGTCAATCGGAGAAGGATAAACATTATATGGTCTCATTCATTCGGGGAATATAAAAAATAGTGAAAGGGAATAAAGTGGAAAGGAGAAAAAATGTGTGGGAAATATCAGAAAGGGAGACAAAACATGAGAGACTCCTAACTCTGGGAAACGAACTAGGGGTGGTGGAGGGGGAGGTAGGCTGGGGGTGGGAATGACTGGGTGGCGGGCACTGAGGTGGGCACTTGACGGGATGAGCAGTGGGTGTTATCTGTATGTTGACAAATTAAACACTAATAAAAAATAAATTTATTAAAAAAATTCCCGTGTAACTTTTAATCTACTAAGTAATTCTAAGTAAGCAATGGGTCTAAAAAATTTTTTGAAATTTAAAAACTGCATAAGAGGAGTAACCAAAATAGTACATGGGATTAATTTAAGTCTGTGTTTAAAGGGAAATTTAATGAAAAAACAAAAAACAAAGGGAATATCTCTGATGGGATGATGGGATGAGCACTGGGTGTTATTCTATATTTTGTTAAATTGAACACTAATAAAAAATAAATAAATAAATTAAAAAATAAAGTAAAAAAATAAAATAAAGGGAAATTTATAGGCTTCATCTGTAACTTAGAAAATAAGAAACACAGGAAATCAGTATTCATCTGAAAATATTATAAAAAGATTAGTGAATGAAATCCCAAGAAAATACAAGGGAACAAATAAAGAATAAAATGTATTAAGTAGAAAACAGAAAGATGTTATTCCAAAAGGTGATTTTTTGAGAAGACGTATCAAATGACAAGAGTTTTGAGGGATGAAGGTGAAAAGGCAGAAATTACTGATGTCAGGAGTGAAAGGAGGATACCACTTAGACCCTAGAATTGGAGTGGATCATGACAGAATGTGTTCATAAACTTGAAATGTTGATGAAATTGGCAAACTACTAGAAAGATAACACCCGCAACAACTGACCCCCCAATGAAGTAGAACATCTCTGAATTCCATAGTTATTGAGAACTGTAATATGCATTTTAAAATCTTTCCATGCAAAAGATTTCAGGATCAGATGGCTTTACTTGTGAAAGTAAATACCTCTAGGAACTATGACCAAACCTACAAAAATACTCGATCTTACACAAAATATTCAAAACAATAGAAGGACAACTTTCCATTTTGTTTTATGAGGCCTGTGTAATCTTAATACCAAAATCTGACAAGGACGTTTGAAGAAAATTTTTAAAATATTCTATCTCAATCATAAGCAAACAAGGTAATTTCTCAAACAAGTCTAATTAAGCAATATATAAAAATTATATTATCCCCAACTCCAAGGTGTCTGTAATCCAGGAAGGCATAAAACTGTTGAGAGATACCAATGCAGATTAAGTAACATGGCAGGATTCCATGTTCTCAAACTGGCACACTCAGTATTGCATACATGCAGTTCCCCCAACACTGAATTGAGTCAGTGTGATCCCAGTGTTTTTCATTTGTGGAATTGGAAAAGCTGATTCTAAAGCACATATTGAAATCTGCAATACCAAGTGTATCCAAGACATTGTTGAAAAGAGAAACAGTGAGGTGGGGTTTACACTATCAGAGACTCATAGTAGGTGTAATGAAACAATGAGGGAAATAGAGGTTTGACCAATTGAGGATGAAACAGAATAGAGAGCCTGGAAGTCAACCCCATGCTTGTCTATACACCCCATTTATTAAATAGGTGGAGTCTATGCAAAGGTATTAACACCTGGGACAGTTGATAGTCATATGCTAAACAGGTGGAAGGAGAGGTTGGCAGGGTGTGGGGGTGACTGGGTGATGCCCATTGAGGGGGGCACTTGATGGGATGAGCACTGGGTGTTATTCTATATGTTGGCAAAATGAACACCAGTATAAAATAAATTTATTTGTCCTCCGATTGACTCATTTCACTCAGCATAATACCCTCCAGTTCCATCCACGTTGAAGCAAATGGTGGGTATTTGTCATTTCTAATGGCTGAGGAATATTCCATTGTATACATAAACCACATCTTCTTTATCCATTCGTTCTCATTCATTTGGGGAATATAAATAATAGTGAAAGGGAATAGAAGGGAAGGGAGAAGAAATGGGTAGGAAATATCAGAAAGGGAGACAGACCATAAATACTCCTAACTCTGGGAAACAATCTAGAGGTGGTGGAAGGGGAGGAGGGCGCGGGGTGGGGGTGAATGGGTGACGGGCACTGAGGGGGGCACTTGACGGGATGAGCACTGGGTGTTATTCTGTATGTTGGCAAATTGAACACCAATAAAAATAAACTTATTATTAAAAAATAAATTTATTTTAAAAAGTCATATGCTAAACGTGAGATTTCGCTCTTACCTCATACTACAGACACAAAAGAGTCTTAGGCTGAACACAGATCTAATTTAAAAGGATAATTGTGAAGATCATACAAAAGACCCTCATGACCCCAGCACAGGAAAGCACCTCCCAGACATCCTGTGCAGGGAGCAAAAAGGACTAAAGCATAAAGGAAATACCTTGTGGATGGAACTACATGAAAATCAAGACAGTCTGCGGTGTGTAAGGGCAGAGCACAGCTTGGGAAGGCACACTGCAATACATGACGGGAAACCGACTTGTCTGCACCATATATAAATAATCATTGACACGCAATAAGACAACCGCAAAGAAATACAGGTGAGAGGCTCGTAGAAGTGACCTGCATAGGAGAGGAGCCAGATGTGCCAAACATGTTTGAAAATGTGCACGATCCTGCTAATCATCAGGAGAAAGCAAGTTCCCATGTTAGAGACGTCCTCCTGCACACCCACCCAAATGTCTCAAACTAAGCAGAGGGGCAGTAACCAGCAGTGTCGAGGACGGGAGCCACTAGAAGGGAGTGTAAATCAGGACACGTTTGTCATTTTCTACTGATGTAGAAGATCCCCGTCCTCACCAATGCCTCCCTTACACACACTTCACTTTCCCTCTGGAAGTGCGCACAGGTGTGCAGGGAGACCGTGGGGAGGCTGTGCTCAGTAGTGTTAGTACCATAGCTGCACTAGTGAATTGTGGTGTATTGTTTGCTGGAAACTAGAAAACCGTAAACAGGAAGCAGCATGATGCTGACCATGGACCGCAGCCTGAGAACAGCTGCTCATCACAGGTCAGGCTCAGGTCATTCACTCTCAGAGCCCAGAGATTCAAGGGAAGTTGGTCCCTAAGGAACAAAGTCATTCTGTTCAAAACTGCTTGCTCAGGTCCAGGTGAAGGAGGTCACCACCAGGAGCCAGCCGGGGCACTGTCCACCCTCTCACTTGCCCATCCTGGGCTGTCACCTGACATTCTAAGTGCATTCACTGTCCTTGCCTCCTGCCTTCTCACTTGTCAACTCCAGACCTTTCTAATCTCTATCTGAATGGCCACCATGCTTTCATAATGAGCTCCAGCCTGTCCATTCCCTGCTTTGTGTTCCACACAGAGCTCCCTGGCAGAGTCACCAAATCCTCCCTCAGGTCATGTTGCTCCCTAATGCAAATGAGTGACAGCTTCCCCACCAGCTGAGGGATCCTGGAGACGAGCCCCTGAGGGGTCTTGGTGGGCACCTTGGCTCCATTTGGGCACATATACTCGGTGATTCTCTGGTTCTCTTGTTCTTCTTCCAAGGCTGTCTACTTCCATCCACTGTCAGTGTGAGCAGCTCTCCTGTCTCCCCATGGCTCTCCATCACCTCTCTGATGTGACTGTTTTCTCCTTTGTGCCATCAGCAGCCTGGTCACACCCCCTCACTGCCTGTGTCCCATCATATTGCAGGTGTTTGTTGTCATGTCTGCCTTCCTGCAGAGCCATGAGCTCCCCAGGGCTGGCCTTGGTCTACCGGTCTACTCTATTTCTGCATCCCCTATACCGAGCCATGTCCCTTAGAAGTGTGTGCTCAGTAGTCTGGTGAGATACTGATTTTTTTTTTTTGGAGCTACTGATTTGAGCCTGAGAAATGCACTTCAGGTCATGAGGGAGCCTGGTGTTGTGATTCTCTGATTACAGTGGAAACCTGTCCTTTAGATGGTATCACGCTGAAGCCCAAGTCAGTACTGGCCAGGGAAGGAGTGAGGTCACCCCTTCAGCTGCTGAAGCAAGCCCTGAGTGCTTACTCTCTACTATAGCTCTGATGCCTCCCTTGCAGACTCTGTGTCCTTCATACCCTGGTACCCCTGAGGGATGGCTGTCTTGACCCTCACCTCTTTCAGGTGAGAGTCATGACTGCTCAATATCACACAGCCAGTACCTGCTCTCCCAGGGTCTCCTCAGCTTCTGGCTCACGTTTGTGCTGATGAAAAACAGGTGAGCATGGAGCACTCTCGCCCCTCCTCCTCCAGCTCTGGCTTCCCAAATAATGAAGAGAGTTGAGAGGGGGAAAGGGAGCACCCTCAGGGTCTCAGGGAGAATTTGCCTAAGTGCTCCATGTTTGAGCTACAGGAAGCTCCTTGATTGTAGTGGAAGATGGGGTGAAATGTTCTCGACTCACCTCAGCTTCATGTGTGTTGCTTCATCCAGGCAGCAGAACAAGGACCTGCATCTTGGGGTCACTGTGCTGGGAAGGTCTCTCCTCCTGAACTGCTGGGACTTGGGCCTTGAATAGCCAATTAGGTGAGCTTGTTTGTGTTCTGGCCTTTGCAGTGCACTGGGAATCCTGGATCTCCTGGGTATCCCTGTCACCAAGCCTTGTGTGACCCGCCCTCTCCTACAAGCCCAGACAACAAAGCCCAGAATTCTCTCTGGGACCCAGAGGGTGAGCAGAAGAGGAGCATAGACTCAGAGAGCAGGCCCTGTGACCGGAGTGTACTGTCCTCCCAGGAGTGGCAGGTGTGAACTCCTGAGCCCCAAGTCATTTCATCAGCCCTTCCCCCATCACCTTAGGTGTACCATTCTCCTGTGAGCCCAAATGGTCGGGAAACACTCCTCTCTGGGTCCATCCCTGCTTGTCGTTCATCTCTGAGCATCAGAGACTGATACACAAGTCAGAGAAGATCACTGTGAATACATTTCTCTTCCTGGATGAGGATCTGTTGGAGGTTGCTTTTCAAATAAAAAAACTAAAATGTGTTTGAAATACTCAAACAAGTCGAAAGTGTTTGGCCTGCAACGAGGATGCTCATGCTTCTCTGCTTATCCCAAACACTGCCCCTACTCTGTGGGAAGTCTGGGGTTTCCACTACTTCAACTGTTGAGGAAATGTGGCCTGGGAGTACATGTGTCTTTTCATTAATTTGTTTTTTTCTCTTACAAGAATATGATCACATTCTGCAACAGTTCTGTATTTTTAATCTTTTTATTGAATACAGTGCAATGGTTAGCTTTCAATGACAACAATATTCTCCTTCTAAGTCTCCAGAGTTCCATTGTGTGGGGGACCAGAGTATCCTCATTTACCTATGTGAATGGATATTTAGTGTTAAACATTTCTTTAATTTAAATTTAATTAGCCAATATAATATCTCATTTCTGATATAGTTTTCAACCTATACAACCCTACAATCAAACAAACATCAGTTTGTTCCTATAGTGAAGAGTCATTTTTAAAAATATTATTCTAGAAAGAGCGCTTACAGTAAGATCTACCACTTAATACATTTTTAAGGCACAATATACTATTGATTGTAGGCACAATGTTGACTATATCTCTAAAGATTATTCCTCTTGTGTGAGTCAAAATTATGAATGTTAATTAACTAGTCCACCATGCAAAGCCTGGCAACCATGATCCACTCCATTTAACCTGCAGGACACTGACTCCCTTCAGCACATCTTCACGTGGCCGTGTGTTTCTGGCCCAGCCTCCGCAGGGCCTCCTTCACATCCTTGTTTCGCACACTGTAGATGAGGGGATTGAGCATTGGGATGACCAGCGTGTAGAAGACAGAGACCACCTTGCCCTGCTCCATAGACTCAATTGCTCGTGGCTGGGCATACATGAAAAAGGCAGTCCCAAAAAAGAGAGTCACTGCAGTCATGTGGGAGCCACAGGTGGAGAAGATCTTGCTTCTCCCAGCTCCTGATCCCATCCTCAGGATGGTCGCTATGATGTAGCCATAGGAGATGAGAATCACAAATGTCACGCTCACGATGATGAGCCCACAGATGCCAAACAAGAGAAGTTCATTGATGGCCGTGTTGCCACAGGAGAGTTTGAGCAAGGGGACCACATCACAGAAGAAGTGGTTGATGCGGTTGGAGCTGCAGAATGGGAGGTGGAATGTGAAGCTGGTCTGCACAACAGAGTTGAAGCAGCCTCCACAGTAGGCGCCCAGCACCAGGCGAGTGCAGGCAGACTGGCACATGGTGATGGGGTAACGCAAGGGGTTACAGATGGCCATGAAGCGGTCATAGGCCATGACACCCAGGAGGAAAGCTTCAGTTGTGCCCAGCAAGGACAAAAAGGAAAACTGCATGGCACATCCTGCAAAGGTGATGACCTTGGATGAGGAGAAGAAGTTGGCCAGTGCTTTGGGGGCAATGACAGATGAGTAGCACAAGTCAACGAAGGAGAGGTTCTTGAGGAAGAAGTACATTGGGGAGTGCAGGCGGGCATCCAGGGTGATAACGATGATCATGAGGAGGTTACCCAGTACAGTCACCATGTATAGAGCCAGGAACACAGCAAAGAGCAGGGCCTGGGTTTCCAGGCCACCTTCAAATCCCTCCAGCACAAAATCTTGAAAGTGGACCATGGAGAGGTTTCCATTTCTTTTGGGTGGCATGAGCTTCAGTCCTCACCAGGGGAATTACACCTCCAGCGTGGGCAGATTAAGTCATTCAAGCTAAACTTCTTGCTGAAGACTACTTACAAGATAAATAACAGCAAAAACAAAATCTGATTGAATGTATAAGAGACTTAAGGTTTAGTAAAAGTTACAAATAAAATTCAAGAAAAACAGAGGCCCAGGGATTTCATTAGTGAGAGCCTCTTTTTCTCCTGAGACATAAGCCCATTTAGAAGAGGAAACGGAGAGGCCAGGTGGCTGTTCATGGAAGTTTTGCCTGTCTTCCAGAGCTAATGCTGACAGTGGTAATTTACCAGGGACCAAACAGGATGAACCATGGGAAGAGTTACATCAGGAGTTGGTATGCAGCTCAGCTTCTGACCTTTTCAATCACTGTAGTGTATTAAAATGTGTTCTGAGTGCTACTGCCTCTGAAATCCTGCAAGAATAAACATATCTCAAGAGGAAGATGAGTTATCCTAGACTGCACGTGTTATCTGTAAAAGTTTTGAGTAACTACTACTAGACAGAATTTAAAATTTGAGAGGTCCTACAATATGAATAAAAATTATGAAACCATAGAAGAACACAAAAAGTTTTCAGATTTTGGGGTGACACACATAAGCTTTGTATAAAGTTATTATTTTTAAAGGATAAAAGATGAGACTAAGATCCTTATCAGAAGTGCAGAAGCAATCAAAAGAATAATATATAATTTGTAGAAGTACATTGGCTAAAATTAGGAACTCAATGAATAATTTTAGAAATTAGAAATAGCTAAAGAGAAAACTTATGAACTAGAATACAGGTCAGTAGAAAATATTCAGAGTGAAGCAGTTAGAGTCAAAACCATAGAAAAATCATAAATGAGGATTAGAGACCAAGTATATAGAAACATACATACTGTGAGTTCCTAAATAAGGGGAAAGAGATAAACAGGCTGAATCAGTGCTTGAAGAGATAAT
Source organism: Canis lupus familiaris (assembly GCF_011100685.1). NCBI lineage: Eukaryota > Metazoa > Chordata > Mammalia > Carnivora > Canidae > Canis > Canis lupus. The sequence continues at coordinate 50,334,643 of NC_049246.1, read as the reverse complement.
GGCCATGTATTATCTCAAACCAATGAAAGTTATTCTGCAGATTCATTAACCCTACAAAATCAAAGCAGGATTTATAAAAGAACACCACACATGGGTGTGACTTGGTGATGGGCACTGAAGAGGGCACTTGATGAGATGAGCAATGTTATTCTATATGTTGGCAAATTGAACACCAATAAAAAATAAATTCATAAAAAAAGAACACCACACATGGACATATCATAGTAATAATATTTAGAACCAAATAAAGAGAAAAAAATAAAAGCAGTCACTTCAGGGATGCCTGGGTGGCACAGCGGTTCCAACTCTGACCCCTGCTTTTGTTCAGATTGTAATCTTACATTTGTGAGAATGGGCCCCCTGGAAGGTGCACACTCAGCACAGAGTCAGCTTGAGACATTCTCTCCCTCTGCCTCTACCTCCCCCCTAATTACATAAATAAGTAATTTTTTTCAAGTGACATAGTCGCTTCAAAGATCAACTTTAGAAGTAAGACGGACAATTATCATACCAGATTAAAAATAACGGAAGTCAAATTAAAATGAATTGTATTTTCCCTTGTTCAAAGAACTTAAACACCAACTAGAATTCTACATCTACCCAAAAATATCCTTCAGGACTCAAAGTGAAATTAACAATAATAATTTAAGACTCCAATACTCCTCTTTTGATAAATAACAGTACAGCAAATCTAAGTATCAGCAAGGAAATAATAGATTTGAGCAGCATTATAAATCAAAAGTCATAGAAGGAATATGCAGAACACACTGTATCCATCAATAGCAGAATACATTCATCTCCAGTGCACGTGGAACATTATCCAGGATAGACATATGTTAGTTCACAAAGCAGGTCTCAATAAATGTTAGAAGATATAAAGTACATGAAGTATGTTCCCCAAACAAAATGAAATGAAATCACAAAGCAACAATATAAGGCCATTTGGAAAACTTACAGACATGTGGAAGCTAAACAATACATTTTTAAATAACCGTGGGTTCAAACAAGAAATCACAGTGGAAATTACAAAGTATTATGAGATTAATGAAAATCAGAACACAAACACCCCAAGACTTAGGAGACGCAATGAAAGAAGGACTCAGAAATTTGTATCTTGAACACCAACATTAAAAAAAAGATTTCAAATCAATAATTTAACTTTCCAGCTTAGGAAAGAAAGCAGAAAAAGAATACAAAACTAAGCTCAAAGCAAAGAGAACTAATGAAACAATAAAGGTTAGAGAAGAGATAAATGAATTGGAGGAGAGTAAAATAAGGCAGAAAATCAATGACACTAAAAGTTTTCTGAAAAGCTTAATCAACTTGTGAAACCTTCAGCTAGATTGACAGAAAATGTCAGAAGACTTAATATATAAAATCAGAAATGAAAGCAAACACATGACTTCAGACCTTACAGAAATCAAAAGTATCAGAAGAATATATTGCAACAATCATATGCTAACACATTAGCTAAACCTATATGAAATGAACCAACTCCTGGAAACACATAAACTAACATAAAGGACTCAAGGAGAAATAGAAAATCTGAGAAGACCTATAACAAACAGATTAAGTTAGTAGTCAAAAACCATTTCTAACAAATAAAGGTTCAGGACAAGAAGGTTTCAGTGGTGACTTTTACCAGTGAACAGGAATTAACACTAGTACACTCAAAGTCTAACAATGTAGAGAGGAGAAAACATTTCCTAATTCATTCCATAAAGCCTGTATTGTTTCAACATTAAACTGTGAGAAAGATATTGCAAGAAAACTAAGCTACAGATCAATATCTCTCATGAATATGGATACAATTTACTTAACAAAAGACTAGCAAACTAAATCTAGGAGAACTTTTTTTTAAGATTTTATTTATTTATTCTTGAGAGAGAGTCAGAGACACAGGCAGAGGGAGAAGCAGGCTCCATCCTGGGAGCCTGAGGTGCAACTCGATCCCGGGTCTCCAGGATCACGCTCCAGGCCGAAGGCAGGCGCTAAACCACTGAGCTGCCCAGGCTGCCCTAGAAGAACTTTAACAGAATTATGTAGCATAACCAAGTGAGAGCTATCCCAGTAATACAAGAGTGGATCAATATGCAAAAATCACTCAATATAATACACCATTCTCATAGAATTCAGGGAAAATAACCACATGATCATCTCAGTAGATATAGAAAAACTGCAAAACATCACTCAACAAAATGAAAGAAGACGTACTACAGAAATATAAAGATATCCCATGTTCATGGACTGGAAGATTTGCTACTGACAAGATGTAGTACTTCCCATATTTATGTACATATTCAATTTAATACTATCAAAATTCCATTCCTTTTTTTTTGCAGAAATCAACTCTGAATATCCAAAACAATAATTAAAAAGAAGAAAGTGGCACTGAGGGGGGTACTGGACAGGATGAACACTGGGTATTATACTATGTGTTGGCAAATCGAGCTGCAGTAAAAAAAAAAAAAAAATGGGACCCCTGGGTGGCTCAGTGGTTGAGCCTCTGCCTTCAGCTCAGGTTGTCATCCCAGGATCCCAGGATCAAGTCCCACATCAGACTCATGACAGAGAACCTATTTCTCCTTCTTTTTTTTTTTCTTGTTGAGTATCACAATTTTTATTTTTTTATATTAATTTATTTTTTATTGGTGTTCAATTTGCCAACATATAGAATAATACCCAGTGCTCATCCTGTAAGTGCCCACCTCAGTGCCCGTCAACCAGTCACCCCACCCCCCACCCACCTCCCCTTCCACCACACCTAGTTCGTTTCCCAGAGTTAGGAGTCTTTCATATTCTGTCTTCCTTTCTGATATTTCCCACTCATTTTTTCTCCTTTCCCCTTCTTTCTATGCAAAAGATTCCAGGACCAGATGGCTTTATTGTGAAAGTAAATACTTCTACAAAAGATGACCAAATCTACTGAAATACTAATCTTATACAAGATCTTCAAAAAATTAGAAGAGGGACAACTTTCCATGTTTTCTTATGAGGCCCATGTAATCTTAATGCCTAAATCGAACAAGGATATTGTAAGAAATTTTTTTAATTACACTAACTCAAATCACAAGCATATAGGCAAATTTACCAAACGAAATCTAATTAAGTAACATATAAAAATTATACTATGTCCAACACCAAGTTGTCTGTAATCCAGGAATGCATAAAACTGTTGAGAGAAACCAAAGTAGATTAAGTAATGTAGTGGGATTCTAGGTTCCCAAACCCGCATGCTCAATATTGTATGGATGCCAGTTCTCCCCACACTAAACTGAGTCAGTGTGATCACAGTGATTTTTATTTGCAGAATGTGAAAATCTAATCCTAAATGCAGAGTGAAATGTGCAAAAAAACAAGTATGTCCAAGACATTACATTATATATATATATATATATATATATATATATATATATATGTTTCACTTGCCAAATATTGTGTAACAATCAGTGCTCATCCCATCAAGTGCCCTGCTCAGTGCCCATCACCCAGTCACCCTATCCCTCCCGCCTCCCCTTCCACTACCACTTGTTTGTTTCCCAGCTATAGGAGTCTCTCATGCTCTTGAGAAGGGAAACTGTGTGGGGATTTGCACATCAGACATGGACTCATGGAAGGTGTAATGAAACAATGATGTTGGCAGAGGTTAGACCATCTGAGGATGGAACACAACAGAGAGCCTGGACATCAACCCCATGCTTGTCTAGACACCCTGTTTACCCAACAGGTAGGTAGCCTATGGAAAAGTCAGAACTCCTGGGACAGTTGATGGGTCATAGTATAAACAGTGAGATTTGGCTCTTTCCTCATTGTAGATACACAAAACCGTCCAGGCAGAACACACATCTAGATTTAAAAGCAAAATAGTGAAGACAATAGAGAAGACACTCATACCCCAGCACAGGAAAGCACCTCCCAAATGTCCTGTGCAGGGAGCAAAAAGGAATAAAGCATAAAGGAAACACCTTGTAGATGGAACTACATGAAAATTAAGACAGTCTGCAGAGTGTGTCAAGGCTGAGCACAGCTTGGGAAGGCACACTGGAATACATGATGGGAAACCGACTTGTCTGCACAATATATAAATAATCCTTGATCCGCAAGAATAAGACAACCCCATAGAAATACAGGCAAGAGACTCTTAGAAGTGACCAGCAGAGGGGAGGAGCCAAATGTGCTGACACATTTGAAAATGTGCACAATCCTGCTAATCATCAGGATAAAGCAAGTTCCCACGTTAGAGATGTCCTCCTGCACACCCGCCCAAACGTCTCAAACTAAGCAGAGGGGCAGCAACCATGTGTTGAGGACAGGAGCCACTGGAAGGGAGTGTAAATCAGGATGCGTTTCTCATTTTCTATTTTTTATTTATTTATTTATTTATTTATTTATTTATTTATTTATTTATTTTATAAATTTATTTTTTATTGGTGTTCAATTTGCCAGCATATAGAATAACACCCAGTTTCTCATTTTCTACTGATGTGGAAGATCCCTGTCCTCACTTGTGCCTCCCTTACAAACACTTCACTTTCCCTCTGGAAGTGTGCACAGGTGCACAGGGAGACCGGGGGGAGACTGTTCTCAGCAGCAATAGCACCATAGCTGCACTAGTGAGTTGTGGTGTGTTGTCTGGCAGAGAACTAGAAAACGGTAAACAGGAAGCAGCATGATGCTGATCATAGACCACAGCCTGAGAACAGCTGCTCATCACAGGTCAGGCTCAGGTCACTCACTCTCAGAGCCTGGATTTCTAGGGCAGTTGGTCCCCAAGGTCCCAAGTCATCCTGTTCAAAACTGCTTGCTCAGGTCCAGGTGGAGGAGGTCACCACCAGGAGCCAGCCAGGACACTGTCCACCCTCTCTCTTGCCCATCCTGGGCTGTCACCTGACATTCTAAGTGCATTCACTGTCCTTGCCTCTTGCCTTCTCACTTGTCAACTCCAGACCTTTCCAATCTCCATCTGAAAGGCCACCATGCTTTCATAATGAGCTCCAGCCTGTCCATTCCTTGCTTTGTGTCCCACACAGAACTCCCTGAACAGAGTCACCAAATCCTCCCTCAGGTCATGTTGCTCCCTAATGCAAATGAGTGACAGCTTCACCACCAGCTGAGGGATCCTAGAGAGGAGCCCAGAAGAGTCTTGGTGGGCACCTCGGCTCCATTTGGGCACATATACTCGGTGATTCTCTGGTTCTCCTGTTCTGCCTCCAAGTCTGTCTACTTCCATCCACTGTGTCAGTGTGACGAGCTCTCCTATCTCTCCATGGCTCTCCATCACCTCTCTGATGTGACTGTTTCCTCCTTTGTGCCATCGGCAGCCTGGTCACACCCCCTCACTGCCTGTGTCCCATCATATTGCAGGTGTTTGTTGTCATGTCTGCTTTCCTGCAGAGCCATGAGCTCCCCATGGCTGGCCTTGGTCTCCCCTATTTCTGCATCACCCTCCTCTGGACCATGGCCCTTAGAAGTGTGTGCTCAGTACTCTGGTGAGCTACTGATTTTCTTTTTGAGCTACTGATTTGAACCTGAGAAATGCACTTTGGATCATGAGGGAGCCTGGTGTTGTGATCCTCTGATTACAATGAAAACATGTCCTTTTGAATGGCATGACCCTGAAGCCAAAGCCAGTGCTGGCCAGGGCAGGAGTGGGGTCACCCCTTCAGCTGCTGAGGCAAGCCCAGAGTGCTTACTGTCTACGATAGCTCTGATGCCTCCCTTACACACACGGTGTCCTTCATACCCTGGGACCCCTAGTATGGCTACCTCGACCCTCATCTCTTTCAGGTGAGAATCATGACTGCTCAATATCACACAGCCAGTACCTGCTCTCCCAGGGTCTCCTCAGCTTCTGGCTCACGTCTGTGCTGATGAAAAACAGGTGAGCATGGAGCACTCTCGCCCCTCCTCCTCCAGCTCTGGCTTCCCAAATAATGAAGAGAGTTGAGAGGGGGAAAGGGAGCACCCTCACGGTCGCAGGGAGAGTTTGCCTGAGTGCTCCATGTTTGAGCTACAGGAAGTTCCTTGATCATAGTGGAAGATGGGGTGAAATGTTCTCGACTCACCTCAGCTTCATGTGTGTTGCTTCATCCAGGCAGCAGAACAAGGACCTGCATCTTGGGGTCACTGTGCTGGGAAGGTCTCTCCTCCTGCACGGCTGGGACTTGGAGTCTTGAATAGCCAATTAGGTGAGCTTGTTTGTGTTCTGGCCTTTGCAGTGCACTGGGAATCTTGGTTCTCTTGGGTACCCCTGTCACCAAGCCTTGTGTGACCCGCCCTCTCCTACAAGCCCAGACAACAAAGCCCAGAATTCTCTCTGGGACTCAGAGGGTGAACAGAAGGGAAGCATAGATCCAGAGAGCAGACCCTGTGACTGGAGTGTACTGTCTTCCCAGGAGTGGCAGGTGTGAACTCCTGAGCCCAAAGTCATTTCATCAGCCCTTTCCCCCGTCCCCTTAGGTGTACCATTCTCCTGTGAGCCCAAATGGTCGGGAAACACTCCTCTCTGGGTCCATCCGTGCTTGTCGTTCATCTCCGAGCAACAGAGACTGATCCACAAGTGGAAAATGATCACTGTGAATATATTTCTGTCTCTGAATAAAGATCTGTTGGAGGTTGCTTTCAAAAAAAATACCAAACTGAAATGTGTTTGAAAAACTCAAGCAAGTCGAAAGTGTTTAGCCTGCAACAAGGATGCTCATGCTTCTCTGCTTATTCCAAACACTGCCCCTCTTCTGTGAGAGTCTGGAGTTTCCACCACTTCAACTGTTGGAGTAAAGGTGGCCTTGGGTACATGTGTTTTAATTAATTTGTTTTTTTTCTCTTACAAGAATATGATCACATCCCACAATAGATCTGTATTTTTAATCTCTTTATCCAATACAGTGCAGTGGTTAGTTTTCTATGATAGCAACAGTCACCTTCTGAGTCTCCAGTGTTCCATTGTGTGGGGGACCAGGGTTTCCTCATTTAACTATGTGAATGGCTATTTAGTGTTGAACATTTCTTTAATTTAAATTTAATTAACCAATATATATTATATCTTTTTTCCAAAGTAGTTTTCAATGATTCATCAGTTGCAATAACAATCACTGCTCAACATATCATGTGCCCAACTTAATGGCCATCTCCCAATTGTCTCATTTCCAACCCCCCTCCCATACAACAACCATCATTTTGTTCCTATAGTGAAGAGTGATTTTTTAAAATTTTATTCGGGAAACAGCAGTTACCCTAAATTTGTCATTTAACACATTTTTAAGAGCACAATATATTATTTATTTTACATACAGTACATAGTATATCTCTAAAGCCTATTCCTCTTCTTTGAGTGAAATTTATGACTGTTAATTAATTAGTCCACTGCTCAAAGTCTGGCAACCACGATGCCTCCATCTAACCTGCAGGACACTCTGACTCCCTTCAGCACATCCTTCACAAGGCCATGGGTTTCTGGCCCAGCCTCCGCAGGGCCTCCTTCACATCCTTGTTTCGCAGACTGTAGATGAGGGGATTGAGCATTGGGATGACCAGCGTGTAGAAGACAGAGACCACCTTGCCCTGCTCCATAGACTCAATTGCTCCTGGCTGGGCATACATGACAAAGACGGTCCCAAAAAAGAGAGTCACTGCAGTCATGTGGGAGCCACAGGTAGAGAAGACCTTACGTCTCCTAGCTCCTGATCCCATCCTCAGGATGGTCACTATGATGTAGCCATAGGAGATGAGGACCATAAATGCCAAACCCACAATGATGAGCCCACAGATGCCAAACAAGAGAAGTTCATTGATGGCTGTGTTGCCACAGGAGAGTTTGAGCAAGGGGACCACATCACAGAAGAAGTGGTTGATGCGGTTGGAGCTGCAGAATGGGAGGTGGAATGTGAAGCTGGTCTGCACAACAGAGTTGAAGCACCCTCCACAGTAGGCGCCCAGCACCAGGCAAGTGCAGGCAGACTGGCACATGGTGATGGGGTAACGCAAGGGGTTACAGATGGCCATGAAGCGGTCATAGGCCATGACACCCAGGAGGAAAGCTCCAGTTGTGCCCAGCAAGGAGAAAAAGAAAAACTGCATGGCACATCCTGCAAAGGTGATGACCTTGGATGAGGAGAAGAAGTTGGCCAGTGCTTTGGGGGCAATGACAGATGAGTAGCACAAGTCAACGAAGGAGAGGTTCTTGAGGAAGAAGTACATTGGGGAGTGCAGGCGGGCATCCAGGGTGATAACGATGATCATGAGGAGGTTACCCAGTACAGTCACCATGTATAGAGCCAGGAACACAGCAAAGAGCAGGGCCTGGGTCTCCAGGCCACCCTCAAATCCCTCCAGAACAAAATCTTGAAAGTGGACCATGGAGAGGTTTCCATTTCTTTTGGGTGGCATGAGCTTCAGTCCTCACCAGGGAATTACACCTTCAGCGTGGGCAGGTTAAGTCGGTCAAGCTAAACTTCTTGCTGAAGACTACTTACAAGATAAATAACAGCAAAAACAAAATCTGATTGAATGTATAAGAGACTTAAGGTTTAGTAAAAGTTACAAATAAAATTCAAGAAAAACAGAGGCCCAGGGATTTCATTAGTGAGAGCCTCTTTTTCTCCTTAGACATAAGCCCATTTTGAAGAGGAAACTGAGAGACCAGGTGGCTGTTCATGGAGGTTTTGCCTGTCTTTCAGAGCTAATGCTGACAGTGGTTGTTTACCAGGGACCAAACAGGATGAACCATGGGAAGAGTTACATCAGGAGTTGGTATGCAGCTCAGCTTCTGACCTTTTCAATCACTGTAAGTGTATTAAAATGTGAAGGAGCCTCGGTGTCCATCGAAAGATGAATGGATAAAGAAGATGTGGTTTATGTATACAATGGAATATTCCTCAGCCATTAGAAATGACAAATACCCACCATTTGCTTCGACGTGGATGGAGCTGGAGGGTATTATGCTGAGTGAAATAAGTCAATCGGAGAAGGACAAACATTATATGTTCTCACTCATTTGGGGAATATAAATAATAGTGAAAGGGAATAGAAGGGAAGGGAGAAGAAATGGGTAGGAAATATCAGAAAGGGAGACAGACCATAAAGACTCCTAACTCTGGGAAACAAACTAGAGGTGATGGAAGGGGAGGAGGGTGGGGAGTGGGGGTGAATGAGTGACGGGAACTGAGGAGGGCACTTGATGGGATGAGCACTGGATGTTATTCTGTATGTTGGCAAATTGAACACCAATAAAAAATAAATTTATTATTAAAAAATAAAATAAAGGCAAAATAAATAAATAAATAATAAATAATTCTTTAAAAATGTAAACATTTCTAACTTCATTTAGAAGATGTTATTTAGGGCAGCCCAGATGGCTCAGCGGTTTTGCGCCTGCCTTCGGCCCAGGGTCTGACCCTGGGGACCTGGGATTGAGTCCCACGTTGGGCTCTGTACATGGAGATTGCTTCTCCTTCTGCCTGTGTCTCTGCCTCTGTGTGTGTGTGTGTGTGTGCATCATGAATACATAAATAAATAAAATCTCTTTTTAAAAAGATGTTAATTAAAAAAATACACCCCTACAGAATTGTTCTAAGAATGAAGCAAAATAAAGTATTATGCAAAAAAAATGTGTTCTGAGTACTACTGCCTCTGAAATCCTGCAAAATAAACATATCTCAAGAGGAAGATGAGTTATCCGAGACTGCAAGTGTTATCTGTAAAAGTTTTGTGTAACTACTACTAGACAGAATTTAAAATTTGAGGAATCCTACAATATGAATAAAAATTATGAAGCCATAGAAGAACACAAAGAGGTTTCAGATTTTGGGGTGACACACATAAGCTTTATATAAAGTTATTATTTTTAAAGGATAAAAGATGAGACTAAGATCCTTACCAGAAGTGCAGAAGCAATCAAAAGAATAATATATAATTTGTAGAAGTACATTGACTAAAATTAGGGACTCAATGAATAATTTTAGAGATTAGAAATAGCTAAAGAGAAAACTTGTGAACTAGAATACAGGTCAGTAGAAAATATTCAGAGCGAAGTAGAGTCAAAACCATAGAAAAATCAGAAATGAGAATTAGAGACCAAGTATATAGAAACACACATACATGAGTTCCTAAATAAGGGGAAAGAGATAAACAGGCTGAATCAGTGCTTGAAGAGATAATGGCCATGTATTATCTCAAACCAATGAAAGTTATTCTGCAGATTCATTAACCCTACAAAATCAAAGCAGGATTTATAAAAGAACACCACACATGGACATATCATAGTAATAATATTTAGAACCAAATAAAGAGAAAAAAATTAAAAGCAGCCTGTGATAGAAGACACAGTCACTTCAGGGATGCCTGGGTTGCACAGCTGGTTCCAACTCTGACTCCTGGTTTTTGTTCAGGTTGTAATCTCAGAGTTGTGAGATTGGGCCCCATGGGAGGTGCACACTCAGCACAGAGTCTGCTTGAGACACTCTCTCTCTCTGCCACTACTTCTCCTCTAATTACATAAATAAGTAAATTTTTGAAGTGACATAGTCGCTTCAAAGTTCAACTTTAGAAGTAAGACAGACAATTATTTTACCAGATTAAAAATAATGGAAGTCACCGAGGCTCCTTCCACAGTTTGGCTATTGTGGACTTTGCTGCTATAAACATCGGGGTGCAGGTGTCCCGGCATTTCATTGCTTCTGTATCTTTGGGGTAAATCCTCAACAGTGCAATTGCTGGGTCGTAGGGCAGGTCTATTTTTAACTCTTTGAGGAACCTCCACACAGTTTTCCAGAGTGGCTGCACCAGTTCACATTCCCACCAACATGTGTAAGATGAATGGATAAAGAAGATGTGGTTTATGTATACAATGGAATATTACTCAGTCATTAGAAATGACAAATACCCACCATTTGCTTCGACGTGGATGGAACTGGAGGGTATTATGCTGAGTGAAATAAGTCAATCGGAGAAGGACAAACATTATATGTTCTCACTCATTTGGGGAATATAAATAATAGTGAAAGGGAATAGAAGGGAAGGGAGAAGAAATGGGTAGGAAATATCAGAAAGGGAGCCAGAACATAAAGACTCCTAACTCTGGGAAATGAACTAGGGTTGATGGAAGGGGAGGAGGGTGGGGGTTGGGGGTGAATGGGTGACGGGCACTGAAGGGGGCACTTGACGGGATGAGCACTGGGTGTTATTCTGTATGTGGGAAATTGAACACCAATAAAAAATAGATTTATTATTTAAAAAAGCCAAAAAATAAAAAATAAGAATAAAAATAAAAATAATGGAAGTCAAATTAAAATGAATTGTATTTTCCTTTGTTCAAAGAACTTAATTACCAACTAGAATTCTACATCTACCCAAAAATATCCTTCAGGACTCAAAGTGTAATTAACAATAATAATTTAAAACTTCAATACTTCTCTTTCAATAATGATACTACAGCAAATCTAAGTATCAGCAAGAAAATAATAGATTTGAACAGCATTATAAACCCAATGATCATAGAGGGCATATGCAGAACACATTGTATCCATCAATAGCAGAATACTCTCATCTCCAGTACAAGTGGAACATTATCCAGGATAGACATATGCTAGTTCACAAATCAAGTCTCAATAAATGTTAGAATATTTAAAGTACATGAAGTATGTTCCCCAAACAAAATGAAATGAAATCACAAAGCAACAACATAAGGCCATTTGGAAAATTTACAGACATATGGAAGCTAAACAACACATTTTTTAAAGATTTTATTTTATTTATTCATGAGAGGCAGAGAGAGAGAGAGAGAGAGAGAAGCAGGCTCCATGCAGGCAGCCCGACGCAGGACTCGATCCCAAGTCTCCAGGATCAGGCCCTGGCCAAAGGCAGCACTAAACTACTGGACCACCGGGGCTGCCACTAAACAACACATTTTAAAATCACCATGGGTTCAAACAAGAAATCACAGTGGAAATTACTAAGTATTATGAGATTAATGAAAATCAGAACACAAACACACCAAGACTTAGGAGATACAATGAAAGAAGGACTCAGAAATTTGCATCTTGAACACCAACATTAAAAAAAGATTTCAAATCAATAATTTAACTTTCCAGCTTAGGAAAGAAAGCAGAAAAAGAATACAAAACTAAGCTCAAAGGAAAGAGAACTAATGAAACAATAAAGTTTAGAGAAGAGATAAATGAATTGGAGGAGAGTAAAATAAGGCAGAAAATCAATGACACTAAAAGTTCTCTGAAAAGTTTAATCAACTTGAGAAACTTTCAACTAGATTGACAAAAAATGCCAGAAGACTTAAATATCTAAAATCAGAAATCAGGACGCCTGGGTGGCTCAGCAGTTGGGTGCCTGCCTTTGGCTCAGGTCGTGATCCCGGGATCCGGGACCAAGTCCTGCATCAGGCTCCCTGTGAGGAGCCTGCTTCTCCCTCTGCCTATGGCTCTGCCTCTCACTTTCTTAGTCTGTGTCTCTCATGAATAAATAAATAAATCTTAAAAATAAAATAAAATAAAATCAGAAATGAAAGAGACACATGACTTCAGACCTTACAGAAATAAAAAGTATCAGAAGAATATATTGGAACACTCATATGCTAACACATTATCTAACCTAGATGAACTGAACCAATTCCTGGAAACACATAAACTAACATAAAGACGCAAGGAGAAATAGAAAATCTGAGAAGACCTATAACAAACGATTAAGTTAGTAGTCAAAAACCATTTCTAACAAATAAAGATTCAGGATCAGATGGTTTCAGCGGTGACTTTTACCAGTGAATACAAGAATTAACACTAGTACACACAAAGTCTAAAAATGTAGAGAGGAGAAAACATTTCCTAATTCATTCCATAAGGTCTGTATTGTTTCAACATTAAACTAAGAGAGAGATATTGCAAGTAAACTAAGCTACAGATCAATATCTCTCATGAATATGGATACAATTTACTTAACAAAATACTAGCAAACTAAATCTAGGAGAGAGAGAGTCAGAGACACAGGCAGAGGGAGAAGCAGGCTCCATCCTGGGAGCCTGAGGTGGGACTCGATCCCGGGTCTCCAGGATCATGCTCCAGGCCAAAGGCAGGCGCTAAACCACTGAGCCACCCAGGCTGCCCTAGAAGAACTTTAACGGGATTATGTAGCATAACCAAGTGAGAGCTATCCCAGTAATACAAGAGTGGATCAATATGCAAAAATCACTCAATATAATACAATATAATACACCATTCTCATAGAATTCAGGGAAAATAACCACATAATCATCTCAGTAGATATAGAAAAACTATAAAACATCACTCAACGAAATGAAAGAAGACCTACTAAAGAAATGTAAAGATATCCCATGTTCATGGACTGGAAGATTTGCTACTGACAAGATGTAGTACTTCCCATATTTATGTACATATTTAATTTAATACTATCAAAATTCTATTGCTTTTTTTTTTTTGCAGAAATCAACCCTGAATATCCAAAACAATATTTAAAAAGAAGAAAGTGGCACTGAGGGGGGCACTTGACGGGATGAGCACTGGGTGTTATACTATATGTTGGCAAATCGAGCTGTATTAAAAAAAAAAAAAGAAAGGACAAAGTGGGACCCCTGGGTGGCTCAGTGATTGAGCCTCTGCCTTCAGCTCAGGTTGTCATGCCGGGATCCCAGGATCAAGTCCTACATCAGACTCATGACAGAGAACCTATTTATCCCTCTACCTATGTCTCTGAATCCCTTTGTGTGTCTCTCATGAATAAATAAATAAATAAATAAATAAATAAATAAATAAATAATCTTTAAAAAGGCACTGAGGGGGGCACTTGACAGGATGAGCACTGTGTGTTATACGTTGTTTTTTAATTGGAGTTCAATATATGTTGGCAAATCGAACTCCAATAAAAAATATACAATACAATAAAATAAATAAAAATTTAAAGAAAGTAGGAGGACTAACACTTCCTGCTTTCAAATCTGACTTTGAAACAAAACTTGTTCTTGCATGAGGACAGACATGGGTCAAAGGAATGGAATCAAGAATACAGAAATAAACTCACACATCTGTGATTTTCACAAGGGCCCCAAGGGCACCATCCAACAGTGAAAAAAGAGTCTTTTCCACAGATGGTGATGGGAAAACTGAATATTCACATGCAAAAGAAGGAATTAAAAACTTTACCACCACCACATACAAAAATTAACTCAGAATGGACAAAGATCCAAATGCAAGTGCCAAAACTATAAAACTACTAGAGGCGAAACAGACATCAGTATCAATTATTGTGACTTGGGATTAGTCAGCAGTTTCTTACATATAACATCAAAGTAGAAATATAAAAATAGGAATATTAAAACTAAAATAAGATATAATAGACAAGTTTAACTTCATCAGAATTAAAATCTTGTGCATCAAAGGACACTATCAAGAAGATGAAGAAAAAAACCTATATTATGGGAGAAAACTTCAACAAATTATATATCAAAATGGATCAGTATTCATGGAATATACAGAACATTTCCAACTAACCTCATGGAACACAGCATCCAACAGCTGGATGTACATTCTCTTCTCTCCTTTTTTTTAAAAGTTTTTGTTTAAAGTCAAGTGTAGTTAACAGAGTATAATATTAGTTTTATGCATACAATATAGTGATTCAGCACTTCATTCAACACGTGGTGCTCATCACAACAGGGGCGCTCCTTCAGCCTCATCACCTCATTCCTCTGCCCCCCCCCCCCACCTCCCTTCTCTTACCCTCAGTGTGTTCTCTGTAGTTCAGAGTCTGTTTTCTGGTTTGCTTCCCCTTTGTTCATTTGTTTTGTTTCTTAAATCCCACACATGAGTGAGATCATGTAATAACTGTCTTTCTCTGACTTCCTTCACTTAGTATAATACACTCTATATCCATCCATTCTATTTAAATCATAGGATTTCATGCTTTTTTGGCTGAGTAATATTCCATTATATGTATATACCCCCTCTTCCAAATCCATTCATCAGAGGATTATGTTATTTTCAAGTTTACAATGAACATATTCACACATAGACTATATTCTAACCACTGAGCAGCTTTCAACACATTTCAAAGGATTGAAGGTGTATAAAGTATATATGTGTGCAATTTAAATTAATCCAAAGTTAAATCACAGAACATTTTAAAATCTTCACGTATTTTTTAACTAACAATGTAGTTCTAAGGAAGCCACGGGTGTAAACAATAATTTTCAAATTTAAAAGTTGCATAAGAGGAGTCACAAAAATAGTGCCTGGGGTGCATTTCAGTCTGCGTTTAAAGGGAAATTTATAGGCTTAAATCCATATGGTAGAAAAGAAGAAAAAACCGGAAATGAGCATTCATCTGAAAATATTATTAAAAGTTTAGTGAATGAAATTCCAAGGAAATAGAGTGGAAAAAGTAAAGAACAAAATTTATTAAATAGTAAATAGGCACACATTATAGAGATGTTATACCAAAAGGTGATTATTTGGAAAGACTGATCAAATGATAAGACTTCAAAGGGATGAAGGAGAAAAGGCAGCAATTACCGATGTCTGGAGCAAAAGGAGGATATCACTGAGATCCTAGAATTGGAGTGGATCGTGACAGAGTGTTTTCACAAACTTGAAAAGTTGATGACATTGGCAAAGTACTAGAAAGATATCACCCCCCACAACTGACCACAACTGACTACCCCCAATGAAGTAGAATATATGCGAGTTCCAGAGTTACTGAGAACTGTAATATGTACTTTAAAATCTTTCCATGCAAAAGATTCCAAGACCAGATGGCTTTATTGTGAAAGTAAATACTTCCACAAAAGATGACCAAATCTACTGAAATACTAATCTTATAAAAGATCTTCAAAACATTAGAAGAGGGACAACTTTCCATGTTTTCTTATGAGGCCCATGTAATCTTAATGCCTAAATCGAACAAGGATATTGTAAGAAATTTTTTTAAATTACTCTAACTCAATCACAGGCATATAGGCAAATTTACCAAAAAAAAAATCTAATTAAGTAACATATAAAAATTATACTATGTCCAACACCAAGTTGTCTGTAATCCAGGAATGCATAAAACTGTTGAGAGAAACCAAAGTAGATTAAGTAACGTAGTGGGATTCTAGGTTCCCAAACCCGCACGCTCAATATTGCACAGATGCCAGTTCTCCCCACACTGAACTGAGTCAGTGTGATCACAGTGATTTTTATTTGCAGAATGTGAAAATCTGATCCTAAATGTGGAGTGAAATGTGCAAAAAAACAAGTATGTCCAAGACACACACATATATATATATATGTTTGACTTGCCAACATATAGTGTAACAGCCAGTGCTCATCCCATCAAGTGCTCCTCTCAGTGCTCATCACCCAGTCACCCCATCCCTCCCGCCTCCTCTTCCACTACCACTTGTTTGTTTCCCAGCTATAGGAGTCTCTCATGCTTTTGAGAAGGGAAACTGTGTAGGGATTTGCATATCAGACATGGACTCATGGAAGGTATAATGAAACAACGATGTTGGCAGAGGTTCGACCATCTGAGGATGGAACACAACAGAGAGCCTGGACGTCAACACCGTGGTTGTCTAGACACCCTGTTTACCCAACAGGTGGGTAGTCTATGGAAAAGTCAGAATACCTGGGACAGTTGATAGTCATAGTCTAAACACTGAGATTTGGCTCTTTCCTCATACTACACACAAAACTGTCCAGGCTGAATACAGATCTAGATTTAAAAGCAAAATAGTGAAGACAATAGAGAAGACCCTCATGACCCCAGCATGGGAAAGCGGGAAAGCACCTCCCAAATGTCCTGTGCAGGGAGCAAAAAGGAATAAAGCATAAAGGAAACACCTTGTAGATGGAACTACATGAAAATTGAGACAGTCTGCAGAGTGCGTAAAGGCAGAGCACAGCTTGGGAAGGCACACTGGAATACATGATGGGAAACCGACTTGTCTGCACAATATATAAATAATCCTTGACCCGCAAGAATAAGACAACCCCATAGAAATACAGGCGAGAGACTCCTAGAAGTGACAAGCAGAGGGGAGGAGCCAAATGTGCTGACACATTTGAAAATGTGCACAATCCTGCTAATCATCAGGATAAAGCAAGTTCCCACGTTAGAGATGTCCTCCTGCACACCCGCCCAAACGTCTCAAACTAAGCAGAGGGGCAGTAACCAACGATGTCAAGGATGGGAGCCACTGGAAGGGAGTGTAAATCAGGACATGTTTGTCATTTTCTACTGATGTGGAGGATCCCCGTTTCACCTGTGTCTTCACTTTCCCACTGGAAGTGTGCACAGGTGCACAGGGAGACCTCGGGGAGGCTGTTCTTGGCAGCGTTAGTACCATAGCTGGACTAGTGAGTTGTGGTGTGTTGCCTGGCAGAGAACTAGACAACAGTAAACAGGAAGCAGCATGATGCTGACCATGGACCACAGCCTGGTCACACCCCCTCTCACTGCCTGTGTCCCATCATATTGCACATGTTTGTTGTCATGTCTGCCTTCCTGCAGAGCCATGAGCTCCCAGGGCTGGACTTGGTCTACACTATTTCTGCATCCCCCACCCTGTGGCCATGTCCCTTAGAAGTGTGTGCTCAGTACTCTGGTGAGCTACAGATTTGAACCTGAGAAATGCACTTCAGGTCACAAGGGAGCCTGGTGCTGTCCTCTGATTACAATGAAAACCTTTCCTTTTAGTTGAAATGACCCTGAAGCCCAAGCCAGTGCTGTCCAGGGCAGGAGTGGGGTCACCACTTCAGCTGCTGAGGCAAGCCCTGAGTGCCTACTGTCTACCATAGCTCTGATGCCTCCCTTACACACACGGTGTCCTTCATACCCTGGACCCCTGAGGGATGGCTGTCTTGACCCTTACCTTTTTCAGGTGAGTCATGACTGCTCAATATCACACAACCAACACCTGCTCTCCCAGGGTCCCGAAGCTCCTGGTCCACATCTGTGCAGATGATGATGTTAGGTGAGCATGGAGCACTCTCGCCCCTCCTCCTTCAGCTCTGGCTTCCCAAATAATGAAGAGAGAGTGGGGAGGGGGTATGGTAGGGCCTCAGGGTCCCAGGGAGAGTCTGGCTTGGTGCTCTATGTTCGGGCTTCAGGAAGCTCCTAGATCTTGGTGGAAGCAGGGGACAGAGGGGTCTTGACTCACCTCAGCTTCCAGGTATTGTTGCTTCATCCAGGCAGCAGAGCAAGGACCTGTGCCTTGGGGTCACTGTGCTGGTAAGGTCTCTCTTCCTGCAGGACTGGGACTTGGAGACTTGATGGCCAATTAGGTGAGCTTGTTTGTGTCCTGGCCTCTGGAGTGCAGTGGGTCTCCTGGTTCTCCTGGGTACCACTGTCACTAAGCTTTGTCCTACCCACCCTCCCGACACAGCCAGACACCAAAGCCCAGAAACCTCTCTGGGCCCCAGAGTGTGAGCAGAAGAGGAAAATAGTGAAGGGTAGACCCTGTGGTCCAGAGTGGATTGTCCTCGCAGGGGTAGCAGGTGTGAACTCCTGAGCCCAAGTCATTTCATCAGTCCTTCCTCTCATTGCCTTAGTTATACCCATTCTTCTGTGAGCCCAAATGGTCTGTCAGGAAGCACTCCTCTTTGGGTCCATTTCTACTTGCCATTGGTTCGGAGCAGCAGAGCCTGATCCACAAGTGGGAGAAGACCACACTGAATACATTACCTTTCCTGGAGGAGTATCAGGTGGATGTTTCTTTTCAAAATCATAAAACCAAAATGTGTTTAAAAAATTCAAGTGACCAGAAAGTGTTTGCATGTAGTGAGGATGCCCCTCTGTATATCTTGATCACGCCCCAGCTCTGTGGGAGGTCTGGGGCATCCACCTTCACACCTGTTGGGAGAGAAGGTGGCCTGGGGGCGCTTGTGTCTTTTACTTAATTTGTTTATTTTTTCTTCTACAGAAATAGGATCACACCCCACACCAGGTCTGCATTTTTAATCTTTTTTACCAAATACTGTGCAATCGTCACCTCTTATGGCAGTGACATTCTCTTTCTGAGTCTTCAGTGTTCTGATGTGTGGGGGACAATGACTTCCTCATTTAACTATGTGAACGGATATTTAGGATGTGCATTTTTAAAATTTAAATTAGCCAACATTTATTATATCTTCTTTCAGATGTAGCGTTCAGTAATTCATCAGTTGCGTATAACCATCCGTTCTCATCACATCATGTGCCTCCTTAAAGCCCAGTGCCAGTTATCCCATCCCCTACACCCCTCCTGTCCAGCAACCCTCAGTTTTTTTTCTATAGTGAACAGTGTTTCTTGAAAATTTTATTCTGAAAAGAGCACTTAAGCTACTATCTACCGCTTAACAAATTTTAAGGGCACAATATATTATTGATTGTAGGTACAGCGTACAGCACATCTCTATGGCTTATTCCTCTTGTTTGAATGGAATTTATGCTTTGTTAATTAATAATTCCACCACCTTACTTTTGGCTACTGACATTCACTATTTGATTATATCGATTTGACTCTTTCAGATAACTCATCCACATGGAATCATACAATTTTGTCCTTCTGTGGCTGCTTATTTCACTTAGCATAATGTCCTCAAGGCTCATCCATGTTTTCAAAAGTTGCTAAATTTCCTTTTTCTTAAAGGCCGTGTAGTAAGTATTCCACTGTGGTTATAAACCATTCATGCATCCACAGCCAGTTGTGTTGCTTCCACCTCTTTGCCATCCTGAGTCGTGCTGCACTGAGTCTGGAAGAGCAGACACTTCTTCCAGATTCTGATTTCAGTTCTTTCCATACATTCCCAGAAATGGGATTCCTAGTCCCTATGTAGTTCTATTTTTAATATGTTGAGAAGCTTCTATACTTTTTTCATGGCAGCTGCACTATTCTGCATTCCAACCAACCATGTACATGTTCCAATTTCTACACATCTTCGCCTGAGTGTGTTGTATTTAAAAAAAAATATTTTATTTATTTGTTTGGGATAGGGGGAGAGAGCCAGAGCAAGAGAGAGTGAGCACACAAGCAGGGGAGAGGCAGAGGGAGAGAGAGAAGCAGACTCCCTGCTGAGTAGGGAGTCCCACGTGGGGCTGGATTCCAGGAACTGGGATCATGACCTGAGCCAAAGTCAGACACTTAACCAACTGAGCCACCCAGTGACCCTGTTGTTTCCTTTTTTTAAAATAAAAAAACATCTTTGTGTATGGTGAAAGAGAGTGGTCTAGTTTCATTCTTCTTCATGTGGATGTCCAATGTTCCCAGCACCATTTATTGAAGAGACTGTCCTTTTTCCAGTGGATAATCTTTCCTCCTTTATCAAATATTAGTTGACCATAAAGTTGAGGGTCCACTTCTGGATTCTCTATTCTGTTCCATTGATCTATTGTCTGTTTTTGTGCCAGTACCACACTGTCTTGATGACCACAGCTTTGTAGTACAGCCTGAAATCTCGCATTGTGATGCCCCCAGCTATGGACATCCACATGCAGAAGAATGAAACTAGACCACTCTCTTGCACCAGACACAAAGATAAACTCAAAATGGATGAAAGATCTAAATGTGAGACAAGAGTCCATCAAAATCCTGGAGGAGAACACAGGCAACACCCTTTTTGAACTTGGCCACAGCAACTTCTTACAAGATACATCCATGAAGGCAAAAGAAACAAAAGCAAAAATGAACTATTGGGACTTCATCAAGATAAGAAGCTTTTGCACAGCAAAGGATACAGTCAACAAAACTAAAAGACAACCTACAGAATGGGAGAAGATATTTGCAAATGACGTATCAGATCAAGGGCTAGTATCCATCTATAAAGAACTTATTAAACTCAACAGCAAAGAAAAAGACAATCCAATCATGAAATGGGCAAAAGACACGAAGAGAAATCTCACAGAGGAAGACATAGACATGGCCAACACGCACATGAGAAAATGCTCTGTCACTTGCCATCAGGGAAATACAAATCAAAACCTCAATGAGATACCACCTCACCCCAGTGAGAATGGGGAAAATTAACAAGGCAGAAAACCACAAATGTTGGAGAGGATGCGGAGAAAAGGGAACCCTCTTACACTGTTGGTGGGAATGTGACTTGGTGCAGCCACTCTGGAAAACTGTGTGGAGGTTCCTCAAAGAGTTAAAAATAGACCTGCCCTACGACCCAGCAATTGCACTGTTGGGGATTTACCCCAAAGATACAGATGCGATGAAACTCTGGGACACCTGCACCCCGATGTTTCTAGCAGCAATGTCCACAATAGCCAAACTGTGGAAGGAGCCTCGGTGTCCATCGAAAGATGAATGGATAAAGAAGATGTGGTCTCTGTATACAATGGAATATTCCTCAGCCATTAGAAACGACAAATACCCACCATTTGCTTCAACGTGGATGGAACTGGAGGGTATTATGCTGCGTGAAGTAAGTCAATCGGAGAAGGACAAACATTATATGGTCTCATTCATTTGGGGAATATAAAAAATAGTGAAAGGGAATAAAGGGGAAAGGAGAAAAAATGAGTGGGAAATATCAGAAAGGGAGACAGAACATAAAGACTCCTAACTCTGGGAAACGAACTAGGGGTGGTGGACGGGGAGGAGGGTGGGGGGTGGGGGTGAATGGGTGACGGGCACTGAGGGGGACACTTGACGGGATGAGCACTGGGTGTTATTCTGTATGTTGGCAAATTGAACACCAATAAAAAATAAATTTATTATTTAAAAAAATAAAATAAAATAATAAAAAAACATCCTGGCAGGTGTGAAGTGGCACCTCATTGTAGTTTCCATTCACATTTCCCTGATACTGAGAGACACAGAGCATTTTTTTGATATGCCTTCTGGCCATTTGTACATCTTCTTTAGGGACATGTCTATTCAAGTCCTTAACCCGTTTTTTACTTGGGTCCTTATGTATTTTTCTTTAAATTTTGAGTTGTAGGAGTTGCTTACATGAGGAGATTAATCCCTTATCAGATAGATGGTTTGCAAATATTTTCTCCTATTCCTTAGGTTGTTTTTGCATGCTATTGAATGTTTCCTTTGCTAGGCAGAAGCTTTTTAGTTTGATAGAGTCCCGTTTGTTTATTCTTTATTTTGTTGCATGTGCCAAGACTATTCCCATGGAGTTTTCCTTGTGTTTTCTCTTAGGAGTTTTACAGATAGGGGTCCTACATTTAAGAGTTTAATCCATTTTGAGTTTATGTTTGTGTATGGTATAAAATAAGGACCTAATGCATTGTTTTGCATTTTAGATACCTAACTTTCCCAGTTCCGTTTGTTGGAGAGCCTGTCCTTGCCTTATTGTGTACTCTTGTACAAAATGTCAAAGATCAATTGAACATACATAAATGGATTTATATCCAGGCTCTCTATTCTATCCTTTGATCTATGTATCTGTCTGTTTGATGGTATCATACTGTTTTGATTGTTGTAGCTTTATGGTACATTTTAAAACAAGAAACTGTGATACTTCCAGCTGTGTTTTTCTTTCTTTGTTTTTCTTTTCTCTTAAGATTGATTTGGCATTTAATGGTCCTTTGTAGTTCCATATGAGTTTTAAAACTGTCTTTTTTTATTTTTTTATTTTTTATTTTTTAAAGATTTTATTTATTTATTCATGAGAGAGAGAGAGACAGAGAGAGAGAGAGAGAGAGAGAAGCAGGCTCCATGCAGGGAGCCCGACGTGGGACTCGATCCCGGGTCTCCATATTCACGCCCTGGGCCAAAGGCAGGCGCCAAACCGCCGAGCCACCCTGGGATCCCCGTCTTTTTTTTATTTTTGTAAAATGCCATTGAGATTTTTTTGAAATATAATGAACATACAAGTGTTATGTAATTTTCAGGTGTATGATATAATGATTCAACAATTGTATGCATCACTCAGTGCTCATCACAATAAGTGTACTCTTAATCTCCATCCCCTATTTGAGCCATTGCCGTCTTCTTCTCCTCTCTGATAACCCTCAGTTTGTTCTCTATAGTTAAGAGTCTGTTTTTTCTTTTTCTATTTTTCTTTGTTTTGTTTCTTAAATTCCACATATGAGTGAAATCATATGGTATTTGTCTTTCTCTGACTTATTTCACTTGGCATTATATCTTCTGGATACATCAGTGTTGTTACAAATGGCAAGATTTTAATCTTTTTTATGTCTGAGCCTTATTCCACTATCTTTATCCATTTATCTATGAATGGACACGGGCTACTTTCATATCTTGTGGGTTGCAAATAATGCTGTGATGAATACAGGGATGCATATGTTTTTGAATTTGTATTTTCATTTTTGCAGGGTAAATACCCAGTAGTGGAATTGCTGGATCATATGTCAATTCTGTTTTTAACTTTTTGAGGAACTTCCATATTGTTTCCCACAGTGGCTGCATCAATGCAACAACTATGGATGGACCTACAAAGTATAATTCTAAGTGAAATAAGTCAGAGAAAGGTACCATATGACTCACTCATGTGTGGAATTAAAAACACAAAACAAATGATCAGCTTTGTAATATATTTTGAAATCTGAGATTATGATACTCCAGTTTTGTTCTTCTTTTTCAAGTTTGCTTCGCCTATTTGAGGTCTTTTGTGGTTCCATAGAAATTTTAGGATTATTTGTTTTAGCTCTGTGAAAAATACTGTTGGTATTTTGAAAGGGATTGCATTAAATCTGTAGATTTCTTTGGGTAATATGATCATTTAAACAATATTTGTTCTCCCAATACATCTTTTCATTTCTTCTTTTTTTATATTTTTTATTGGAGTTCAATTTGCCAACATATAGCATAACACCCAGTGCTTATCCCATCAAGTGCCCTCCTCAGTGCCCATTACCCAGTCATCCCATCCCCCTGCCCACCTCCCTTTCCATCACCCCTTGTTCGTTTCCCAGAGTTGGGAGTCTCTCAGGTTCTGTCATCCTCACTGATATTTTCACTCATTTTCTCTCCTTTCCCCTTTATTCTCTTTCACTATTTTTTACATTCCCCAAATGAATGAGACCATATAATGTTTGTCCTTCTCCTATTGACTTACTTCATTCCCTCCAGTTCCATCCATGTTGAAGCAAATGGTAGGTATTTGTCATTTCTAATGCCTGAGTACTATTCTAGTCCACAATAGCCAAATTGTGGAAGGAGCCTCGGTGTCCATGGAAAGATGAATGGATAAAGAAGATGTGGTTTATGTATACAATGGAATATTATTCAGCCATTAGATATGGGGTTAATATCCAAAATATATGAAGAACTTACGCAGCTCAAAACGAGAAAGAGAAAGAGAGAGAGAGAGAATTAATCCAATTTAAAAATGAGCAGAGGACATGAATAGACATTTCTCCAAAGAAGACATACAAATGGCCAACAGACACATGGAAAGATGTTGAACATCACTCATCATCAGGGAAATGCAAGTTAAAACAACAATGAGATATCGCCTCACATCTGTCAGAAGATGTAGAAAACAGGAACTTTCATGTACTGCAGGTGGGAACGCAGCCACTATGGAAAACAGTATGGAGGCTCCTCAAAATTTAACTATAGAACTACTAGATAATCCAGGAATTCTACTACTGAGTATTTAACCCCCACCCAAATGAAGACATTAATTTGGAATAGATATATACACCCCGATATTTATTGCAGTATTATTTTCAATAGACAAGATCTGGAAACAACCCAAGTGTCTACCATAGATGAATGGATAAGGAACACATGGAATAGGTATACAATAGAATATTACACAGCCTTAAAAAAGAGTGATATCTTGCCACTGAGATTTTGATAGATATTGCATTGAATCTGTAGATTGCTTTAGGTAATGCGGACATTTTTTTAAATAATAAATTTATTTTTTATTGGTGTTCAATTTGCCAACATACAGAATAACACCCAGTGCTCATCCCATCAAGTGCCCCCCTCAGTGCCCGTCACCCATTCACCCCCACCCCCCGCCCTCCGCCCCTTCCACCACCCCTAGTTCGTTTCCCAGAGTTAGGAGTCTTTATGTTTTGTCTCCCTTTCTGATATTTCCCACACACTTCTTCTCCCTTCCCTTCTATTCCCTTTCACTATTATTTATATTCCCCAAATGAATGAGAACATACAATGTTTGTCCTTCTCCGATTGACTTACTTAACAGTATTAAATCTTTAGTAAAAACCATATTAATATCTCACTTAGGTTTTTCACTATAGGATGTGAGTAGATGTATTTTGTCAAGTGAGAAAGTTTATAGAAAGTTTCATATAAATAATAGTTTAACTGTATCATCTAAATTTTGCTATTCAGAGTTTTCAGTACCATTTAGTTTTACTTGCTTAGGCTTTCAGTATTCTTTCTACTTTGACCCATGACTTATGAGGATGTGTCTTAAATTTCCAGATATTTAGGGGATTTTTAAATTTTTATTTTTATCCTATTATCTATCTATCTATCTATCTATCTATCTATCTATCTATCTATCTATCAATCATCAATCAATCATCTATCTTTACCTATCTATCTACACTTAGTATTTTGTTTTAAAAGGTTTTTTGTTTGTGAAAACTTTCCATCTATATTTATTAGTGAGTAGGGCCTGTGATTCTATAATGTCCTCATCAGATTTAGAAATCAAGGTTAAGCTGCCCTTACAAAATGAGTTCATTGGTATTACTTCCATTTCTATTTTCTGAAAAGGAATGACTATGCTTCTATCTTATATAGAAAATCACTGACAGAACTCTTTGCATCTATAATTTTTCCATGTGGAAAGCTTGGACTTTCAGAGTCAATGTCTTTATATAAAATTATTATTCAGTTTTTTGTTTTGTTTTTTTTATTTTTTATTTTTATTTTTTAATAATAAATTTATTTTTTATTGGTGTTTAATTTGCCAACATACAGAATAACACCCAGTGCTCATCCTGTCAAGTGCCCCCCTCAGTGCCCATCACCCATTCACCCCCACCCCCTGCCCTCCTCCCCTTCCACCGCCCCTAGTTCGTTTCCCAGAGTTAGGAGTCTTTATGTTCTGGCTCCCTTTCTGATATTTCCTACTCATTTCTTCTCCCTTCCCTTCTATTCCCTTTCACTATTATTTATATTCCCCAGATGAATGAGACCATATAATGTTTGTCTCTCCGATTGACTCATTTCGCTCAGCATAATACCCTCCAGTTCCATCCACATCAAAGCAAATGGTGGGTATTTGTCGTTTCTAATGCTGTGGTGTGTTTTTTTTTTTTAAATATCCCATTTGATGCTTCATCAATTTTGGAAAACTCAACTATTAGATATTCAAATATTGGTCCCAGCTCGTTCCTTCATTCCTTTATTTGAGGATTTCAATATATGTGAAGGCTTATTACCAAATCCTCTCTATCTCTTATTACTTTTCCAGTATTTTTGTCCTTTCATTTTTTCATGCTTTTAAGTATGAATATTTTCTTTTGATTGATATGGCAGTTTACTAAGTCTCTCTCCAGCTATGTTTAATCTTTGTTAATCCAATTCATTGCATTCTTGTTTGCAATTATTTTATTTTTTAATTTATACCTTTAATTCCTTGAACATACTTATTTTCAAGTCTATGTCTGAGATCTCTTTCTAATGTCTACTTTTTATTTTTCTTTTGTCACGTTTTTCTGAATGGCTCATTACTTTTGATTACATACTAGATAATAAATATTTTTAAAGGCAAGGGTAATTTAAGGCACTGGATGATGTTAACTCTCCTCTGAGAGAATTTCCTTTTGCTTCTACTCAGAAGTCAGACAAACAAACCTGACCACATTAATTCAATTAGAATCTAAAAAGATTTGGATCTGGAAAATGGTGTGAGACCTTGTGAAAGCTGGTCTACTAGGAACTTACTGCGATTTCTAGGATGTTGCCCTTCATACTCCCCCCTATTCATTGCCGATTTTTGCTGTCTCAGCCCCATGAGTCTGGCAGTCACTTCTCAGCATCTAAGCATCAACCTTAGTAGTTGACAACTTCCTCAAGGGAATTTTAATCTCACCTGTCTTGGCTTCATCTGTATTCCAATCTTTGCCCCCAAGGTCTTTCTGCCCTAGTTGGTGTCTAGTGCTTCCCAAAATTTTAAAAATAATTTAAAATACTCTATATTTCAGAAAGAGGGTGTGTCTGAAATACTTTTTCCCCATTGCCAGAACAGAATTCCTGTTATATCATTTTCCATTCTTTTCTTTTTGAACCTTTGATGCCATTTTGTTTTAGATTGTGTCTTGTGTACGAAGCATCGAAAAAAAAGTAGCATATTTTTCTTACCATTCTAAGAGCCATTTTCTCTGAAAAGGTAATTTATTACATTTATCTTTATTGCAATTTTTGATATGTTTAGACTTATAGCTCATGTATTTTCTTATGTGTTGGCCACTTTTCTTACCCTTTTTTGAAGAATTTCTGTACAAATTATTGATATTTTTCTTTCTCTTTTACTCTCAGTATTTGGAAATTACACGTTTATTTCTATTCTTCTAGTAGATACTCTTACATTTTTACTGCACATGTTAAAGTTATATTTTGTATTAATGTCTAGACTGAATCAGAATCTCCTTCCTCAAAGCCTGGGTAGCTCAGCAGTTTAGCGCTGCCTTCAGCCCAGGGTGTGATCCTGGAGACCCGTGATCAAGTTCCATGTCAGGTTCCCTGTGTGGAGCCTGCTTCTCCCTCTGCCTGTGTCTCTGCCTCTCTCATTCTCTCTGTGTCTCTCATGAATAAATAAGTAAAATCTTTTAAAAAAACAGAATCCCCTTCCTCAAGAGGCCAAGAGCATTAGAATATTCTTTCCCATAACCTCTCTAAATTAACATCATTTAGCATTTTAGAACTAGATTTCACTTTAAAAATAAACATTGTGTACATCCCGTATTAATGGTCATGAGGCTTAAAAATACATTTTACATTTTATTTTTTTACCATAATTTCTTTTATTGCTTGTTTTTATCTTTCTTTGAACCATTATTTTGCAGGAGCACATCACATAAACTATCTTGTTGTTTACTTGATAAAAACTATATACCAAATCTTGTTTGGGGAGTCTTTGGCTGCTTATACATGGCCATTCCTCTCTGGATCCAATTCCCACAAAATAGCACTTTTAACCTAATCCAATTCCCACAAAATGCCCTGCTATGCACCTTACTAAGATTGAGGTTGGTTTAGATTGGTTCAAAAGTAGATCCCAATCAGCGGGTGAAATCATGAAATTGCTTTCTCCTACTTGCATCTAAATACACTGGATTTAACACAACCCATGCCTACCTCCATAGCAATCTTCTCCTGTGTATTTCAAGGTTTTGATTACACTGTATTGGCTGCTCTTCACATCTTTTCCTTTTTGAAGTAATTCTTTAAAGTGCCTGATCACTGATTATCTTATTTCTGATTTTTGAGATTATCGTAGAGTTATTACATTTCCTATTCAACCATCTTGGCCCAATATAGATTTTTAGTAGTAGTATTTGTTTTGTAACAGTTACACCTATTATTTAGAGCTACACACTGGGCAAAGTGGTTTGTATTTCATCTTTTTTCCCTCAAATTTTTAATTAAATTCTACTTAACATAGTGCAATATTGGTTTCAGGAGTAGAATTCAGTGATTTATCACTTACGTACCATACCCAAGTGCTCATCACAAATGCCCTTGTTAATACCATCAACCATTTAACCCATCCCCCACCCATCTCCCTTCATCAACCCTCAGTTTTTTTCTCTGACTTTAAGAGTCTCTTATGGTTTGTTTCCCTCTCTATTTTTTCTGCTCGCCCCCCATACTTATCTGTTTTGTTTATTAAATTCCACATATGAGTGAAAGAACGTGGTATTTGTTTTTCTCAGACTGATTTAGCTCCATCCACATCATTCTAAAAGGCAAGATTTCGTTATTCTTGATGGCTGAGTAATATTCCATCACATCTATGCATATATATCACATCTTCTTATACCACATCTTCTTACCCATTCATCAGTCCGTGGATGGACGTTTGGGCTTTTCCATAGTTTGGCTATTGTTGATAATGCTGCTATAAACATTTGGGTGCATGTGCCCCTTCAAATATGTATTTTGGTAGCCCTTAGGTAAATATCTAGTCATGCAACTGCTGGGTCATAGGGTAGCTCTATTTTTAACTTTCCGAGGAACCTCCACACTGTTCTCCAGAGGGGGTGCACCAATTTGCATTGCCACCAATAGTGCAAGAGGATTCCCCTTTCTCTGCATCCTCACCAACATATGTTGCATCAAGAATTGTTAATTTTAGCCATTTTGACAGGTATGAGATGGTATCTCATCATGGTTTTGATTTGTATCTCCCTGACTATGGGTAATTTTGAGCATCTTCTCATGTGTCTGTTAGCCATCTGGATGTGTTCTTTGGAAAAATGTCTATTCATATCTTTTGCCCATTTCTTAATTGGATTATTGGATTTTGGCTGTTGAGTTTGATAAGTCCTTTACAGATTTTGGATACCAACCCTTTATCAGATATATAATTTGCAAATATCTTCTCCATAGGCTGCCTTTTAGTTTTGTTGGCTGTTTCCTTTGCTGTACAGAAGCTATTTATCTTGATGAAGTGCCAATAGTTCATTTTTGCTTTTGTTTCCCTTGTCTTTGGCAACATGTGTAGTAATAAGTTGCTGCAGCTGAGGTCACAGAGGTTACTGCCTGTGTCTCCTCTAGGATTTTGATGGTTTCCCGTCTCACATTTAGGTCTTTCATTCATTTTGAATTTATTTTTGTGTGTGGTAGAAGAAAGTGGTCCTGTTTCATACTTTTGCATGTTGCTGTCCAGTTTTCCCAGCACCATTTGTCGAAAAGACTGTCTTTTTTTTTCCATTGGATATTCTTTCCTACTTTGCTAAAGATGAGTTGACCATATAGGTGTGGTTCTATTTCTGGGTTTTTTATTCTGTTCACTGAGCTATGTGTTTGTTTTGTACCAGTACCATACTGCCTTGATGACTATAGTTTTGTAATATAGCTTAAAGAATGTAATTGTATGCCTCTGGGGTGGGGCCGCTGATCTGCTCAGCTCGGGTCCACCGGGCGGCAGGAGTATTACTCAGCCATTAGAAACGACCAGTACCCACCATTGGCTTTGATGTGGATGGAACTGGAGGGTATTATGCTGAGTGAATTAAGTCAATCAGAGAAGAACAAACATTATATGGTCTCATTCATTTGGGGAATATAAAAAATAGTGAAAGGGAATAAAGGGGAAAGGAGAAAAAATGAGTGGGAAATATCAGAAAGGGAGACAGAACATGAAAGACTCCTAACTCTGGGAGGCACAAGGGGTGGTGGAAGGGGAGGTGGGCGGGAGGTGGGGGTGACAAGGTGATGGGCACTGAGGGGGGCACTTGATGGGATGAGCACTGGGGGTTATATGTATATGTTGGCAAATCGAACTCCAATAAAAAAATATACCAAAATTTTTTTAAAAAATAGACTTAAAAAAAAAAGACTGCTTTTGCTGCATCCCAGAGGTTTTGGATTGTCATGTTTTCATTTTCCATTTGCTTTCATGTACTTTTTAATTTCTTCTTTAATTTCCTGGTTAACCCATTTCATTCTTCAATAGGATGTTCTTTTACCACCATGTTATTGTGGTCTTTCCAAATCTTTTCTTGTGGTTGACTTCAAGTGTCATAACGTTGTGGTCTGAAAAATATGCATGGTATGATCTTGATCTTTTTGTACTTGTTGAGGCCTGATTTGTGAACCAAGATATTATCTATTCTGAAGAATATTACATTTATTATCAAAAAAGAATGTATTCTGCTGCTTTAGGATGAAATGTTCTGAATATATCTGTTAAGTCTATCTGGTCCAGTGTGTTATTTAAATCCATTGTTTCCTTACTGATTTTCTGCTTAGATCATCTGCCCATTGCTATAAGTAGGGTGTTAAAGTCCTCTACTATTATTATCAATGAATTTCTTTATGTGTATTATTGATTGATTTATATATTTGGGTGCTCACAAGTTGGGGGAATATATTTTCTTTAAAAAAAAGATTATTTATTTGAGACAGACAGAGACAACAAGCGGGATGGAGGACCAGAGGGAGAAGGAGAAGTAGGCTCCCTGCTGAGCAGGGAGTGCAATGTGGGGCTAGATCTGAGGACTCTGAGATCACAACCTGAGCCAGAGGCAGGTGCTTAACTGAGTGAGCCACCCAGGTGTCCCGGGGGGGAATATATTTTCAACTGTTAGATCTTCTTGATGGATAGACTCCTTAATTATGTTATAATACCCTTCTTCATATCTTGTTACAGTCTTTGTTTTATTTACTTTTAATATTTTATTTATTTATTCAGGAGAGAGAGAGAGAGGCAGAGACATAGGCAGAAGCAGGCTAGGGCTCAATCCCAGGACCCCAGGATCATACCCTGAGCAGAAGGCAGATGCTCAACTGCTGAGCCACCCAGGCATCACCAGTGTTTGTTTTAAAATCTAGTTTGTCTGATATAAGTATGACTATTCTGGCTTTCTTTTTCTGTTAGCATGATAGATGGTTCTTCATCCCCTGACTTTCAATCTGCAGGTGTCTTTAGATCTAAAATGAGCCTCTTGTAGGAAGCATATAGGTAGGTCTTGCTTTTTATCCATTCTGATGCCCTATGACTTTTTTAATAATAAATTTATTTTTTATTGGTGTTTAATTTGCCAACATACAGAATTACACCCAGTGCTCATCCCATCAAGTGCCCCCCTCAGTGCCCGCCACCGAGTCACTCCCACCCCCTGCCCTCCTCCCCTTCCACCACCCCTAGTTCGTTTCCCAGAGTTAGGAGTCTTTGTGTTCTGTCTCCCTTTCTGATATTTCCTACCCATTTCTTCTCCCTTCCCTTCTATTCCCTTTCACTATTATTTATATTCCCCAAAATGAATGAGAACATATAATGTTTGTCCTTCTCCGATTGACTTATTTCACTCAGCATAATATACTTTTGATTGGAGCATTTAGTCTATTTACATTCAGAGCGATTATTGAAAGATATGACTCTAGCCCATTGTGTTACCCATAAGTTGGTGTTTCTGGTGATGTTTTCTGAAACTTTATAGTCTTTGTTGCTTTTGGTCTTTTCTTCCCACTCAAAGAGCCCCGTTTAATATTTCTTGCATGGCTGGTTTAGTGGTCATGAACTCTTTTAGTTTGTGTTTGTCTGGGAAATTCTTCATCTCTCCTTCTATTCTGAATGACAGTCTTGATGGATAAAGTATTCTTAGCTGCATATTTTTCCCATCCAGTACATTGAATATACCTTACATTCGCTTCTGGCCTGCCAAGTTTCTGTGGACAGATATGCTTCAAACTTGATCTATCTTCCCTTGTAGGTTAGGGACATTTTCTTTCCTTGCTGCTTTCAGGATTCTTTCCTTGTCAGTGTATTTTGTGATTTTGACTATGGTATGTCTTGGCAACGGCTGACTTTTGTTGAATTGAATGCAAATCTTCTGCTTCTTGGATTTTGATGTTTGTGTCCTTCCCCAGATTAAGGAAGTTTTCAGCTATAATTTGCTTTAATAAACTTTCTGCCCTTTTTAATCTCTCTTCATCTTCTGGGACTCGTATGATACAAATATTATTATGATTTAAGGAGTCATTGAGTCCCCTAAGTCTACATTTGTGATCCAATACCTTTCTTTTCCTCTTCTTTTCAGCTTCATTATTTTCCATAATGCTATCTTCTACATCACTAAGTTGTTCCTCTGCTTTGTCCATCCTCATTGTCATGATGTCCATTCAGTTTTGTATCTTAGTTATAGAATTTTTAATTTTGGTCTGACTAGATTTTAATTCTTTTATCTCTGCAGTAAGGAATTCTGTTGTGTCTTCTACACTTTTTTTTTCAAGCCCAGTGGTTATCCTTATGATTGTTGTTTAAATTTTAGTTCAGATACCTTACTTATCTGTATTGATTAAATCCCTACCCATTACTTCTACTTCTTGTTCTTTCTTTTGGGGTGAATACCTCCATCTTGTCATTTTGTCCAGAGTTGGGGGAGTGAGGTCGGAAGCTAGATCCTGGGTGTGTTTGGTTTGCTTGTTAAAAGAAGCTTCCACAGGGTAATCATTTTTTTTCTACTTGTGGACTTTCAGTTTTGTTCTCTCAGTCCTCAAATTTATTTCTTGGGTGTTTAGCATAACTTGATATTTATCTAGCTATGTTCAAGAGATGAGGCAAGTGTAGGATGCCCCTTCTCCTCTGCCATCTTAACTCCTCCTCCTTTTCAATCCAATAGAGCTTTAATTTGTATAACAATGTAATAAATGACACCCTATGTCAGCCAAGTATTTGTATTTTTATTATGAATTTTCATTAATTTTCAAGTTAATTAATTGTATTCAGAAAAGAAAGGGTTCAAAAAGATTCAAAGGACAGAAAAGAGATTTTTAAATTTCTGAACACATGAATACTGGCATATCATTTGAATACATAAAATTTATTTAAATATTATATATATTCAAATTATAAATTATATTATTAGTATATACATATAAATTATCTTATAAAGTATAAATTGCAAATTTTTGAATATATAAATATTTATACATTTTTATTGAATATTTATATACTTATATTTATATCAAATATATTCAATGATATATCAGTATTCATGTGTTCAGATACTATAGTCAAATAGTAAAAAAAAAAGTAATGTTAATCGACCTCTTCTTATACTATGCTATGCAGCTAAAATGCACTTGTGTGCTTATTTAAATAAGAATAATACATTCTAACAATATTGTGAGTCAAATATTAATAGTTCCTACAAATATGTAATGCCCTTCTAGGGAGCGTACTGCTAGTGACTGAACTGGACTCCAACCCAGGTCTTCTGAACACATATCCAGAATCAATTCTACACAAAAGCTTCCCTTTTCCATTTGCCCTCTATCTTAACCCTATCAGAAGTGACTTAGCCATTACCTTGGACTGTATACTAATAATATTAGAATTTATTTTTCTCTTACCGTGAAGTTACATACTCCCCTGGGCTCTGCCTTTGAACGAACTCAGCTGATTCATTAAAGAGTATCTAATGAGCTAATTAAACAGGAATAGAGTTTGACCAAGGAAAAGGCCCACAGAGAATGTAGATTCTGAGGCTGGGAGAATAGGGATTTAACCCCCTGGAGAGGTCAGCCTGATGACTCAGGATCCTAATGAGCCTGGTATGGTTCCCAACAAGCTCCCAAGGAGCATATCTGATCAAACTGTGTATCATAATGATTGTGGGCTTTTGACCCTAGCCTCTAGTGACCCAGCTTGGCAAGCCACATCTTCTAAGGTAGTCACTTTGCCAAACCACCAACACCTACAAAGTTAAGTTTCATAATCCACTTGTTCTGCTGAGCAACTCATCTTCACAAAAAGTCTCCTCACCTGTTGAAACTATCAAAACACTAAATAATTCAATACCTCATGGGACTAGAGTGGAAGAACATAGAACTATCCAAAAGCTAATTTGGCCAAATCCCATCTATATCCTTTATCTAGGAGATGAGGCCTAGATAAACTGGGATTTTACTTGCTAATATAAATTCAGAAAGCAAGCATAAGTAGGTACAAAAATAACAAAGAATACTTTGAAAAAGAACAATGAATAGGCATTTTTTCCAGCCATATGTTAAAGTTTATTATAAAAGTAATGGTCTCAAAAAAAAGTAATGGTCTCTTGTGCTTTTTGCTTAGATGAATGACCATTTTCTCTGTTATCAGCCTGAGACTATAAGTACCAGATACTAGCTTTCCTAGCAACTGGCCCAGTAGTGACCAACAGCACATAATGGGGAAACATCTGGAAAACACTTTATTCATGAACAAAAGAGGGAGGCCAAAGTATTTTCTGTGAAATAGATTGATAATGCCTTTCAACATTCAGTTCCCTTTATTACATTATAATAGAATCCTTATTATTAACTGTTCACATGATTACTCAAAATAAAGACAGTAATTTCATCTTCTCTTGCAATGGGTGTGATCACATAACCAAGTACTGATAAACGTAATATAGCAACAATTTTATTAAATAAAAATGACTAGAATTTGGTTAAGGACAGCAAAGCCTATGTCATTTTGACCTGGGCTTCTCCCATCTCTCCCTTGGTACCTCCATGGATTGGTAGCCTTGAAAAGCATCCTTGCAGACACTAGAAGGGGAAGACTGATGTTACAGTTCCTCAATCCCTACAGCACAGTCTCTGCTTCTCCTGATCTGTAGTCTCTTGGAAAAGCCACATTCATGCAGTAGCTGTTTGGTCTGACCCAGAGCCCCAGTCTACCCCTAGAGAATTATCTAAGAGTCACTCAGCAGGTGATTAACATTGAAGTTGCCCAATGCTGCAATATCAGCATTATTGGGATAAAGAGGAGCTCAATCAACATTTTAAAGGAAGATCTGGAGAATTAGAGGTCCAAAAAGGGGTTTGAAAAGCTTATACCTATCACTGGAGATCTATAAATTTGCATTCATCATATGGCTGTGTGCATGCCCAGGAACTATCAAAGGGGCCTAGTCACTCACCTGTCAGTGATCTTGAGGCTCTGCCCAAGCAGGAGGTGAAGGCTAAGACAGATGTGTAAATTGTCTGAACTTTGAAGTAGAACCTCAACACACACAGATCTTAGCAAAGGGTGGTAGATTTACCACTGAAGTCATTTAAGAAAATCTGAGAAATCATTGACTGACTATTAATGTAAGTCTGAGCAAGTAACTCTTAGGATCACAGGCTTAAAAATAAAAACATAATTTAAAAAATACCAAAGACTTTGGTATCCACACAATGTAAGGACTACAGACTACATAATTAAACCAGAAAAGACATTAAACAAACAAACAGCAACAAAAGCAACTACAATGAACCCTGGGGTTTATCTTTTTCCAGAGTTGCATTGTTATATTTTCCAAAATATCAATTTATCAATTAAAAATTATGAAATATCCAGAGAAAGAAGAAAATATGGCCACATTCAGAAATAAGGCAGTCAATTGGAACTGTCCTTAAGGGGGCCTAGATGGTGGCCATGTTTACTAGGCAAACATGAAATCAGTTTTTATAAAAATGTTCAAAGAACAGAAGGAAATCATGTTTAAAGAATTTGGGGAAAGTAGGACAACTGTGTCTTCTCAAATAGAAAATATCAATAAAGAAATAGAAAAGAAGTTGTTGGTGTGTGTATGTGTGTATCCATATCTATATCTGTATCTATACCTCCATATAAAAATTATGAGATGAAAAGTACAAGAATTATCATGAAACTTCACTAGAGGAGCCCAACTGTAGAAGATTCAACCAGCAGAAAAAAAATCAGTGAACTTGAAGACAGGTCAATAGACTTTATTCATTCTGGGGAACAGAAAAAGAATCGCCAAAAATGACAGAGCTTCAGATATCTGTGAGACATTATCAAGCATATCATCATATGCATAGTAGAATCCCAGAAGGAGAAAAGGGAGAGAATAGAGCTAAAAAAAGTTATGAAGAAATAGTGGTGGAAAATTTCCCCAAATGATTAAAAAAAAACCATTAATCTGTATATTTTGGAAGCTCAATGAATTCCAAAACAGAAATCCAAAGATATCTACACCTAAACGCATCATAACCAAACTGTCAAAAGTCAGACCAAAAGAGAAAGCAGCAGGATTAAAAATAATCCATCACATAAAATGAATCCTCAATCAAATTAATGACTGACATTGACATTAGAAAACAGGGAAGTCAGAAATTAGTGTGATGATATCATCAATCTGCTGGAATAAAATTGGCTGTTGACCAAGAAAAAAATCAATATATAGCAAACTATAAGGATATTTTGAATATCCTTCAAAAATGAAGAATAAATTAAGACATCTTCAGATTTTTTTTTAATTTTTCACTAGATCCTACAAGAAATACTAGAAAGTGTCTGACCGGAAAGAAAGGGTACTAGATGGTAATTCAAATCATGAAGAAATAAAGAGCACTGGTAAAGGTAATTACACAAGTAAATATAAAAGACAATATAAATGTATATTTGGTAACTTTTTTAAATCCTAATTTAAAATATAACTGCATGAAACAGTAATTATAAAACTCTATTAATTGGCTTATAACACAGAAAAATGTAATTTGTATGACAATAATAGTACAGAGGAGAGGAGGGAAGGAATTATATTGGAATAAAGGTTCTATATATTATTGAAATTAAATCAGTACTTAACCAAACTAGGTTATTTTAACTTGAAATGTTAATCTAAATCACCAGGGGAACCACCAGGAAAATTACTCCAAAAATAGTAAAGAGAAGGAACTAAAAGGGGACATTAGGAAAAAAAATATAAACATAAAAGAAAGAAATAATGCAGAAATAAAGGAGCAAAAAGGGCAAAAGACTTATAGAAAGCCAGCAGCCCAATGGCATGCATAAATTCTACAATATTGATAATTACATTAAATGTAAATAGATTAAACACTCCAAAAAGCAAAATGAACAGAATGGATTTTTTTAAAAATCAGAATCTAATGAATGTACTATCTACACAAGGCATACTTTACATTCAAAGACATAAATGGATTTTTTAAAAGTGGAAAAAGAAGAAATATACAAACAGAAATCACAAGAGAATTGTATTGGCTACACTAATAGCAAACAAACAAAAAAGACAAACAAAAAAGACTTTAAAATGAGAGTTTTACTGCAGATAAGAAGATTTTATACTAATAGATGGGTTAATTTAATAGGAAGGAAGATACAGCAGCTATAAATATATATGTACCTAAGAACTGAGCCTCAAACAAATGAAAAAAGAATGATAGAATTGTAGGAGATGTAAACAGCTCAACAACAATAGTGGGAGACCCTCAATAATTGATTTTAAAAAACTAGACAAGAGAAGATGTGATATACAATGGAATATTACTCAGCCATTAGAAATGAATACTCACCATTTGCTTCGACGTGGATGGAACTGGAGGGTATTATGCTGAATGAAGTAAGTCAATCAGAGAAGGACAATCATTATATAGTTTCACTCATATGAGGAATATAAGAAATAGTGAAAGGGATTATAGGGGAAAGGAGGGGAACTGAGTGGGAAAAATTAGAGAGGGAGACAAAACATGAGAGACTCCTAACTCTGGGAAATGAACAAGGGGTAGTAGAAGGGGAAGCGGGCAGGGGGATTGGGTGACTGGGTGACAGACACTGAGGGAGGCACTCGATAGGATGCGATAGGATGAGCACTGGGTATTATACTATATGTTGGCAAATCGAACTTAAATAAAAATATATATATTAAAAATGTACTTATTTTAAGTTGCAAATTTTAATAATAATATATGTCATCTCACAAAAGTGAATGTTCTGTGCTGCCCACAATGCTTGGCACATTAGATGTAATCAGTAAAATAAATATTTGTTGAGTGAAAAAAAAAAAACTAGACAAAAAATTAGCAAAGATAGAAAAGACTTGAACAACATTATCAACCAACTTGATCTAACAAACATCTATAAAATACTCCACCCAACAACAGAGTACATATTCTGTTCAAGCTTACATGGAACATTCTTCAGGATAGACCATTTTTTAAGCCATAAAACAAGTCTCAGTAAATGTAGAAGAATTGAAATCATACAAAATACATTCTCTGAAAACAATGGAAGCAAATTAAAAATAAATAATAGAATAAAAATTGGGGGATCCCTGGGTGGCGCAGCGGTTTGGCACCTGCCTTTGGCCCAGGGCGTGATCCTGGAGACCCGGGATGGAATCCCACGTCGGGCTCCCGGTGCATGGAGCCTGCTTCTCCCTCTGCCTGTTGTGTCTCTGCCTCTCTCTCTCTAAAAAAAAAAAAAAAAAAAAAGAATAAAAATTGGGAAATTCACAAATATTTGGAAGTGAACAGCATAGTTTTAAATAGCCCATGTTTCAAAACAGAATTTATTGCAAGATAGGGGAACATGGGTGAGTCAGTTAGGCATCTGCCTCTTGATCTCAGCTCAGGTCTTGGTCTCAGGGCTGCAAATTCAAGTCCTGCATTGGCCTCTACACTTGGAGTGGAAATTACTTTAAAAAATTATTGCAAGATAAATGAGAAAGTATTTTTGAATTCAATGAAAATTAAAACACATTGTATCAAAATTTATTACATGCAGCTAAAGCAGTGCTTATAGGTAAATTTATAGCTTTAAAGACCTATATTAGAAAAGAAGAAAGATCTCAAACAAAATGCCCTAAATTTCTACCTTAAAAATCTGGGGGAGAAAAAAGAAAGCAAATTTAACCAAAGACCAAGAGAAGGAAGGAAATAATAAAGATTAGAGTGGAAATTGATGCATTATACAAGAGAACAATGACAGAGAAAATCAATTATTTTTTAAAAATTTTTATTCATGAGAGACACAGAGAGAGAGGGGCATAGCCACAGGCAGAGGGAGATGCCTGATGTGGGACTCAGTCCCAGGTCTCTAGGATCAGGCCCCGGCCCAAAGGTGGTGCTAAACCACTGAGCCACCTGGGCTGCCCCAATTCTTTTTTTCTAAAGATTTATTTATTTACTCTTGAGAGACTTAGAGAAAAAGAGAGAGAGGCAGAGACATAGGCAGAAGGAGAAGCAGGCTTCTTGCAGGGAGCCGGATGTGGGACTCGATCCCAGGACTCAGGGATCATGCCCTGGGCCAAAAGCAGGCACTCAACCATTGAGCCACCCAAGCATCCCCAGAGAAAATCAATTCAATCAAAAGTTGGCTCTTTGAAAAGATTGACAAAATTGTAAGACCTTTAGCTAGACTAAGAAACAGGATGGAAGGGATACATAGTTCATAAAAAGTAAAAGTGAAATAGGATTGATTAGTATGCACCCTTCAGAAATCAACATTATTATAAGAAAATACTGTAAACAACTTGATTCTAACAAATTTGAAGACTTCAATAGAATGGACAATTTCCCAGAAAGTCACAAATTACCAACTGGACTCAAGAAAAAATAAATGTAGACTATGAAGTAATTAAATTAGTAACTTTAAATTTTGCCACAAAGAAAAGCCCAGGCTTAAATACTTTTACTGATCATTTTTATCAAACATTTAAAGGGAAAATAATGCCAATACTCCAAAACCCCAGAAATATACCCATGCTAACATGACCGGCTGATTATTGACACAGGTATGAAAGCAATTCAATGGCATGAAGATAGCCTTTCAACAATTGGTACCATGGCCATTGGACATCCAGAGCCAAAACCAAACAAATCAGCAAAAACAGCTCAACCTAAATTTCCCACCTTGTATAAAAATGAACACAAATGGATCGTGAGCCTAAGTGGAAAACTTAGAACTATAAAGCTTTCTGTATGACTTCTTATTTCTTACAGCTGCATGCAAACCGACAGTTATCTCAAGGTAAAAAGGTAATTGAAAACACTCCTCGGTGAGCTTGAGGACAAAACAAAACCTAACTGAACAAAGCCTTAGAAAGTGCCAAGGATTTCATAGGATAAAAAAATTCCACACACACAAAAAATCCATAGCTGTTTCCATCTTTGACAAAACTCTGTAAGGAAAAGGAATCCATTGTGCGGGCAGGGGAAAGGGGAGGAAAACACAGGCCGGCTTTCCATGAACTTTTAGTCATGTCATCTTTCTGGTATTGGGAGATGGAACCTAGAGGAGTCCTAGCCATGAGTGGCATTGCAGCCACCAGGAAACCTGTAGTCATGGGTCTTCACCTTCTGCAGGGGATAGGACACCAGGGGGTGGGGGTGGGCAGAGAACGAGTTGAGAGATGTCAGTCCTGCAAAGGGATGTACACGTGTGAGGCGGTGCGGGGTGGCTAAAGAAACCCATCAGAGGCGCCCACGGCTCTCAGCTACAGAAGCGTGGTGTGTGCAGCTACACTGAGAACTGCAGACTCTTTTGTGTTCCATCTCGGAGAGGCTGACGATGGAGCAGGGAAACTGAGAGAAACCCCTCCAAGTCATTGCTGACATTCCCAGAATGGGCCCGCTGGTATTCACAGCACTCTGCCATCCCCCCCCAACACCTCAGCATATTAAATATCCTACACTGAGGGCCACCTGGGTGACTCAATTGGTTACATGTCTGCCTTGGACTTGGGTCATGATCCCAGGGTCCTGAGATGGAGGCGTGTCAGTGTTGGGCTCTCTGCTCAGCCTGGAGTCTGCTTCTCCCCCCTGCTCATTCTATCTCTCTTTATCTCAAATAAATAAATAAAATCATAATAAATAAAATCCTAAAATAAATATCCTAAGCTGAAGGAATTTTTTTTTTTAATGGCAGAAACAGGAAGGTCGCTCTGACATCCCCTCCTCATCCCTCTTCCCTGAAAGGGGGCCATCAGACATCCCTGTTAGGAGGGCACTTGGTGTAATGAGCACTGGGTGTTACATGCAACTGATGAATTACTAATTTCTACCCCTGAAACTAATAATACACCATATGTTAACTAACTTGAATCTAAATAAAATCTAATATATATATATAATGTATTAGATATATATGTATATCTCTTGGTAGAAAGAAAATGATAAGAGATAGAGCCCTGCATCTTCAGGGAAGGAGTAAAGGATGCCAAGAGAGTACGGCTGAGCATATGAGAAATAAAAAAAACAAGTTTTGGAAAAAATAACAAGAGCCAGAAGTTCAGGAGGGGAGTCAGATGGAATCGGACAGATGGAACACTCCTACTGCTTATGTAATAGCGTAATATTAATTGGAGGTAGATATGCTATATTAAAGATGCATGTTTCAATTTCTAGAATAATCCCTGAAACTAACCGTATTACTTTCCTGTTGCTGCTGTAACAAATGAACACATCCTTAGTGGCTTGAAGCAACACAGAACTATTATCTTATAATTCTAGAAGCCAGACATCCAAAATGGGTCTGATGGAGATAAAATCAGCTGCACAAATGCTGTGCTCCCTCCGGAGGCTCCAGGAAAGGATCAAGGCTCTGCCTTTTCCTGCTTCTGGAGGCCACTGGCGTTCATGGCTCATGGCTCGTGGCTCCTGGGGGTGACACTGTAATCAGCACTCTTCCTCCCCTTCCATCCTTGTGATTACATTGTACAGATAATCCAGGACAATCTCCCTATCTAAAGAGGTCCTTATCGGGATGCCTGGGGGGCTCAGTCTGCCTTTGGCTCAGGTCGCGATCCCAGGGTCCTGGGATCCAGTCCCATGTGGGGCTCCCTGTAGGGAGCCTGCTTCTCCCTCTGCCTGTGTCTCTGCCTCTGTGTGTGTGTGTGTCTCATGAATACATAAATAAAATCTTTTAAAAAGAGAGAGATCCTTATCTTAATCAGATCTGCAAAGTCCCTTTGCAATGTAAAATAATATTTACATAGCTTAGGAGTTAGGATACGGGCACAGTGGGGGGACATCATGTGGACATCGCCACTGCTATTCTGACTACCACACTAACCAAAGAAGTAGAGCTAAAGTATCCATATGGACTACAAAATGAAACACTAAAAAATACACAATTTACCCAAAAGAAGAGAAGAAGAGAGAAACAGAAGCGAAGAACCAAAACCGTAGATAGAAAACATGGTACTAATGTGGGACATTTAGAACAGAACGTGCCTTTAATTATATTAAGTGTAAATGGAGTAAATATTCAAAACAAAGGACAGAAAGTTGCCTTTGTTTTTAAAACATATGTTCTAATTTCTGAATCAATAACCTTGCTTTGAAAAGACAGAATGTTTTGAAAGTACTGTTCACTCGGTTTCTCTGTGCTTGTCCAAGAATTGCAAAATGCCTGTCTCCTTTGCTTAGTGGTTTCCTGAGCTCGGGCATATGGGGCCAGTATCTTTCTCCTCCAATAAATATCCACTGCAAAGGCTGACGAGCATTTAATTGGCATTTTCCCCTTTGCAGAAAGAAAGGGGAATGTAGGCCAAGTAAAGTAGAAGCTTTCTCCAAGCATCCTTGACTGAAAGGATGTGAAATTCTCAGCCCGACACAGGTTGAACTGCCAAAACAATTTTCATCCTACCACTAGCTTCCAAACTCAAAGACATTAGCCAAACCTAATGTAACCTACACGGTTAGTATTAGTACCACGTTGCTTAGAAAGGGAACTGTTAAAAAAAAAAAAAAGAAAAGAAAAGAAAAAGAAAGGGAACTGTTCCACTAGGATTCTCTCTTCTTCTAAGTCCCAGGAACCTAACATTTAGAGTAAGCAGAAAATATTTTCCAAGGAAACTACTCTGGGTACTTTGTGACACCCATATTCCTCCGCTCAGCATGCCTACCCCATATTCCCATGAATATGTGCTTTGAATGAATGCTGCCACTTTCTTACATATTCAGAATCTTGGTCACTCTTGTTTTGTTGGAAGAAGGCACCAAATAGAGGATGGGGCAATTAGAGGTCTCCCCCCCAGGATTTTTAAAACAGCTTTAGAAGGACCAGAAGAGCAACTCACAACTGCCCAAAGGGGTGAAATAGGAAATGTGGAGCATGGAAACTGGTGGCAGCTGTTCTCTGCTGTGTAGACAAAGACTCTCTAGCCAGAGAAGGTCATAGACAGAGGAAATCAGGGTCTGGAAAGAGTGAGAGCGACCCTGAGCCCAGGAACCCCTGAGACCAGCTGGTCAACTGCTGTACCCGTTCTTCCACAAATCCATTCTTCAATGTCTTAGCTACCATTTCAAAATATAATCCAGCCTTTTCAAGATATAATCTCTTTCTCTCTCTCTCTATTTCTTTTCCTCATGGGACAGTCTTCTTCAAGCCAACACCAAGTTCTCTCCACCTAGGATATTCTCCTCCAAGGACCTCGCAGTTATTCCAATTACAGATGAAGGCCTCAAGCTATAATTTGCCTTTCTAATGTAATATGAACTTTCTATCCTCTGAGCCTATAATCACCAATGATATTGCTTGTTTGCAGCAGGACTTCTAGATGTGCTAAAAATTGTTATTTTTTTATTAAGGCAATTTTAAAAAGTATAAGAAATA
This sequence comes from Canis lupus familiaris, assembly GCF_011100685.1. Lineage (NCBI taxonomy): Eukaryota > Metazoa > Chordata > Mammalia > Carnivora > Canidae > Canis > Canis lupus. The sequence goes on along the minus strand of NC_049246.1, from coordinate 50,290,673 downwards.
TATATCTTTCTCTATATATAAATATGTTTTTCTATCCATCTGTTTTGCTGTGTGACAGCTATTCTTGAAGATTTGGTAATTGTAAGAATATTATGCCAACAAATTTGACAATGGTGATGAAAAGTCTACATACTTTAAAGATTCATCTTATCAAATCTGACACAAGGCACAATAGAAAATCTCAATAGCCATATTTCAATTAAATAAATAGAATTTGTAAACAAAATCTTCCTACAAAGAAAATTCTAGGTCCATATGGTTTCAGAGAAATTGCTATCAAAACATAAAGAAGACATCAAAAGATAAAAAGATTGCAGACTAATCCTGCATTAACATACTCACAGAAGTTTCTAAAAATATTAGCCAAAATATGCATATATACAAAAAGAGAATCAAATTACGATCAAGTGAGGTTTATTCCATGAATTCAAGATTGGGAGAACATTTAAAAGTTTCATCATTGTAATTCACTATATTAACAGAAAAAAGAGAAAAAAAATATGATCTTCTCAATAAATGCCGAAAAAATATATCTTTGACAAAAAAAATCAACACCCATTCAAAGTTATTATCTCAGAAGTAGGAATATTCACTTGAGTTGAGAAGGGCATCTTCAAACTTATAGCTAATATCATACATGATGGCAAAAAACAAAATGTTTTTTCTGACATCAGAAATGAGGTAAGGGTATCTGCTCTCACCACTTTCATTTAACACTGTGCTGGAGGTTTGAGCAAGGTCAGGAAGACAATAAAAAGAAATAAAAGACACAGAGAATGAACAAAAAATCATTAAAATGTTTATTCACAAATAACATGAGTTTCTATGTATAAAATAATCAGGAATCTACAATCCAAAACTATTCAATCTAATGAATAAACTTAGGTAGGCCATAGGATATAACTTATACAAAATTAAATGTTTTCCTATATACCAGCAACAAATAGCAGGAAAATGAAAAACTTAAAAGTCATTTGTGGGGATCCCTGGGTGGCCCAGGGGTTTAGCGCCTGCCTTCAGCCCAGGGCCTGATCCTGCAACGAGTCCCGTGTCGAGCTCCCTGCATGGAGCCTGCTTCTCCTTCTGCCTGTGTCTCTGCCTCTATCTCTCTCTGTGTGTCTCTCGTGAATAAATGAATAAAATCTTTAAAAATAAATAAATAAATAAATAAATAAATAAATAAATAAATAAATAAAAGACTAAGATAATTATGTTGGCTAAATAAAAACCCTATAAGCTCCTTACAAGTGACCTTCCATAAATATAAGGATGCAGAAAAGACGAAAGCAGGAGTGAGGGGGAAATGTACATTACATAAAGTTAAACAAAAGAAATCTTGTGTAGTTAAACTAGTATCAGGTGAATGTACTTTAAAGTAAGAAGAGACTCAATAAATAAAAAGAGAAATTTTATAATGATAAAGGCAGGTTTGCATGCTGTTCGGCCTAGGCAAGTGTACCCCCCCAACCCCTTATGAAAGACTGGGGTCTTAGTAGTTTCTTGGTTGAGGTGTTAACTCATTCTGTATGCAACCTGGGCCACTCAACATCGTCCCTGTGGTACTGGGGAGTGGACAAGGGGAAATTGATGCAAGTAGGAAAATCATTCTGCTGACTATGTCAAGAGTAACGAAATCCTATGTCTCTGATCTAGGAGCCTCATGTCTTCAGCCTCTATGAAGCCACGGCAGACCTAACCATGAACTTACAAGCTTATAAAATCTCAGGTCCTTCAGTTCTTGACACATATGGGTTGCCAATAAGCACACGAAAAGATATTCAACATTATCAGTATCAGAGGAATTAGGATTCAGAGCAACAAAACCCTCTAACATTGCTCTGCATTCCTCACCCAGATGGAGTAATGCCATTTTTTAAAATATTACTCATCCTAGTGACTGTGAGATATTTTATTGGTTTTAACTTCTCTAGTTACTGATGATGTTGAACATCTTTTCATGTGCTCATTGGCAACCCATATGTTGTTACAATCCATTGTAACACTGAGAATGTAAAATAGTACAGCCAGTATGAAGATTATTTGTCCGTGTCTTATACAGCTCAAAATACATTTTCTATATAACCCAGTAATTGCACTCCTTAAGTATTTATCCAGGAGAAATAAAAACCTCTGTATACACAGAGACACATACACAAATTTATTTATTTATTTATTTTATACACAAATTTATAACTGCATTGTTCATAATGGTCAAAACAGAAACAACTGAAATGCCAATTAACAGGCAAATCAATAAAAAAGTATGGTGTATCCATAAGATGAGATACTCTTCAGCAATGAAAAGGAACAAATTACTTATATATACAACAATATGGATGAATCTCAAAAATGTTACGGTAATCAACAGAAGCCATCCTGCCTGGTTCCGGTCACATCACATTCTAGAAAAGGCAAATCTAATCTATGGTGGCCAAAAACTGATCAATAGTTTCCGAAGACAGTGGGTGAGGTCATTTGCTGCAAATGGACTTAAAGGAATTCTATGGAACGATGGGATGTTTGATCTTGATTGTGGTAATGTTACACAACTATATACATTCAACAAAGTTCATAAAACTGTACATTTAAAATGGGTGTATTTTAATAAATTAAAGCTCAATAAGATTGCCCTAAAATATTGTAATAAGAAAAATCTACAGAAGACATTATATTTCATAAGATATTAAAAGCTTCCTCCCCCCCCCCCCCAGTACACATATATTCACCTTAAGAGACTTCCTTCTTATTTCCATTGTTTCAGGATCATTTGTTGAAAACTACTTTCCCTACCTTGGTACTTTTCTCAAAGATCAACTTATCATTTTATACATGGTCAATTTTTAGGTTATAGTATATTTTGTTCCATTGGACTATTAGTCTATCTTTATGCCAATCTCACATTGATTTGACTACTGTAACTTTATAGCAGATCTTAAAATCAGGTAGTAGACATTTTCCAATGTTGTTTTCTTTTTCAAAAATGGTTTTGCATTATATGGTCTCATTCATCTGGGGAATATAAAAAATAGTGAAAGGGAATAAAGGGGAAAGGAGAAAAAATGAGTGGGAAATATCAGAAAGGGAGACAGAACATGAGAGACTCCTAACTCTGAGAAACGAGCTAGGGGTGGTGGAAGGGGAGGAGGGCGGGGGGTGGGGGTGACTGGGTGACGGGCACTGAGGGGGGCACTTGACGGGATGAGCACTGGGTGTTATTCTGTATGTTGGCAAATTGAACACCAATAAAAAATAAATTTATAAAAAATGTTTTTGGCTTTTGTAGGACTTTTCCTTTTCTGTAAAAATTTTAGAGTAAAATTTTCAATTTTGAAATCCTAATGGCATTTTTAGTTTGAGTGCATTATTGAATATATAAAACAATTCTGGGGAGAATTAACATCTCAATAATATTGGAAAATTTAATCTATGAACTTGGCATATCTCTCCATTAACTTTAGGTCTTTGTTATTTCCTTTCAGAAATGTGTTGCAGGGGATCCCTGGGTGGCACAGCGGTTAGCACCTGCCTTTGGCCCAGGGTGTGATCCTGGAGACCCGGGATCGAATCCCACGTTGGGCTCCCGGTGCATGGAGCCTGCTTCTCCCTCTGCCTATGTCTCTGCCTCTCTCTCTCTCTCTCACTGTGTGCCTATCATGAATAAATAAAAGAAAAAAAATTTGAAAAAAAAAAAAAGAAATGTGTTGCAGTATTTAGTCTTATGGATATTTTTCAGTCTTTAGTATGAGGGATGACAAAGGGTCAGGGTCTTCTGGCTCAGCCATTGGTTGGAGATCCAGCTATACACACTTGTGGGTGAAATGGCCAGAGGGTAGAGAAAAAATTGGGGGGGACTCTGAGACCGGGGAGCTTAATGCACAAGCCATCCAGGCTTGAATAAAGGGGTACCACCAGTGGCACCAGCAGTTCCTATTGTGACTTCAACGGTGTGAAAAATGCTGCAAGCTGAAAGAGATGTGTACTCTGGGGTATGTCTGGCAAATGCTTTTTTCTCGATCTCAGTCTCAGGAAGGAGTCGGCCATAGGCTGCCTTCATGTGAAAGGATCCCAATTTGCAAACAGCCAGAGTTCTCCGAATCCGCCAACTTACTGTCATAATTTGGTAGAAAGGATGCGGACTTGGTGCAGGTCTGAGTGTAAAAAAAAACACTGAGTTGATACCATGAGGATGGATGTCAGAAACTCGAAGAGCCAGCTGGGACTGCCTAGGGACAGGGCTGGTACCTGTCAACAAATCCAGCACAGACCGCAGGGCCCACGCAAATGGCCAGATTCTTAGGAATAACACGGTCGGAAGCCACCCGTGATGTCCCATGGGTGACTGAGGATAAGCTGCAGCCACAGCCTGACCCTGGGACGAAGGAACAAGCTCATGCATGACTGAACTGGACTTGGGAAGCAGCACATCCCACACCCGGGAGCGTTGCTGACTTCTATCCCCACCCAAAGGAGACCATGTCTGGAGGGGGGTCTGGACAACAGCAGGCTGCTGCGTCTGAACTGCAAAAAGCAGGAGCTCTATGGTTGCTCTTGGCCCTGGTGATTCACTCACACACAATTCTGGAAGGATCTGCGGTTTTCACAGGCTCCCAACCTGGAGCTCACAGCTAAAGCCCACGAGTGCCGCCTAGCGGCACACACTGGAATTCTGGATGCTTCTGGGGCCACCGAGCGGTGCATGCCCTCTGTCAGACAGTTGCCGGGTTGTTAGGTTGTTAGCGGCATTAATGCAAGCAAAGGCAGAGACCTAAAGTGTCTTGAAACTCGAAATATCCAGAATGTCTTGGGTGGTGTCAGAGAAGCAGTGATCAGGAGAGCTGTGCCTGGAAGAGCTCCGTGGTTAAACAGGAATGGTGCATTCTGGAGCAGGAGGCCTGGGGAGCATGAGGAGGGACTCGCATTCAGGACCGGAGCGGCCGACAGCCAGCTGATGACTCCCAGATCCTACTGTCGCTCGCCGGTGTCCTGTGAGCGGCTCTTTATTGACCAGCCGTAAGCCACTTAGGTGTAGTTCAGGGTGGCCAGACTGCCACCGGTTGCAAAGCTCAGCCACCCTTTGACCAACTGGTGGAAAAGCCCTGGTTGAGGAAGGTGAGAACCAAGCAGCTCAGAAGTCAGGGTCGTATGCTGTGTTCTGGGCAGTGATGGAAGGATCGGACGACAAAGCCCCCAAGTTGGGGCGTTCACTCGCTCACTGTGCGGCCGGGAGATGGGTAATGGGGGGATTGGCTAATAAAGGGCTGGCCGTGGGGGGCGCAGCCCTACAGAAAGCTCTGAGGAGGCCTGGGGCCCATTAAAGTAGGACATGTCAGTGGCCCTCTCGAGAACCATTCAGGGCCGCAGGGTGATCGGAGGCACCCAACAGGTATCCTGGTGCGCTCACTGGAGGGGCTCGGCAGGGGGAGGAGACCATCGAGGGAGTGGCCATGGGGCCGCAGCAGCACAGGGGTGGGCTGAGCATCCACACATTCCTGTCGCACCCTCGGAGGCAGAACTGACTGCAGGTGGTCGTGGGGCGAGCCGCTCACACCCGCCCATGCCTCCGGGTGCCTACGGACGGTCCCGAGAGGAGAAGACGCCCGGCATACCCGAAGGTAGAGGAAAATGCTCGGGGTGGTATGAAAGGACTGGGAAGACGATGCTGTACCCATTTGGGCCACACAGTGACATTTCTTCACACCAGGGACACGTCGCAGCGGCCAGCCCGTGGTGTCCAACGGCGGCCAAAGAGCGGGCTCATCAAACGGGCGCGCATTTTGTACTCCGAGTGGTGGCTTGATGGGGGGCTGGAAGAGGCAGTGGGGAGCGCACAGGGCTTGAGGGCTGGCTTGCACACTTCCATGGGTGTGCACTCACACCCAGCATGAGGGAGGCCCAGGGAGGGTCTCCACCGGGGAGACCCCCCCCCTTTGCTGAGGGATCATGAGCGGAGGTGCTGGGGAAGATGCGGTTCTCCCCCGACTTTTCCTGTCCTGACTGGTGGTCCTGGGAGCGGGGCTGAGACCAGAGGTTCGGCAAGAAACTGTAACGACGCTGGAAGCCTTTGTGCCCGACTTTCTGCGGGTTGACGGGGCGGACGGGGCCCAGGTCCTACGAGGACACCCGGAGCTGGCGGGGAATGCAGCCGTGCCGCCTGGTGGTTGAGAAGGTCCCCGGCTCCGCACTAGGCTGGCCTTGGCCACCAGCAATCAGACCCGCTCAGAGGCCCGACCTCGCGTCCCTTCCCGAGATGGAAAAGCTCATGCTAAAATCAGCGACAGGTGGAGAGAAGCAGCGATAAGCCTGAGGAGAGGGGAATGCATGTTTTGCAACAAGGGGATCCAGACGGGCTTGGAAACAAGACGCGGCAGGCGTCTTTATGACTTCAGAGAAAGCAGACATCTCTTAAACGGGATGTTAAAAATTAGTGCCCCCCCCCCCAAAGGAGCAAATGAGCCAAGGAGACTGTCGATGGAGGGGAAGGAAAGCGTCTTCCCGACGGTGTGACGGGCCAGCGGAGGTCCCGCGTCCACCCGAAGCCGTGAACTGCTTCCCAGGCGGTACCGCGAGCTGGTTTTCTGAATCTGGGTTCCTGTGCGTCCATCAGGGCCAATGGATGAGATTAACCGCATGCGGTTTAGAGGCTTGGCCTAATTAATACTTGTCCCAGGAGGGAGGAAGGGGTCCCCTTGGCCTGCGTCCCGCGAGCTGGGCTGGGGAGGGACGGACACCCAGACCGGCGGGGGCCCAGGGAGCTGTTGCTCCTGTGCAGCATGAGAAATGAGTGAGCGGATGAAGAGGGAAGACACAGTGAGAGAGCGGACTCGCGCTACGTGTAAAGGACAAAATATGTCTAAAGACACGAGGCCGAAAATTCCTACAGACGATGAGAGAAATCCAGGGAACCTGAACAAATAAGTGTGGGAGGCACTTGCTCCCCAAGGAGGGTCGCTGGGCGGCCAGAAAGGGCCTGAGTGCACGCCTGGCGCCCGGTTGTACGAGTGTGAGGGAGATGAGCCGCGAAGACGTCACACGTGTGCCCCAGCGTGGCCCCGACCCCACTGCGCCCCCCGACCTCCGTGGCCCTCCAACGTGGCCCTGACCCCACTGCGTCCCCGACCTCAGTGCCCCTCCAACGTGGCCCCGACCCCACTGCATCCCCCCAACCTCCGTGGCCCTCCAGCGTGGCCCCCGCCCCCCAACAAGTGAGGCCTCGAGGCTGCTCCATGTCCTCCGCCAGCTTGAGAGACGGTTCCCAGAGGGACCTTTGTTAGAGTTTAGGTTGATGATATTTGTGGGAAAAGTTCTTATCTTATACCAGAAACTCGGATTTCCGTGTCCCCGCGTGAATAACCACGTTCACGAGCTCTGGGGTAGCGCGGCACCCTGAGTGCACCCCCGGACCAGGCCATGGTGGCCGCGCCTGAAAAGTCCCGCGTCCCCGGCAGGGGTCATGCCCCCAGCCCTGCAGGGAGGCATAGGGGGTCCGAGGGGTCCACACCATGTGGATGGGGCTGAGTGGACGGGGGGGGGGGGTGGACCATGGGCAGGCGCGGGGCTGGTCATGGAGAGGCTGCCAGTGGCGGCGCCCAGGGGCCCGCGGGCCTGAGGTTCTGTGCTAATTGGTGGCGTGGGGCAGTCACAGCTCCGTGGCAGGTAATTGGGCCCTGGGGCCCCCACACGTGGGCCTGACGGGGACGGGAGCCAGCAGCCCTTCTCCCTGGCGCCTCCTTTAAGCCGGCAGTTGCTCCGGGGTGGCCCCTCAGGGTGTCGGAGAGAAGGGAGGCCAGTGGGCCTGCAGCCGTCCCAGGTAGGGTGCTGGCATCCTTCCTGTTGCCGAGGGGGCGTCTAGGAAGCCTGGACCCGCTCCTTCAGGGAGGCGGCAGGCGTGAGGCCCAGACGGAGCCGCCCGGCCCTGGCCCTGGCCCCAAGTGGGCGTGGGGGGACTTCCTCCCCCACGCTTCCCCCACCCTCCCCGGATCTCCAGCGGCCCCCTCTCCCCCTGAGCTCCGAAGCCTCCAGTGAGGGGCACAGCCCCGCCTCCCGCTGCCCACCCCATGCACCCCCGTGAGATGCTGTGGCCTCCCCGCCGCAGGGCCCCAGGGTCCGGAGACCACCCAGCGCCGCCTGGACCCCGCTCTCTGCCTCTCTGCCCCGCTGCCTGCCAGCCTGGCCCCCTTGCCCTTTGTCCTCCCAAGGACCCTGCGGTCTGCTGAACCTGGGCATGGAGGAAGGTTTCGGAAGGGGCCACTTTTTCCGGCTGGCGTCGACCCAGCCAGCTCCCAGTCTGCTGCCATCCAGAGCGGGGGCTCCCGGCTGGTGGGAGAGCAGGGCCGCAGTGGGTGCTCCCTGCAGAGTGCCACCTCGCCGCTGCCCTTGCCCCCATCAGGGTGCCGACGGGCCAGCCTGGGGAGGACGTCCCTGCCCTGCCCACCTCCCCGACTGCCCCTCGCCCCCCCATCACTCTCCCCTTCTCTGCCTCCACCTCCTTCAAACCTCTTACCTTGTCTTTGATGAGGCCAGAAATGACCACACATTTGCCTTAACACCGGGAAGTTTGGGGAGCTGCAAGAAGTGCAAAGGGATTCAAAGAAAACACGGAGATTGCGTCCCTCACACGCTCTGCGGGGCCCGGTGGACGAAGGGCCAGGGGCGGTGTCCACCCTTTAGTGGGCCGGTTTCCCGGTCAGGGTGGGACTGGCGCCCCTGGGCAGGTGCATCGGGCCGCTCCAGCCCTAACCCATAACGAAGCCCGGACTCCAGTGCCAGGCTGGACTCCTGGGCAGAACCCACGCTCCACCCCAACCTCGCAGCTGGGCGGAGCCCCCACCCCTGCACGTTGGGCCGGGTGGGACGTGGCGGGTCTGAGAATTCGGGGAGGAGCGTGGAAAGGGACAAGGGCATGTTCTCGGTTCCGTCTGCTTTCCCTGCCCTGCGGCTCCTCCCTCGACTGCAGCTCGTACCTTGGGGCCTGAGCGGGTTTCCCAGACGCTGTCTCTGACCGGCCCCCAAGTCACCTCCCGGAGGACTCTTGTTTAGATGCTGACGCTTAGATTCTTGCTCCGTGCACTTCCCGCGCTGCCCTCCATGGGGTCCAGACGCGGCCCCCGGGCCCAGGCAGCCCCCTGGGGGCTAACACCACCTCCTTCAAGACTCTGCCCCAGGCTCGCCTTCCCCTGATTGCCCGGCCCCCAGCGCCCCAGCCGCCCGGCCCGACGGCTCCTTGCCCCCCCCCCTCCCTGCATGCTAACAGTTACCTCTCTGGGGTGGCTAGTCTCTGTGGCCGGTCTTCTCCGCCTCCACTAGAACTTGCTCTTCGCCAGGGCGGAAGGTGTAGACAGCTTTCTCTCCCGACTTATCCCAGTCGCCTTGACGCAAGGACTGCGCATAGCAGGCCCTCGTGACCACACAGTGAGCCCCAGGTGACACCCTGCCCTGCGTCTCCCTGAGCTCGGACACCCTGGGCTTGGGCGGGAGGCCCCCGGGCTGGTCCACAGGCACCTCCACTCCAGCGCATCTGAAACTGTCAGGTTTAATCCGATCGGTAGTGAAATGGAATGGAGAGGCCAGGCAAACGGTCGAAACAGGCTTTTAATGGGTCGCACTCTCGGGTGAGGTTCCGCGGCCCGCAGGGGAGGGAGAGAGCAGGGAAACTGGCTGGGGAAGTCGCGCCGGGGTAGCCGGCAGGGGGGTCTGAACAGTTCTTGGCGGGGAAGATAGGGGCAGGGCGGCATTCCAGTTAGGGCAAGGGTTATAGGTTTTTGTGCGCTAAGTTAGGGTAGGGCGGCAAGGCGGCCTTATTGGGAGGTTGCTGGCCTGGGGTCGGCCGTCTTGAGGTCCCCAGCCTCGCCAGCCCAACAGAAACCACCTCCTCATCTCCGTCTCTTTCCGAAAGAGTGCTTTGCCCTCTCCACCCGAACGCAAATGAAGGCAGGTGCCTGGAAGACACCCCGGGAGTCTCCGTTTCTGGGGGGGCATCTAGTGGCAGTGCTGGGGGCTCGCGGGAAACCTTCAGGAGGAGGCTGTGTCCGGGCCCATCCTGCCCGTGGACGGGACAGCCTGGGGCCCGTAATGAGCTGGAGGCCACAGCTCATGAGGGGTGGGAACAAGAGGCCTGGGGTTCACGCCACGGGCGCTTGATGGACGGGGCTGGGACGGGGTTTCACACGCCTTTCTCTGCGGGCGGACGCGGGACCAGGTGAGGGCAGGAAAGACTGGATGGAGGCCAGCTGAGGCAGTGGCCGTGACCCAGGGTCGGGGTGATGGAGCCTGGATGGGGGGCAGTGCTGGAAGCCCACAGTGTGGACCCAGGAGACCTGCTTCTGGGGACATTTAGGATGTGCATGGGAAGGACTCTGTGCTCATGTAGCGGGTGGGCAGGGGGAGAGAGACGAGTGGAGCGGATGCTGGGTTCCTGTCCTGGACGGGGGGGGTGGACCATGCGCCATTTCCCGAGAGGAACAGGGGTGTGAACCCCATGGCCATGGAGGTCTGTCGTTGGCGGGGAGCCTGAGTGGGGTCCGCAGATGGACAGGGAGGACCGGGGTGGTCAGACGGGCACGACGGTGGAAGATGTGAGGCGGGTGTCCGCGCTCAGGCGGACGGCGAGAACAGGAGGCGGGGCCCCCGCTGCCAAGTGCAGAAGAGGCGGGAGTGAAAACGTGTGCCCAGAAACCAGCGACAGGTGGGTCCCTGGCACCTGCAGGACAGCCAGACCCGGATGCGTGGGGACGGAAGTCAGGGGGCGGTGGGGGGGAGGCAGGGGCAGACCACGGCTGGAGGTGGAACAGGAGAGGACGGGAGGCTCCTTACAGAGCCGGGCAGCGGCCACAGGGAGGACAGGAAGGAGGGAGGCGGGAGGGGAGCCGCGGCAGCCGGCTCAGGGGTGGGGGCGCTGGCAGGTGCCGCAGGGTGCCCTGCCCGACGGGGGCTCGCAGCGGCATCCAGCCAGCTTGCCCCAGATCTTCCAGTTTTCCAAGAGAAGCCAGAAATCGGGGTTTCTACGTGAATGCTCTGGTTTCCCACCGTGATGGCCGCAGGGAAAGTCGTCAAGAATTCTCCTTAAGGAAAGCAAAGGGTAGAGTGGAGCCGTCGTAGCGGTGTCCGGGGCGGGCAGATGTGGTTCAGATTCTCACCGCGCCCGCAGGGACACCCCCTCCCCACCCCCGCCCCGTGGGGGAAATGTCAGCCGCAATCTTGGACGGAGGCGTCGCTCGCGGGCCACGGTGAGCGGATCTGCCTGCAGCATCCCTCGAGTCCGCGGGAAGGGAGCCAGGGGCTGCAGGACCCGCAGGCAGGCCCCCGACGCCACGTCCCTCGGAAACTCAGTGCCTGGGGTCACAGGAAGAAGAGGCCTCACTGCTTCCTTAGCAGACGTGCAACCCAGGGGCTGGGCATCATCCACTGAGCAGCCCACCCTCACCTGGCCGATGACATCCCGGTGCCCTCAGGTGTGCCTCGGCGCTTTCTGTATCGTTTCTGCGCCGCCCCATCGACGACCAAGGCGGTGCTCCCTGTTCTTCGTATTTCTTCCTATCTTCATTTTTACGGTCAATCCAAACTAGCAAGTCCTCTTCATTGGTCTCCTTTTCTTTTTCTTTTTCTTTTTTTTTTTTTTTTTTTTTAATTTTCATGGCTATTCCCATCGGTTCATATTTTCAGGTGATTCTAAGAATTATTTCTTCCCGTTTTAAGAAAAGCAAGACTTGGTGAGATTTCGAAGACAATTCAGTGAATTTTTGACATCAATTTGGAGATATTGGGATCCTTGCGTTAGGATGTTTCTTCAGCATGGAGCATTCTTATTAGTAATTGCTGGGATATGGGATGACTACTTTTTTAATATTCGCTTTGAAATCCCTTGATCGATTGTAATCATCTCCCGGGCTTTCTAGGTTAAAAGCCACGTGATGTGGAAACAAGGATAGTTTTGTCGATGCCTTTACCCCTTGTGTAGTGGGTACCAGCGCGTTTTCAGGAGGCTCCATCTCCATCCTGACCTCAGCGGGATGGGACCGACCCTCGTGTTCGGCTGCAGGGCTGCTGTAGGCTGTTGGCTGAGACGGGGATTATTTATCACGTTAAACCAAATCACCTCTCTGGGGGGACAAATGTATAAAACACTGGCGCAGTTTTCAGTCGAAGCTTTTCAGCATCGGCCGGGCTGTCACCGCAGTCGTCCTAATAGATTTGCTAGCGGCGAGCTCCCCTCCCAGCCCTGGAACAGAGGAGGACGGTGCACGGCACGTGCGCTTGTGCGCGTGTCGCCCAGCTCTGCTTGCCAGCACGCTGCTGGAATTTCGTGACTATAGTAAAAACAGGTTAGGCCGGCGGCAGGTGGCTTCCCTTTGTGCGACGCTTGCCAGGGCCCTGTGGTATCAGGGAAGCACCGGGCCTGCCGTGCACCGGCTTACGGAGCTCGGGAAAGCCCAGCCCCTTGCAGAGTTGCAGGCACAGGCGGGGGAAGGAGCATCGGGGCCTGTCGGTGTCCCTGCAACGGCTCCAGCCATCCCCAGATCGCTTCCGTGACCATGTTGGGCTTTCTGTTTCCACTGGCCGGTCTCTCGGACGGTCGTTCCTCTGCCGCAGACTCTGACCTTTGCTGTCCCGCAGCAGCTCTCAGGAGCCAGGAAGGCTCGGGGGCACCGGAAGCCACAGGAAGGCCGCTGCAGGGATGCGCACAGTAGGTGCTTTATGGTGCTGCCCATCCTTCCCCTGCCACCTGCTGACTCTCTCTCTGTAGTCGGTACCTTCTCTCATCCCTCCAGTGGTGGCCGTGGGTTCCCTATTTTCCCATTTATTGGATGTGCTCCCTACTCTGTGGCTGCCCCCAGCCAGCTCTTGCCTCCGTTGATCAATCCTGTTCTTTTTCTTAATTAAAATAGATTCTTCCCTTCTCTTTCTTTCTTTCTTTTTTAAAAGATTTTATTTATTCATTCATGAGAGACACAGAGAGAGAGAGAGGCAGAGACACAGGCAGAGGGAGAAGCAGGCTCCATGCAGGGAGCCCGACGTGGGACTTGATCCCAGGACTCCAGGATCATGCCCCAGGCCAAAGGCAGGTGCTAAACCACTGAGCCACCCAGGGATCCCCCCTTTTCTTTCTTTCCTTTTTTTTTTTTAAGATTTTATTTATTCATGAGAGACACAGAGAGTTCCCTTTTCTTTCCTCTGCTTGTCCTCCAGTGGGCTTAATATATTTCCTGACTTTTTGAGTTTAATACTTACCTATTTTTTTCCCCTCCTTTCTGGCTAAAAGGGAAAAAAGCATTTAGAAGCACAGAACCGCCCGTGAACATGTCTGGCCGAGTCCCGCGTGTGCATGCGGCGTTGCTGGCCTCACCCCCACCCACCCCCCACCCCCACCCCAGGTCTGTAACCGCGGCTCTGGTTTGCTCGCCGACGTGGGAGCTCGTTAGCAGAGCGCTTTCCTCTCTTCCACACGGTCAGGAGTCCCGTTTAGCTGATGTGAACCGATTTCGATGCTTTGGTCCCATTGCTTTTAGGAAATTGGGGAATCGATGATGTCCGGTTTGGAGATACCGTGGACTGTCTTACGCTATTACAGATCATTTTTTTCCAAACTTTCTGTGGGCCCTTCCCTTTCTTCCAAGGTCCTGAATATAACAGCCCTTCAATCGGCCGTAAACCATGTTATTCTGACGCTCCGCATCCTCACCCGCTCCCGCCGGGGGGCCGGGTGGGGGGGTAGGTGAGCGGCAGGTGCTTGTCTGCGGCCTCCTTCCTTCTGCTGCTGTCTCTGCACCGGAGCCACCGCGGACTGCGGAGGTCGTGCTGGGGACCAGCAGGTTCAGAGAGAAGACCGGCCAGCAGGTCGGCAACATTACCTGATCCGAGGCTAATTCTGAAATCAGGCTTTCTGGTTGTTTGTCTGATGCACCCGAGCTAAGCCTGGCCTCAGCCCTCCCGAGCGTCTGCTTCTGCAGGGTACGCGTAGTCTGGAATAGACTCCCTCACACGCGGAGAGTCTCCTCCTTGTGCCAGATGTTATTCTGCTCACGATGCTCGTGGCGACCGGTGCACTTCCTTGCCTGTGACCGTCCCCCTTTATTTACCTTCTCAGTGTTTTCTTCACTTTTACACTCTAGTGTGTCCTTTCAGGACCTACAGGGGCCACATCCTTTTGGGTGCTATTGTTTACTTCAAGGAATTTTAAGAACTCACGTTACTCTATTATAAAGTCTGAGAACAAGAAATACCTGTGGTTTTTCTTTTAAAGATTTTATTTATTTATTCATGAGGACACACAGAGAGAGGCAGAGACCCAGGCAGAGGGAGAAGCAGGATCCATGCAGGGAGCCCGACGCGGGACGCGGGACGCGGGACTCGATCCCGGGACCCCGGGGTCATGCCCTGGGCTGAAGGTAGATGCTCAACTGCTGAGCCACCCAGGGGGTCCCCGTTTTGTCATTCTATGCGATACCTCATTCGAGGCCACAGGATAGCTTCACTCCCAGTGACCCAGTCTGTCTGTAGGTTTTCCATTGGGATGTGAACTGTGGGGAAATGTTTACCTACTGACTGTTTAATCCAGCACATAACATTATTTTTTTAAAAGGAGCATTTGAGAATTTAAAAATAAGTAATGGATCACCATTTTGAATAACTAACACGAAACAAAATGGAGAAAGTAGCAAACTATCTCGTGGAGCCCTCTCTGTCCACCACTGTGTTCTAGGCACCTGCTTCCCACCCGGACAACGGGCATTGCCGGGTCCCTGCGTGAGGGTCCCACGTGGTCTGCTCACCTATGTGCCCTTACTTACATGCTAAGAATATCTAGAAGATTCAACTCTATGTCTCCGAAATCACTCCATACCTGCAGAGAGCCATGTTGCTTCTCAGTGACTGCTCGGTCGTCCAAGTACAGACGTGACAAATTTACTTAGGCAGCACTTTGTCCTTAGAGGGTACTGTCTGCCTTTCCTGCTCAAACACTTTTTATTTTGTGACCTTTCGTTCATAGAGCCTATTAGAGTCGGGTCAGAAGGCAGCCCGCAGCTCCACGTATCCATCTCAACAATTCCAGACTTCTGGCTGGAACCAGATGGGTTTGTTTTCTGTCTTGTGGATACCTCTGGTAGGGGGAGCTGCAGCCGTGGGGTCAGAGGGCCTGGGTTTGTGTCATGGTCTTGGATAAACCCATGAACATTTTGATTTGAGTCTCACTTTGTCTGAGCATGAAGATGTCAGCTTTGCTTTCCCGGGGCCCCGGTGATGATGGCAGGATGTGTTTCATGTTAAAATACTTGGTTGGTGATGGTGATGAGGGTGACATGGTCCTTTGTCCCATTGAGGCCAGATCCGGGGACCCACACGTAGGATGGGGAGAGCCACATGGGGGCAGCCACTGGACTGTTCTGGAAACAGAATGCATGTAGGAGCCCTGTGTTCACCCACCTTCCCCCCATCACACCAGTCAGGTGCTGGGAAGATAGAGGCCCTGGAGAACATTCTAGACTTTTCTACTCTTGCTGCCCTAGCCACCTTTCTGTCATATCTTTTCTTTCCTCCTGAATTGGATCAGAATCCTTCCCTTGCTGATATGCCCTCCTGGTCTCTTTTTGATGTTATGGGTCTTTATATTTTTCTTTTTAAGATTTTATTTATGAGAGAGAGAGAGAGAGAGAACATGAGCAGGAGGAGAGGCAGAGGGAGAAGCAGCCTCCCCCCCACACCAGGCTTCATCCCAAGAGGACCTCAGGATCATGACCTGAGCCAAAGGCCGGTGCTTCACCAACTAAGACACCCAGGTGCCCCTGAGTTTTTATCTTTTTCCTCTTTTGTCGTATTTTCAGCGGTACTGAGATGACACAAAGATTGACATGTGAGCGCTCTCCTCTCTTGACCTGGGAGACTCCTGCCACTCCTCAAGGCTCCCAGCCCTGTGGGTGTGCCAGGGTCTGGGGTCTGGCTGCCCTGGGACACTATACCCCAGCATCCTATAAGCCTGCTGCTGTCCCTTCCTCTTATAAAATTGACTCTGAAACCAGGTGGAAGGTTTAGTATCTATTGATTTAGAAAGAATGTGCCAGATGACCAACAACAGGCCCAGGCAACCCAGGGTGCAGACAACTTGGATTTCCTATTGTCTTTAGAATCTTTGGAGAACTCGGGGCTGTGGGGAAACAAGACCACCAACAAGACTTGGGGGAGGATGTGGGTGGGTATTCCAGAGCCCTGTCCTCCTCAGCATGACCAGCCTCAGGGACACCAGGAAGCTCCTGATGGGAGAGGCTTCAGCTGGAGATGGTTCCTCCTCCCCTTGCTGCTGATAGAGCCAGACATCTGATCGTTGGGCCCACACCCAGCTGGGGGTGAGCTCCATTTCCCCCCCGCCCCGAGCCCCCGCAGCCCCTCACTCCGGGACGACGGTGTTTTGCAGGCCTGGGCGTCCGGCTCACAGGATGCGGGGACGGAACGCCACCAAGCTCAGCGTCTTTGTCCTGCTGGGCTTCCCCACGGCCCCTCAGCTGCAGTACGTGCTCTTCCTCGTCTTCCTGCTCACCTACCTCTTCGTCCTGGTGGAGAACCTCGTCATCATTGTCACCGTCCACCGCAGCGCCCCCCTCCACAGGCCCATGTACTACTTCCTGAGCACCCTGTCTGTCCTGGAGGTCTGGTACGTGTCTGACATCATCCCCAAGATGCTGGGGGGGTTCCTCCTGCAGCAGAAACTCATCTCCTTTGCTGGCTGCATGACCCAGCTCTACTTCTTCAGCTCCCTGGTGTGCACCGAATGCGTGCTCCTGGCCTCCATGGCCTACGACCGCTACGTGGCCATCTGCCACCCCCTGCGCTACCAAGTCATCATGACCACGGGGCTCTGCGTCCGGCTGGTGGCCTTCTCCTTCGTCAGCGGCTTCTCCATCTCTGTGATCAAGGTGTACTTTATCTCCAGGGCCACGTTCTGTGGCTCCAACGTCCTGAACCACTTCTTCTGTGACATTTCCCCCATCCTCAAGCTGGCCTGCACCGACTTCTCGACCGCGGAGCTGGTGGACTTCATCCTGGCCTTCATCATCCTGGTGTCGCCCCTGGTGGCCACCGTGCTGTCTTACGGGCACATCACCCTGGCCGTCCTGCGCATCCCCTCGGCCACGGGCCGCTGGAGGGCCTTCTCCACCTGCGCCTCCCACCTCACCGTGGTCACCATCTTCTACACGGCCTTACTTTTCATGTATGTCCGGCCCCAGGCCATCGATTCCCGGAGCTCCAACAAGCTCATCTCTGTTCTCTACACTGTCCTCACCCCGATAATCAACCCCTTGATCTACTGCCTGAGGAACAAAGAATTTAAGGCTGCCTTGAAAAAGGCTCTGGGCTTTGGTCAAGTTCCCACGTAGAGGGCATGCCCTGGCATTCTACTATTCTGGAACATAATCTGAAAAAATATATTTTCTCTGATGGGGCAATTTAGTTTGGAATAATGGGAATTCCCTCCATCATGACAAAGATTGCTCCCGCTTCCTATGTCTCCTTCAGCTCATGGAAGGAGCTCAGTACCAGAGGAGCTGGTGTACTTACACGACTAGTTTCTTCATTTTATATCCGAGCAAAGTGGAATTCGTGTTTTTTTTCATCCTTACCATTGCCCTGCGCGTTTCAGGAAAGAATCAAACATACCAGGTCATCTGAGGTGTTAAAGTCCTAATAATTGCAATGTTTTATAGAGTTAACTCTTGGGCAGCCCGGGTGGCTCAGCGGGTAGCACCGCCTGCAGCCCATGGCATGATCCTAGACACCCTGGATCGGGTCCCGTGTCGTGCTCTCTGTATGATGCCTGCTTCTCCCTCTGCCTGTGCCTCTGCGCCTCTCTCTGTGTGTCTCTATGAATAAATAAATAAAATCTTTTTAAAAAGTAAAGAGTTAACTCTTAGAGATGCCTCGGTGGCTCTGCAGTTCAGCATCTGCTTTGGGCTCAGGTCATGAACCCGGGTTCCTGGGATCGAGTCCTGCTCAGGGAGGAGCCTGCTTCTCCCTCTGCTGCTCCCCCTGCTTGTGCTATCTCTCAAATAAATAAATAAAATCTTAAAAAAAAAAAAGTCACAGTTTCAGGGGCACCTGAGTGGCTCAGTGGTTGAGTATGTATCTGCCTTCGGCTCAGAGCATGATCCTGGGGTAGAGATCGAGTCCCCCATCGTGCTCTCCTCAGGGAGCCTGCTTCTCCCTCTGCCTGTGTCTCTGCCCCTCTCTCTGTGTCTCTCATGAATAAATAAACTCTTTAAAAAAAAAAGTTGACTCTTGGACTATGTGGTGAGATGAGCCTCAAGCGTCCCCACAGCAAACTCCGTCCAGGATCGTAAGAACCTATAGACTTTTGTTTAAACACACAATATTTCTTCTGCAAAGTCCTGAGCTAGCCACCAATCTCTCCTTTTTCTGGGCGTCAGCCCCTCACCCATCAGCTGCTGAAAGATTAAGACGTGATCTTGGTTGAGCTGTAATACAGGCAGGCGGGGACCATGTCTGGGGACCCTCGCAGTTCTACATGGTGCCTGGTGGGCAGTTGACAAACATTTGTTGAATTAGTTCCCCGAGATACAAAAAGGACATTCTCAGTGTGGTCGTCAGGGAACAACCTGGAGCCTCTGGAGACCCCAGCCTCATCCCCCAGGGAGCCCTGCCCCAGGGCCACGAACAGGACCTGGCACCCTCGGAGTGAGTGTCCTGTGGGGCCGGGCACGCCGAGCCCCAGGTCAGATCCTCAGGATGTGCCCAGCGTGTGCCCAGACCCTTCAGACATTCCAGGTGACTCTGATCGTCTCCAGGCTTCCAAAGCCCCAGTCTGTTGGACGACTGGGACCAAGTAAGAGAACACGTGGGCAGGCACCCACACCATCAGGGCAGGACTGGGGACATGAGGAGGATGGAGGGGTCCGTGGAGACCAGCAGACAACCCCAGGGCGCAGACGGGACAGCCCCGCGGCCTCCTTGCCCTCCGCCCCCAGGGTCTGCAGCCACCAGCCCTCCTGGAGCCCTGGAGTGTAAAGATGCGCATAGGCCCTTTGTCCTCACTGGTCCTTATCAGGAATCCTGTAAAAAGTCCCGGAGTGATGGGCACTGAGGAGGGCACTGGACGGGATGAGCACTGGGTGTTATTCTATAGGTTGGCAAACTGAACACCAATAAAAAATAAATTTATATAAAAAAAAATCTGGAGTTCAGGGGAGCGGGGGCTGAGACCGAGTCCTGGAGCGTCTCTCACAGGCGGCGGGACGGGCTTCTGCACTCGGAGCAGCCCCGCCGCGCTGCCTGGGACTCTTGCCCCCGTCTTCGCTCACTTCTTTGCTGGTCTGTCCCGGTTTGGTGTCCTTGCTGGCCGGCCTCCTGCGTCAGGCCCGAGGTCCGTGCTGGAGGGACAGAGGATGGACACTCGCCCCCGGAGCCCAGCGAGGCGGGCATGGCCACCCGGGGCGACGGCCGCTCGGCAGCCAGAGGGGAGAGGGCGAGCCCATGGGGGGCTGCAGAGGCCCCCCCGGGGCCTGTTCAAGGTGAAGGGTGGTCAGGGGCCCAGGCGTGCTGGGCAGCGTCCGTGTCACCAAGGCCAGAGGCAGGGGCAGCTCGAGCGTGGGGAGCTCAGAGAGGCCGGTGCTGGCGCCCTGCGCTCACAGAGGGACACCTGAGGGGCAGGTGGGGGCAGCGCTGAGAGTGGCCCAGGCTGTGGCAGGCGGCAGATGGGGGATGGGGGGTTAGGATGGAGAGGATGACCAGGCCAGCGAGGGGAGGCCGTGGCGGAGGCTGCAGCTCCTGGGAGGGGGGAGCACCGCCTGCCCCGCTGGGAAGCTCCTCGCAGAAACTTCTGTGGGTAGCAATCGGCCCGGGGCTGAGGGGGCTCCAGGGCACTTCCAGATTCCAGGGGAGGGGCCGGATGGAAAACAGCTTCTCAAGGAGACGGAGGCCGGGGAGCTCGTCTGAAGGGCAGCAGGTGTTTCCTGGGCCCTGGGATTTGGAGACCATCTGGAAGCCCGAGGTTCCGGGAAATGCCATGAGATGGGCAAGATTAGGGCCCAGGGCCGAGGAATTGCACTCAGGCCAGGGGAGCGGTGGGGCTTCCCTGAGGCTCAGGACGGTAGTGGCAGTTGGGGTTTGGGGTGTTTGGTTTAAGGGTTCACGTATTTCATGTTCACATCAGGAGGAATCTGGCAAGCAGGGGCAGGGGCAGGTGGCAGGTGCAGGGGGCAGGGGGCAGATGCAGGGAGCAGGGGCAGGGGCTGGGGCAGGGCCTGGGGCTGGGCAGGCCTGTGGGAGGAGCGGGGCAGGGTGGGATTCCAGGGGAAGGGACGGGAGGGGCAGTGGTGAGGCACAGGGGAGGCCCCGCGGAGGTCCTGAGCGGGGGCGTCGGGACCCGCCTCGTGTCCTCCTGGGCCCTCTGGCTGCGGGCGGCCACCTGGGGGACGGGGACAGCTCGGGCGGGGTTGGCTCTGGCTCTGACCGGCAGCCGCTGTCCGCACCGACCCGCCCTCTCGCGAGCCAAAGCTCAGCGCAGCTGTGACCTGCCCGTCGCTGGGTGCAGGACCCGGGCTGGCCTGGGGGCGCGGCTCCAAGGTCAGGGACACCGCCACCAACGTGTGTGCCCATCCAGCCAAACGGGGGCCACGGGGCCTGGGCTCCACAGACCTGCCCAGGGGCCCTCAGCCGGGGTGGGGGACCAGACTGGCCCCAGAGGCACAAGGACCCGCTAATTGGCAGAGAGTCGCGTCGTCAGCTTGGCGGGGGTAATTGGGCCCTGGAGTCCCCGAGCTCCCGCAGAAAAGGCCACAGGCGGTCCCCCGGCAGCCTGCTTCTGCGGAGCGTGTGGGTCGCGCCGCGGGCAGCCTGGGCGTCGCTGGGCACGTGGAGAAGCCGGTCCTACCCCGCGGGCCGCCTCCGTCGCTCCGTGAGGCTTCCGGGGCCGCAGGTAGGAGGCAACAGTGTCCAAGCCCACGCCTGGCCCATTTCGCTGTGACGTTAGAGTAGGACGCTTACCCTGCGATGCGGCGGCGTGTGCGTGTGTGCTCGCGTGTGTGCACGCGCCTGTGCCTCCCCGACCACAGATCTGCCCACACCCGCCCTGGGGCAGGGGCTCGGAGCGGGTCCCCTCTGCAGGACACCTCGTGGGGGAGGTGGCCTCACGGCAGCCGAGGGAAGGCCTGGGGACCCGCGGAACTGTCTCCGCCGTTGTCTATTCATGTCGAGTTACCCCGAAATGAGTTTATTTATTTATTTATTTATTTATTTATTTATTTATTTATTTATATTTAAATATTATTTATTTATGATAGTCACAGAGACAGAGAGAGAGAGAGAGGCAGAGACACAGGCAGAGGGAGAAGCAGGCTCCATGCACCGGGAGACCGATGTGGGATTTGATCCCGGGTTTCCAGGATCACGCCCTGGGCCAAAGGCAGGAGCCAAACCGCTGCGCCACCCAGGGATCCCCTGAAAGTTTATTTAAAAAGAAAATACATCCGTTGTCCAAGAGCAGGGGAGGGGGAGCGCGCTTTCAAGGGGCCTGGATGTGTAAGTAAACTCGGGCTTCCACGGAGCTGATGGGTCTGGCACAAACGCGCCGGCTCCCTGGCGCTTCCCAGCGGGCTCACGGCGGCTGCGGCGGCCGGACACACAGGCTCCTGCCAACGTCGCTGTGCTGTGCACGTCGGAGCGTCCCCCAGGCTCCCCGAGTTCTGCTCCGCTCCCCCCCCCCCCCCCCCCCCCCCCGGCCTCGGCTCCCGCTGGCTCCTCCACAGCTCTGGCTAGCCTCCTCTGCTGCCTTGAGGAGCCCCCGTGGCCTCCCGGGGGGTCCGCCCGGTGCCCTCCTCCCATCCAGCCACCTGAGCACCCCGTCCCCGCCGGAGCACATAGCGCCCTTCACTCACCACGTGGCCTCGATGACCCCAGGCCCGCTGGGGCCGGGCACCACAGCCCCTCCCTTCCCGGGAGCTTTCCCGACACGTGTCCCCTACCCAGGCTGGCTGGGACTTGCTCTGGTTGTCTGGTGGCCCCGACTTCTTGCCGAATTCCGTCTGCTCCTGCTCAGTGTCCACTGCATGGACTTGAAGGGACCTTCCTGGTCTGTGGCAGATGCTGAGGCCTCTGGGGGTCACCCAGGGGCCCTGCTCTGCATGTGCCCACCGGAGGGTCCCTAAGTGAATATCACCCAGGGTCAGAGCTCTGAGTCCTGGTCCTGCGCCCTCCCCCTCCCCGGGCGTCCTGCCCCTCTGTCTGCACAGCTGCTGCCTGGGCACCCGTCCTCGTGTTCCCGGTGTGGTTCCTCCCACGGGCCGGCCGCCCCAGGAGCATGTGCGTATGCATGTAGTGGTGGGTGTATGTCCACAAACGTATAGGGGTGTGTGTGTGCACCTGTGCATGTAGTGGTGTGTACATGCTCGCAGCATGTGTACGGTGGTGAGTGTATGGTGGCATGCATGTGCACGTGCACGGTTGTGTGCTGTGCTGTGTGCATGCATGTACGTGTATGGTGGCATGTGTGCAATGCTGTGTGTGTATATAGTGGTGCGTGCATTGCATACAGGTGTGTGTGCACACATGTGGGCAGTGGTGTGTGTAGAGTGGTGCGTGCTCATGTGTGTACAGTGCATGCATGCGCATAGTTGTGTATTGTGGTGTGTGCATGCCTGTGCGTACAGCGTGTACATGTGTGCCTGTGTACAGTGTGTGCATGTGTGTGCAAGTGTGTATGGTCCATGCATGGAGTTTTGTGTGTGGTGTGTGGGTGTGCGTGTGAGTGTGCAGCACGGGTTGAGGTCAGGGCACGTCGGCCAGAGAATCGGGGCCCCTCCGTCACTGGCAGCAGCTCGCTTCTCCAGAGAGAGGTGGGCACGACCCCACTTTGCTGTACCAGGTTGTCTTCCCGTGGCGACCGTTCCATGCCCTGGTGCGACATAGCAGGGTTGGATCACCAGCCTTGACCATCTCTAAAATTTAGGGGGAAAATTAAACAAGGCTTCGTCATGACCGTCCTGACTGAGGTGGTGGCAGCAGTGGATGTCAGCGATGGCCAGGGCCCCAAGGCGGGTGTGTGCTTGTCCACAGGACCCCACGCCCAGCGGGACCAAGGGAGCAGGCCCGGCCGTCGCCACCCGTCCAGGAGACGGCTCCGTTCCTCAGGCCCCGCGCACTCCTCCCCCGCCCCTCGTCTCTCCCAGCTCCGGCCCCGTAACTCAAGCACCAGGGCCTCCTGCTCAGGAACGTGGACCCAATTGTGTCACCACTAGGTCCACACCCAGTTGGGGTGAGCTCCGTTTCCCCCCTCCCCCGACCCCCCGCAGCCCCTCACTCCCGGACGACGGTGTTTTGCAGTCCCAGGCGCCCGGCTCACAGGATGCGGGGACGGAACGCCACCAAGGTCAGCGTCTTCGTCCTGCTGGGCTTCCCCACGGCCCCTCAGCTGCAGTACGTGCTCTTCCTCGTCTTCCTGCTCACCTACCTCTTCATCCTGGTGGAGAACCTGGTCATCATCGTCACCGTCCGCCGCAGCGCCCCCCTCCACAGGCCCATGTACTACTTCCTGGGCGCCCTGTCTGTCCTGGAGGTCTGGTACGTGTCTGACATCGTCCCCAAGATGCTGGGGGGACTCCTCCTGCAGCAGAAACTCATCTCCTTTGCCGGCTGCATGACCCAGCTCTACTTCTTCAGCTCCCTGGTGTGCACCGAATGCGTGCTCCTGGCCTCCATGGCCTACGACCGCTACGTGGCCATCTGCCACCCCTTGCGCTACCAAGTCATCATGACCACGGGGCTCTGCGTCCGGCTGGTGGCCTTCTCCTTCGTCAGCGGCTTCTCCATCTCTGTGATCAAGGTGTGCTTTATCTCCAGGGCCACGTTTTGTGGCTCCAACGTCCTGAACCACTTCTTCTGTGACATTTCCCCCATCCTCAAGCTGGCCTGCACCGATTTCTCGACCGCGGAGCTGGTGGACTTCATCCTGGCCTTCATCATCCTGGTGTCGCCCCTGGTGGCCACCGTGCTGTCTTACGGGCACATCACCCTGGCCGTCCTGCGCATCCCCTCGGCCACGGGCCGCTGGAGGGCCTTCTCCACCTGCGCCTCCCACCTCACCGTGGTCACCATCTTCTACACGGCCATGATCTTCATGTACGTCCGGCCCCAGGCCATCGATTCCCGGAGCTCCAACAAGCTCATCTCTGCGGTGTACACTGTCCTCACCCCGATAATCAACCCCTTGATCTACTGCCTGAGGAACAAAGAATTTAAGGCTGCCTTGAAAAAGGCTCTGGGCTTTGGTCCATCTTCACGGTAGGACAACCGAACGTCCTGAAACCTAATTTGTAGCGATGATGAACCGCTATCTTAGGTGGCATTTCATGCTTTTTAACGTAAGTCTTCAATGAAATTTAGCAAGCTGTAATACCACGCACAGATAAGAAACCCTCAACAGCTTTCATTTCCATAAAGGGTAGCAGTCCGTTTGGGTGGTTTTTTAAAGTTTTTTATTTATTTATGATAGTCACAGAGACAGAGAGAGGCAGAGACACAGGCAGAGGGAGAAGCAGGCTCCATGCACCGGGAGCCCAACATGGGATTCGATCCCGGGTCTCCAGGATCGTGCCCTGGGCCAAAGGCAGGCGCTAAACTGCTGCACCACCCAGGGATCCCCGTTTGGGTGTTTTTGAGGGTCTTGTGCATGCAGTGGTGCAGATGCTTTTATGTTCCTTTCATTCAGCGTGATGCTTGAGTGAATCCTGGATGTTAACTGCATGTAGCAATGATGCGTGCACATCCTGTAGAGCATTGCACTGTGTGAACGTATCACATGCACCTACACGTTGGTTGTGTGGACAGTGTTACACACAAAGCCCATTATTACTATGGCCGGTACTGCTGTAAGCATTTGAACTAATTTTTTTTTTTTTTTCTGACATGCATTCAGTTTGCCTAGGCTAGATAGAGGTACGCACAGGTGACACAATACCTGCTGCAACACAAAGTATGCGTTTGGGCGGTTTTAGTAGAAACTGCCAAACTTGTTCTCCCGGGGCGGATACACCAACTTTCGCTCCCATGAGCAGTGTGGAGGGTCTGAGCAGCCTGGAGCACACCCTCCCCATCCCCGACCCTTGGTGCTCTATTTCTCAGTGCAGCCGTTCTGCTGGCGTCATAGTGGGATCTGGCCGCACTTTAAACTCTAGTTCCCTGATGACAAATGCGGAGTGCCCCTGTGATGCTCGCGGTCTGCTGTCCTTCTCGGGTGCCCGTCACCATGGCGTCACCTAGTCTTATATCTAGTTGCCGTTTCTGTTTAACGCAAGGACATTCTTACGTAGTCTGGACACATGCCTCAATTGTCGCATTTACTGTGAAAATGTCCAAGCTTCTGGGCTTGCCTTCTCATTCCCATAAGGGCATTTTTAATTTATTTATTTTTTAAAGATTTTATTTATTCATGAGAGGGACGCAGAGAGAGAGAGGCAGAGACACAGGCAGAGGGAGGAGCAGGCTCCCTGCAGGGAGCCAGATGTGGGACTCGATCCCGGGACTCAGGGATCACGTCCTGGGCCGAAGGCAGACACTCAACCGCCGAGCCACCCAGGTGTCCCCCATAAGGGTGTTTCTTTAATGAGGAACACTGCTCTATTATGACATCTAGCTTGTCCATTCTCTCCCTTTATACTTGGCTTATTTTCCATTTAAGAAGTGCTTGCCTATTCTAAGCCATAAAGATAATTTAATTCCTATTAATTCTAGATCCTCTTTAATTCTAGAAGCTTTGCTGTTTTACCTTTCATGTCTAGATTTACAACCCATCTGAAATCGGTTTTTATTGATGGTATGTGATACACGTTAAAATTCATTGTTTTCTATAAGGATATCGATTGACCCAGCGCCCGCCCTGTATTGAGAAGATCCTGCCTTCTCCTCTGCGCTGTCACCCTTTCCATAAACCAAAGGTCTAGCTGTCTGCCCACCCATCTGTCCATCCATCCTCTTCTTTTCAGACTCCTTGTTCTATTCCATTTGTCTATGTGTCTGTTGCTGCACCAAGGCCAGGCTGTTGTAGTTACTATAGTTTTTTTTATATCCTGATATCTGGTATTAAATGCTCCATCCTTGTTCTTGTTTTTCAAGACCACCTTGGTTGTTCTTAGCCCTTCCCAAATGGGTGGGTGGGTGGGGATATAAAACTGAGAAATGGCCTGAAATCGGGGATCCCTGGGTGGCTCAGTGGTTTAGCACCTGCCTTCGGCCCAGGGTGTGATCCTGGAGTCCTGGGATTGAGTCCCACGTCGGGCTCCCTGCATGGAGCCTGATTCTCCCTCTGTCTGTGTCTCTGCCTCTGTGTGTGTGTCTCGTGAATAAATAAATAAAATCTTTAAAAAAAAAAACCTGAGAATTGGTCTGAAATTTGTTGGATTCTTATTGGGCTTGTAATGAATCTATAGATCAACCTGGAGAGAACGGTCACCTTTACGATTTTGGGGCTCCTAATCTAAGAGCAAGGCACAGTCCTGTATTCACATACGACTTCCTCAACTTCTCAGTACTATTTTGTGATTTTTCAGCGTATCTATCATCTGCATATTTCTGCATATATTTGAGTTTGAGTTTTTTTTTAAACTAACACAAATGGTAGCTTTTATTTTTAATTTTTTAAATTAAAAAATTATCTCTGTTCCTTCATTCCTGGTACATATAACATGATCTTTAAACTTTCTTTTTGAAACAGTTATAGATTTTCAAGAAGTTGCAGACAAATACAGAGGGAGGTTCTCTGTGTCCTTTGCCTAGCCTTCACTGCTGGCACCATCCTGCATGACCAGTTCAGCATCAATACCAGGACATTTACTTCGATGGAACCCACAGAACATATTCACATCCCACTATGGGAAATGGGAAATTCACCCATTTCCCTGGTGATGGGTGACGCTGAGTGTCTTTCCGTGTGTCTGGTGGCCATCTGGATGTCTTGTCAGAGACAAAGTCCATTCATGTCTTCTGCTCATCTGCAGTTGGATCATATACGTGTGCTCATCTGTGGGTGCCTGTGTGCATGTAGCTCCATAGTTTTATCACCCGTGTGGCTTTGTGGACTACCACCTTCACAGGATGTGGAATGTTTCCATCACCACAAGACACATCCTTGATGTCCTAGCCTCTGGCTACCGCTAATCTGCTCTCTGTCTCTATGTTGTTATTTCAAGGATGTTTCATGAACGCAATCATAATCTATTTGAGGTTGGTTCTCTCTATTCAACAAAATACCGCTGTTTCCACCAGCAGTAAGCAAGTGAGCGGTTTTTGCAAGTTCCCCAGCATCGGGATCATCACCATGTCTTGCTTAGCGTTTCTGGGAGGTGCGTAGTGACATCTCATTGCGGGTTTATTTTACATTTTTCTAACTGCTAATGATGTTGAGCATCCTTTCCTGTGCTTATTGGCCATCTGTGTGTCCTATTCAATGAAGTCTGTTCAAATCTCTTTCCTAACCTCTCTTTCTCTCTCTTATTTTTCAAGATTTGAGAGTGAGAGAGAGAGAGAGAGAGAGAGGAGAGCAGGGGGAGGGGCACAAGGAGAGAGAGAATCTCAAGCAGACTCCATGCTGAGTGGGAAGCCCCACATAGGGCTTGATCCCAGGATCCTGAAATCATGACATGAGCTGAAGCCAAGAGTTGGATGCTTAACTGACTGAGCCACCTGGGCACACCTCCCGTTTCCTAAGTGGATTGTTTCTGAATGTTCAGTTTTGAGAGCTGTTTACATATTCTGGACCCAAGTCCTTTGTCAGATCGCACACCTTTTCTCCATCTGACACCTGCCTTTCCATTTGTGTAGGGTCACTGATGGAAGCATTTCAATTTTGCTTAGTTCCAATGTACCACATTTTCCTTTTGTGTATCATGCTCTTGAAGCCAAGTCCAAGATTTCTTCCCCTGACCCTTGGTCCTGAAGGTTTTGTTCTATGACTGTTTTCTAAAAGCTGTATAGTTTTACATTTACATTTAGGTCTGTAATCTATTTTAATTTTTGCATGTGGTGTGAAGATCATATCAAGGTTCATTTGTGTGTGTGTGTCCATGTTCGTCCAGTTTCTGCAACACCACTGTGCAAGAAGCGATCCTTCCTTTACTGAATCGCATTTGAATCTTCGTAAAACATCAGTTGAGAATATTTGTGTTGGTTTATTTCTGGTCCTGCATTCTGTTCCGTTGATCTGTGCGTCTGTCCCTCCACCAACATGCATGGGCTTGAGAAATGTTGCTATTTACTAAATTCTTAACATAGCAAGAATGATTGCTTCCCTTCATTCTTTCTTCTTTTTCAAAATGAATGTGGCTATTCTAGGGTCTATATGTTTCCTTATAAATTTTATAATAAGCTTGTTTATGTGTACAAAGAATCTTGATGGAGTTTTAGTAAGAATTGCATTGAACCTACAGATCATTTTGGGGAGAATTGGTGTTGTTGCCTGCTGAGTCTTCCAACCCAGGGACATAGCAAATCTCTCCGATGATTGATGTTTTCTCTGACTTCTTACTCTGGTGGATTGTGGTTTCCAGAACACATATCCTATATATGCCTTGTTAGATTATACCCATGTAGTACGCTTTTTTTTTTTTCCTGGAGCAATTACAAACAGTACTGCATTTTTAAATTTCAGCCTCCAATTATTTGCTGTTAGTATACAGAAAGGCAGATTTTTGTGTGTTGACCTTGTAACCTGCAGCCTCACAGACCTCATGTATTAGTTCTTGGGGACTTGGGCGTACATTGCTTTGGATTTTCTACATAGCCAACCATGTTATCTGTGAATAAAGGCAGTCTAATTTCTTCCCTTTTCTTCTTCCTTTCCTATCCTTTCTACTCCTGCCTTATTGTACGGTCTAGGATGCCAGGGCTGTTGAATGAGAGCAGGGATGGTAGGTATCTTTGCTGTTTCCTCTCTTACAAGGATTAGAAGGAAGGCATCAGCCCATCACCATCGAGTGTGATGTCAGCCATGGGATTTGCAGACATTCTTTACCAAGTTGAATGAAGCAGCTCTCCCTTTATTCCCTGCTTGCTAGGTTTGGTTTAAAAAAAAAATCAATGAATGAGCGTTGTTATCTTGTCAAATGCTTCTTCTACTGCAGGGGTTCTGATCACTGATTCTTCTTCACCTGTTAAGGTGGATTGTAGTGACTGACTTTTGAATAGAAAGTCGGCCTTGCATCCTTTAAACAAATCCCATTTGGTGGTGGTGTAGTCTTCATTTTATTCATTGCTGGATTCAATTTGCTAAGGTTTTGCTGAGGATTTTGGGGTCTAAGTTCAAGAGAAATATTGGTCTATAATGTTATTTTCATTTTTTTGTGCTATCCTTGCCCATCTGAGTATCATAAAATGGGCTGGGAGCATTCGCTCTTCTTCTGTTTTCCAGAGGAGACTCTATAAAGTTAAATCTTTAAGTGTTTGACAAAATTCTCCACTGAAATCATCTGGGCCTGGAAATTTCCCTTTTGGGGCAGGGGAGGTGGGGGAAATTATAAAATTACAAATTCAATTTGGATAACTTAGGTTATCAAATCATTGTTAGGGCTTATGTCTCTTTTCCGTTTTGTTTCTTCCCTCTGCTTCTTTTGTCTTGCCTTATGGTTGGAAACCTTTTCACTTTCTAGAGACCCATCAAGATTAGTTCCATCATAATAATAGTTCAATTTCCTTATGAGGTGGTGTTTTGGTTAGTGCCATTCTGTATCCTATGGTTTCCTTACCGGTTGCTCTGGATGTGGCCGTGCATACCTGTGACCTATCACAACCTGTCATATCACTGCTTTACCACTTTGGGTGAATAGTCAACTTCTGTTGACATCCTTGTGCCTGCCCCACTTTCTAAATGTGAATGCTCTGAGTGTTTCCTCCATGCACAGCAAACATGCTTCGACCATCTGATGTGATCTGAGCAGCTCATGATGAAAGGTCATTTAACCCTATGCCATGGTTTTCCCTTCATTCTAAAGTTCCCATTCTCCTCTTGCCACCATCTTCTTTGCACTTGCAAGCTCCCGTAGCCACGCTTTAGGGTGGGGTCTGATGGAAGCAAAGTCTCTCAGTGTTCCTTCACCTCAGAATGTCTTTGTTTCCCCCCCTTTACACCTGAAGCACAGCTATGCTGGATGCAGGAGTCCCAGTCCAGGGGCTCATTCTTCCTCTGTGTTGATGGACAGTCCCCCCAGTGTCACCAGCTGAACCCAGCAAGAGTCTGCCAACCAGTGGTTGGGGAAAGTAAAAGAGGAACACTTCCCACATAATTTCATGAATCCAGTATTATCCTGATAGAATAATCTTACAAAGACAGTCCAGATTGAAAACTACAGCCCATCTCTCTCATGAATATACATGAAAAATTCTTTTAAAATATTTGCAAATAGGGTCCGGCAATATACCAAAAGCATGAGACAATCTGACCATGTGGTGTTTAGTAGGATTCAAGACTGGTTCAATATTCAAAAGCCAATCAGTGAGATCCACTGTATTAATAGGCTGGAGCAGAAGTTACATGCCTCTATCCATAGATGCAGGAAAACGGTTTAACAGTATCTAACATCATCCACGCTAACAATTCTCAGAAAACAAAGAACCGAGGAGCTGCTCCAACTTCATAAAGAGCATTTATAAATCTCCCGGAGTTAGCATTACACTTTGCCAAAAACTGAGTGTTTTCCCCTAAGAATGCAAGGAGGTGGGGCTCTTGCCACTGCCGTCCAACACAGAACTAGAAGTTCTGTCCAGTGTAATAAAGACAGGGGAAGAAGTGAGGGGCATCCAGGCTGGAAAGAATGAAATAAAACCGTTCCTACTTATAGATGACATGACTGTCTGCACAGGAAGTCCCCAGGATTCTGTACAACATCTTCTAGAACTAACAGTGTATTCAGCAAGGCCACAGAATACACACTAAGCATACAAAAGCCAGTTGTGTTCTTATGTACCAGCAATGAACACAAGTGAAACAAAATTTAAAATACCATTTGATTTCCCCTAAGATCGGGAACAAGACAGGGATGTCCACTATCACCACTTCTATTCAACATAGTACTGGAAGTCCTAGCCTCAGCAGTCAGACAACAAAAAGAAATAAATGCATTCAAATTGGCAAAGAAGAAGTCAAACTCTCCCTCTTCGCCAATGACATGATACTCTACCTAGAAAACCCAAAAGCCTCCACCCCAAGATTGCTAGAACTCATACAGCAATTTGGTAGCGTGGCAGGATACAAAATCAATGCCCAGAAATCAGTGGCATTTCTATACACTAACAATGAGACTGAAGAAAGAGAAATTAAGGAGTCAACCCCATTTACAATTGCACCCAAAAGCATAAGATACCTAGGAATAAACCTAACCAAAGAGGTAAAGGATCTATACCCTAAAAACTATAGAACACTTCCGAAAGAAATTGAGGAAGACACAGAGAGATGGAAAAATATTCCATGCCCATGGATTGGCAGAACTAATATTGTGAAAATGTCAATGTTACCCAGGGCAATTTACACGTTTAATGCAATCCCTATCAAAATACCATGGACTTTCTTCAGAGAGTTGGAACAAATTATCTTAAGATTTGTGTGGAATCAGAAAAGACCCCGAATAGCCAGGGGAATTTTAAAAAAGAAAACCATATCTGGGGGCATCACAATGCCAGATTTCAGGTTGTACTACAAAGCTGTGCTCATCAAGACAGTGTGGTACTGGCACAAAAACAGACACATAGATCAATGGAACAGAACAGAGAATCCAGAGGTGGGCCCTCAAGTTTATGGTCAACTAATATTCGATAAAGCAGGAAAGACTATCCACTGGAAGAAAGACAGTCTCTTCAATAAATGGTGCTGGGAACACTGGACATCCACATGCAGAAGAATGAAACTAGACCACTCTCTTGCACCAGACACAAAGATAAACTCAAAATGGATGAAAGATCTAAATGTGAGACAAGATTCCATCAAAATCCTAGAGGAGAACACAGGCAACACCCTTTTTGAACTTGGCCACAGTAACTTCTTGCAAGAAACATCCATGAAAGCAAGAGAAACAAAAACAAAAATGAACTATTGGGACTTCATCAAGATAAGAAGCTTCTGCACAGCAAAGGATGCAGTCAACAAAACTCAAAGACAACCTACAGAATGGGAGAAGAGATTTGCAAATGACGTATCAGATCAAGGGCTAGTTTCCAAGACCTATAAAGAACCTATTAACCTCAACAGCAAAGAAACAAGCTAACTCTGGGAAACGAACTAGGGGTGGTAGAAGGGGAGGAGGGCGGGGGGTGGGAGTGAATGGGTGACGGGCACTGGGGGTTATTCTGTATGTTAGTAAATTGAACACCAATAAAAAATAAATTAAAAAAAATAAAATATAATCACCCTAAAAAAAAACAGTAAAAAAAAAAAAAAAACCTAAATGCAGGGTCCCTGGGGGGCTCAGCGGTTGAGCATCTGCCTTCGGGGTCCTGGGATCGAGTCCCACATCGGGGTCCCTGCAGGGAGCCTGCTTCTCCCTCTACCTGTGTCTCTGACTCTCTCCCTCTGTCTCTCTTGAATAAATAAATAAAATCTTTTAAAAAAAAACAAAAACAAAAACCTAGATGCAGAAGCCAGACAATAGAAGACCAAAATATCACCTTTAAAGGGAAATCCTGGATTAGATCCTGGACCAGAAAGATCTGTGGAAAAGCTGATGAAATTCAAATAAGATCTGTGGATTGGTGTATTGTATCGTGTTGTGAATCTCCTGCTCTCTGTCTTTGTACTGTGGTTAGCAGGCCAGTAATAGCATCAGGGGAAGCTGGACAAAGGGTATATGGGAACTCTCTATTTTGGCAACCTGCCCGTAAGTCGAAAGTCATTTCAAAATTTAAATGTCTCCTTTATTACTAATAAAGCTCTTATTAGAAAATAAAAAAAAGAAACAAACAATCCAATCATAAAACGTGCAGGAGACATGAAGAGAAATCTCACAGAGGAAGACATTGACATGGCCAATACGCACATGAGGAAATGCTCCGCATCACTTGCCATCAGGGAAATACAAATCAAAACCACCATGAGATCCCACCTCACAGCAGTGAGAATGGGGAAAATTAACAAGGCAGAAAACCACAAATGTTGGAGAGGATGCAGAGAAAAGGGAACCCTCTTACACTGTTGGTGGGAATGTGAACTGGTGCAGCCACTCTGGCAAACTGTGTGGAGGTCCCTCAGAGTTAAAAATAGACCTGCCCTACGACCCAGCAATTGCACTGCTGGGGATTTACCCCAAAGATACAGATGCAGTGAAACGCCGGGACACCTGCACCCCGATGTTTCTAGCAGCAATGTCCACAATAGCCATACTGTGGAAGGAGCCTCGGTGTCCATCGAAAGATGAATGGATAAAGAATATGTGGTTTATGTACACAATGGAATATTCCTCAGTGATTAAAAACGACGAATACCCACCATTTGCTTCAACGTGGATGGAACTGGAGGGTATTGTGCTGAGTGAAGTAAGTCAATCGGAGAAGGACAAACCTTATATGGTCTCATTCATTTGGGGAATATAAAAAACAGTGAAAGGGAATAAAGGGGAAAGGAGAGAAAATGAGTGGAAAATATCAGTGAGGGAGACAGAACGTGAGAGACTCCTACCTCTGGGAAATGAACAAGGGGTGATGGAAGGGGAGGTGGGCGGCGGATTGGGGTGACGGGGTGACAGGCACTGAGAGGGGCACTTGACGAGATAACCACTGGGTCATATGCTATATGTTGGCAAATTGAACTCCAATGAAAAAATACTTAAAAATGAATGAATGAATAAATAAATAAATTTTCAAATCAAAAAGAAAAAAATAAAAATAAATAAAAATAAAAAAATAAAATACCATATGAAGACACTAAACATTTTTTAAGTGTTTAGGTGTACTCGACCCAAACTGTAGAACTTCCATGCTGGAAAGTGTGCGGTGCTGGCGGCAGGACTCGGAGAGGGTGCAGATAAATGGGGGGGGGGAAGGAGGGTGGGGGGGGAAATCTGCTGGGCATGGGGGGTAGGAGTCAGCACAGCAAAGAGGCTAATCCTCCCCAAACTGCTATGCATGTTTATCACAATTACTATCAGAATCGCAGCAAGAGTTTCCATACGTACAGGGAAGACGACCCTAAAATTTATATGAAAAGGCAAAAGTAGAACGGCTAACAGTTTCGAAGGAGAATAAAGCTGGAGGAATTAGTCTACTGACCTTGAGACTCCCTCTACAACTACAGTCATCGAGGGTATTGTTGCGACACAGATGTTGGTGGGACAGACCAGAGAAGCCCCATAGAACTACTGGCGGCTTCTGTAATTAAAAACTTTACTCAAGTAACGGTAGATTCACACGCAGGTATAGGAAGTAACACGGAGATCCTTTGCAAACTTCGCCCAATTTCTCCCAAAGATAACATTCGCGTGACTCTAGTAGCGTCACCACCGGGACATGGGTGCTGATCGTCCGCTCACCTCCTTCAGACTTCCCGCGTTTCCTGTGCTTATTTGCGTCTGCGTCACTGTGCGTGTCCTAAGTTTTACAAAACGTTTTCATCTGTGTAGGTTTTGGGTCCACCACCTCCACCACCACCGCCCCCCTCAAGACACCGAACTGCCCAACACCACGCGGATTCCTCGTGCTGGTCTTGTCAGTGCACCGCCTTACTCTCATTCCTGCAAACTTCCCCCCACTGCTAACCCTGCGGCTATCACTGAATGTGGCCTCGGTCTCCAAAACGTCATTTCAAAATTGTGTCAACGGAGTCGTGCCTCCTCAGAAGTCATGTTCTCAGAGTGCGATTCCTCGTTCTTTTCCACGTCCGTGCTGGCTGCACTCCGTGGTGTGCACTGGTCCGTTTACCGCTCACCCTTTGAAGGACACCCCGCCTGGTTACCCCAGTGTCTGGCTGTTATGATACAGCTGCCACAAACGCCCATGCACAGGTTTTTGTGGGGACACAAGTTCTCGGGGAAGAAGTCAGAGGTGACACAACAATAGTGCTTGGGATCTAGGTCAACAATAGTGCTTGGGATCTAGGTCTAGTCAAGTGCTTGGGATCTAGGTCAAGCTGTACATGCCGCCACGGGCATGCGCACACGCACGAGGCGTGTGGGTTCCTGTGAGGTTTCCATCACTTGCTTTCCATTGCTAGCCAGCGTGGACGTGTCGGGTGCTACACACACGATCTCACGTGGAGACTGGAGAGATTATGATCTGGGGGATGGTGTTTTACAAGCATACACTACGTAAATGTGAATCATATTAGTAGTCTCCCAAGTCATGTGACTTCGGGATAGAGCAAGAACCTGCCATTCATCCAGAAACATCCACTTTTTCTTATGAACCAATATTGAGTTTTCCCTCACTTGGTTTCACTGCGGTAGTGATCATATAAGGAGCCAGACCGGAGCTGGACAGAAGCACGGCTTGCAGGATATTTGTAAACGAAGCTCATCTGGAAGTGAATTCCCTGAGCCCGTGGTTTTCCCGCCCCAGTGTTTCTGGACAGGGAAGGACACGTTGGTTGTAGCCGGCTACACGGGTCTCCATCGGGGGCAAAGCTGGGAAAGAAAACGGGCAGCGCTAGAGACAAGATGTGAGTGGGATGGATAACGGGGCAAGATGAGAACAGACAACAGAGGGTGCCCCCCCCCACCCCCGCCAGCCTGGAAGGGGCGCTGGGCTCCCTGGAGACAGAGGTTGAGCGGGGATGAGGTCTTGGGCAGGAGGTGACCCCACGGGGCAGGAGGTGCACCTGCAACGTGGAGGAGCTTTGCTTGGGGCTGGGACTTGGCGGGGTAGGAAGCGAGGGTGGGTTTAGCAAGGGCGCCCCTCAATGGGGACCACTGCCCCAGGTTTCAGGGCCCACCCGCCATCTCCTAGTTGCCCTGCATCCGCCCCCTGGGACCCCGCATCCCGACCAGCACCAGCTTTCAAGCCCGACAAACATCCGCTGGAAGACCTTGGTTTCCAGCCCCGCGTCCCACGCTGGCCCCCACCTCCCCGAGCATCCCCAAAGGCCGGGACCCAGCGCAAGTCCAACCACAGAAAACCCTTCAGAGCAGCGGCCAGAGGAGAGACCCTGCTGAGCGACCCCTGGGAGGGCGCAGTTCCGGGGAGCGCTCAGGGCTCGCGGGGTCGGGGGCGATGCTGTCCGAGGAGGTAGGGGCGCCAGGGGCCCGAGGCCCCCCATCCCGGCCGGGAGTACGGACATGCGGCGGGGAGCCCTGTCCTGCATGTGCTCTGGGCCGAGAGGTCCGTGTCCACCCCGGGCCCCCATCCCGGCCTGGAGGATGGGGTCGGGGTCGGGGAGCCCTGCCCTGCGCCCTGGGGCGGCGAGGTCCGCGTGCACCCCGGGCCCCCGTCCCGGCCGGGAGGATGGGGTCAGGGTGGGGGAGCCCTGCCCTGCGCCCTGGGGCGGCGAGGTCCGCGTGCACACCTGGGCCCCCATCCCGGCCGGGAGGATGGGGTCGGGGAGCCCTGCCCTGCGCCCTGGGGCAGCGAGGTCCGCGTGCACCCCGGGCCCCCATCCCGGCCGGGAGGATGGGGTTCAGGGTGGGGGAGCCCTGGGCCCTGCGCCCTGGGGCGGCGAGGTCCGCGTGCACACCTGGGGCCCCCATCCCGGCCGGGAGGATGGGGTCGGGGAGCCCTGCCCTGCGCCCTGGGGCAGCGAGGTCCGCGTGCACCCCGGGCCCCCATCCCGGCCGGGAGGATGGGGTCAGGGTGGGGGAGCCCTGGCCCTGCGCCCTGGGGCGGCGAGGTCCGCGTGCACACCTGGGCCCCATCCCGGCCGGGAGGATGGGTCGGGAGCCCTGCCCTGCGCCCTGGGGCAGCGAGGTCC
This sequence comes from Canis lupus familiaris, assembly GCF_011100685.1. NCBI lineage: Eukaryota > Metazoa > Chordata > Mammalia > Carnivora > Canidae > Canis > Canis lupus. The sequence continues at coordinate 50,253,808 of NC_049246.1, read as the reverse complement.
GCGTGCACCCGGGCCCCCATCCCGGCCGGGAGGATGGGGTCAGGGTGGGGGAGCCCTGGCCCTGCGCCCTGGGGCGGCGAGGTCCGCGTGCACACCTGGGCCCCCATCCCGGCCGGGAGGATGGGGTCGGGGAGCCCTGCCCTGCGCCCTGGGGCAGCGAGGTCCGCGTGCACCCCGGGCCCCCGTCCCGGCCGGGAGGATGGGGTCAGGGTGGGGGAGCCCTGCCCTGCGCCCTGGGGCGGCGAGGTCCGCGTGCACACCTGGGCCCCCGTCCCGGCCGGGAGGATGGGGTCGGGGAGCCCTGCCCTGCGCCCTGGGGCGGATGTTCAGCTGCGCACCGGCAGCCCAGGGGACGCAGGGGGGCGGCCTCGGCTCCGCGCCCCGCACCCCCGATCCCGCGCAGACGCGCTCTCGGTCGCAGCCCCGGGGCCGGGTCGGGCGGCGGGACCCGCTCTGGGCGCATGCGCCGCCCCGCCCCCCGCGGCAGCTCCCGGCAGGCGCCGCGGGCACCCCGTCCGTGACGTCACGCGGCGCGCCGGCGGCGGAAGAGGCCCCCGTCGCGCCCGCGTCCCCTCGGGTCCTTGAGCCGGTGCCGAGCGCGGAGCCATGGCGTCGAGGCTGCTGAGAGCGCTCCCTGCGTCCGCGGCGGCCGCCCTCCGCGCGGTGAGGCGGGAGCGGGCGGCGGGGTGCTGCTGGGCCGTCCTCCCGGCGCCGGCCCGGTGGTGGGAGAGGCCGGGGGGCGACCCGGGGGGCGGGCGGGGGGAGGGCGAGCCGGAGGACACGGGCCGGGGGCGGCCGCAGGGGACGCTGGGAAACCGGCTGCTGTTTGTGTTTATTGTAACCGGGTCGCGCGGGTGCCTCTGCCTGCAGGTGCCTCGCCGCGCGTCGGGGTCGGACCGCGGAGGGCCCTGCCTGACCTCCCAGCTGAGCGTGCCGGCCGGAGGGTTCGCAAGAGGACGGCGCAGTGGCCTTTTAAAAAAAAAAAAAGCCTTTATTTATTGCTGAGAGAGAGAGAGGCAGAGACCCAGGCAGAGGGGGAAGCAGGCTCCATGCAGGGAGCCCGACGTGGGACTCGATCCCGGGACCCGGGGTCACGCCCTGGGCCCAAGGCTGATGCTCAACCGCTGAGCCTCCCAGGGGTCCCCAGTGCAGTCTTTTTTTTTTTTTTTTTTAAACATTATTTATTTATTAATGAGAGACAGAGGGAGAAGGAGGCTCCCTGCGGGGACCCCGACATGGGACTCGATCCTGGGACCCCGGGTCCCGCCCTGGGCCCAAGGCAGAGGCTCAACCGCGGAGCCCACCCCCCCCTCCACCCCACCCCCCCATCCCCGGGCGTCCCCAGTGCAGTAGTCTTACTAGAAAGCCACCTACATGTTTTCAGGACACGACTCAGGCAGCCAAAGAGAAGAAACCTAGGAATAGCGGTCACCTTTATAACTGCAGTGTCCTGCGAATGGCTAGTGGAAGTGAGGGGCCCAGAATCGAGGAGGTGCGCGGGGCTGCAGGTGCCAGCATTAGGCCTCCCCGCCCCCCCCACCGTCGGTCACAGCGTGCTCACTTGCTGCTGGTACCCTCTGCAGGGGGTGTGGGTGAGCTTCAGCCAGTCCCGAGAAAACAGGAGTAGGATGGAGAAGGTAGACGGCCCTGTTACCCGGGTAATTGAAGGAATTGGGAATGTGTCGGGAAAGGTCAGCTGTCCCGTGTGGTTCTGGAGAGCAGTAAGACACGACCGAGAGCGCGGAATCATGGAGAATTGTGCCACGACTGTGAAAAAGCACTCTGTAACGATTTCAGTCGGTAGTTGGCTGTGGCCTGGTCAGACGTTCCCAGGCACCTGCTGCGAGCCCCGTGTGTGCCGCGGTCAAGCTGTGGGCACGGATGGAGAGCGTTTGCACCGGGCTCCTGGGTAGCCAGGGGCAGAGAGCTTAGTTTCCAGGGTGCAAGGTGCAGCGTGACTGGCACCCCCTTACCTCCTCTGCTGCTCCCCAGTCCACTTGGCATGAGCTACACTGGCCTTGCTGATGTTGCAGTGCTCTTGCCTCCACTCTCCCTGAAAGACCCTCTTGCAGATGTCCAGCTGGCCAGTCCCCTTGGCGCCTTCACATCTTTGTCCACCCGTCACCCTGTCCCCCAGAATAGCATACCTGGCCCATACGCTGTGCTGCCCTCCCCAGCACTTATTTCATATGCAGTGGACAACACAGGTTTGAACTGCGCAGGTCCACTTATTTGCTGATTTAAAAAAAAAAAAGTACAGTATTGTAGTTTCTCTTCTTTATGAGTTTCTTAAAGTCATAAAGTTTCCTCCAGCTTTATTGTAAGAAAACAGTGTACGGTATGTATAACATACAAAATACACGTTAATCGATTTTTTATATTATCAGCAAGGCCTCCAGCCCACAGGAGGCTATTAGTAGTTAACTTCTCGGGGACTCAAAAGTTATACGTGGATTTTTAACTGCACAGGGGAGGGGAGGGCAGCATCCCAGCTCCTGCATTGTTCAAGGCTCAACTGTAACAACTTTTTTTATTTTGTTGTCCCGTTGAATCCATTGGCTCGTTTCCATATCCACATTGTCTAGAGAAAGTGCTTTGCATTGTGTAGGCTCCTGATAAATACTTGTTGAATGAATAAATAAGTGAGTGAACGTTTCTTTATATGGTTTTTGGCTAGTTTTAATACTTTCAAAATAAGCTACGCATTCCAGGGATCCCTGAGTGGCGGGCCCAGGGCGCGATCCTGGAGACCCAGGATCGAATCCCACGTCGGGCTCCCGGTGCATGGAGCCTGCTTCTCCCTCTGCCTGTGTCTCTGCCTCTCTCTATGTGACTATCATAAATAAATAAAAATTAAAAAAAAAAAAAGCTACGCATTCCTATTTTTCCATATTCTATCGATATTCCTTATTGATCCGTATAACCTTTATATACACTAGGGATTTTCTTAGCTGTTTGCCTTTTGATTGTGTCTCTTTATGTCGTGTGTTTTGTTATGTGTGTTGGTGGGGGTAGGTCATTTGGCCTTTCGAGCAGAGAATAGGTTAGGTATGTTGGAGACAGGAGATGAAGCGGGCATTGCATCATAGATGAGAGACGTGAAGATGTCTGCACAGTCGTGGCGGGGATAGGGAGGAGACAGTTTGCTCCAGAGTTAAGGTCAGTAGGATTTTGTGAATGATACGGTTGAAGGAAGGAGTAGGATATCCAAGGTGATTCCCATGTGTGCTCGGTTTTGGTTGGTGGATGGCAGATAGGGAGCTTGGGGGGAGAGCAGATTCGGGGGGGTTAGGGTATGGATGTTCAATTTCAGTTCTAAGCCTGTCAGCTTTCAGATATTTTCAGGTCCTCTAGATGGAGCTGTTTAAAAGCAGGTAACCATCGAGTCTGGAGCTCAGGATGAAGTCTGGACTAGAAAAATGCTCTGTTCCTCTTCTCTCTAACTTCCATTTCCTTCCTCTCTGTCTTCCATCCATCCATCCATCCATCCTTTATAGAACACGGTATGCATATTCTATTCCAGACCATGAGGATTTAGCTGTAAACAAAGCGGATAGTCTCTCTGTCCTTATGAACTTACAGTAGGGGTGGAGCAGGGAGACCAGTAGTTAAGTAAGTAGGTAATAAAAATGTAGGTATTGGCATTTTTATCACCAGGGGTCTTCTCGGCCCTTTTCCCTAATGGCTGCTGGTGCCTGCAGTAACCAGAATGCTCACGTGGTGCTGTTGTGTTTTTCAGGGAGGAATCCATACAAGTGCACAGTGTAAGCTACAGTATGGCCCTTTGGCATACATACTCGGCGAAAGAACAACCAAAAAGTTCACGGAACGCAGCAAAGTGATAACTGTAGATGGCAATATATGTTCTGGAAAAAGCAAGGTTGCGAAAGAAATAGCAGAGAAATTAGGTACGGACTTCTGTCTCGTGGAGTACCTTCCTCCCAGGTGCACAACTGCTTCTCTGAGTTTGGTATTACTGTAGCATTGACTAGGTACAATTGGGCCCAAGGTAGGCATTTTACATTTTTAAAATACATTAAACTGTGTTTTTAATGATTGCATTTAATGAAAAATTTAAAAATTCGTACTGGTCGTCAATTTGAATTGGAGGTTTTTCTTGATGATGTCAGCAGAGCACGTTCACATGAGTGGTCTTATTTGAGCTTTGTGACAGTCCTCAGAAGTAGAGCCCCGCTTACTGCTGTCACTCACACGTGGGTACACTCCATAAGAAGCTGCTGTCACACGGCGGCTGATTCGTACAAAGCCAGGATTTGAACCCTGTGTCCTGACTCCTGGTGAAGGTGTTTGTCCATCATCCTTTTCTGTAGTAGTTGGCTGGTGCCCACTTGAACATGGGGGGCTCCCACAGTCCCAGGCCCTTTCCTTTTGGGGAGGAACTTCCATGGGAGCATTGACCCCTGGCAGCACAGCCCTCTCGCTGATGTGCTTCTGTTGCACACGTGTTCTAGATAACGTCTTCAGTGTCTCGTGTAAACATGGGTGTGAGGGTGGCTCAGCCTCAGAGATGTGTCTAGATGGGGCTTTGTTCCTGGAGTCCGTGTTGCCCGCGAGGGCAGATGAGGCACTCGTGTCACGTTTCTTCTTTCAGGCTTGAGGCACTTCCCTGAAGCAGGGATACATTACGCCGACAGCACTACAGGAGACGGCAGGCCGTTGGACGTGGAGTTCAGTGGCAGCTGCAGCATGGAGAAGTTCTACGACGACCCGAGGAGTAACGATGGCAACAGCTACCGCCTGCAGTCCTGGCTGTATGCCAACCGCCTCCTGCAGTACGCGGACGCCTTGGAGCACTTGCTGAGCACAGGTGCAGTACCCGTGACCTGGTAGCTGTGGGGCGTGCTCAGCACTCGAACCCTGTTCTGGAGTCGAGCCATTTTAGATTGCCACGAAGTAGAGCTTTTCTTTGAGAGTATTTGATGAGGCAAGTCCTGTCTTCTTAAGAAGATCATAAATTCCCCGAGATCCACATTATTCCTGCTTTGGAATAAAATTCACTTAGTGTTATTTCATTTCTGTACTGGAGTGAGGTTCATGGATTATATGGAATTTCCATGCCGCTGCTCTAGGCTCCTAGGTGGGATGTATCCACAGATGCAGGAAAGAGAGAGCCTATAAATGTGATGAAGGGGAGTCACACGTGCAGTGGAGCCAAGCCGTGAGTCACGCAGAGATGTGACACACAAAGTAGGCTTGTGTCTGAGGGCCCAGGGTGGGCTGGGATTCACCTTCTCCACCCCTGGGTAGCAGCTAAACCTGGAGAAAGTGCAGAGGCCGGGGGGATTGGCGGGGTGAGTAGAGCACACAGAGCCCCATGGGCCCATACAGTGGAAGGAGGTGTACTTCTGGAAGTCTTTGGAAGCCGGCAAGAAATGGACAAGGGCCATATATTGGGTTAGGCACTGTTTGGGAGACGGGGAGCAGGGGTCAGGACGTAAAGTTAGTGCAGAGAAGGGTCCAGTCCAGAAGGGACTGCATCATCCCGGGTACCAGCAGTGTGGGGTTGAACGTGGCTCCTACCCCAGAATGTGCTGGTGTAGCAGACACTGCTGTCCTGGGCCAAAGCTCGTGAGAGAAGGAGATGCAGATTGTATGAGCCGCGTGTCCACCCCTTACGGCAGTGGTGGTCACTACAAGTCAGCTGTCAGTTACCTGGTGAGCTCATTTACAGACCGCTTAGCTGCCACCCAGAGGGTCGTGGTGTGAGAGCAAGAAGGTATTTTGACAAGGGCCCCAGGTGGCTGAGGAACTGGTTCACAAACCTGCATTTGGGAACCACTGCCTTGTGTTCTAGCAGACTCCGCTGTGCGGTACATGTCCCGGCGGGGCTGCACATACACAGCACCTGCTCCGGGGAGCCTCTGCAAATGTACGGTACATGCTCTGGTGGGCTTCACCATATGGTACATGCTCCAGCAGGGCTCCGCGTATATGGACATGCTCTAGCCAGTCTCCACATATATGGTACATGCTCCAGCGGGGCTCCGCATATATGGACATGCTCTGGCAGGCTCCACATTTATGGATCTGCTCCAGCTGGCTACGTGTATATGGTACATGCTCTAGCCAGTCTCCACATATATGGTACATGCTCCAGCGGGGCTGCACGTATATGGTACGTGTTCCAGCGGGGTTCCACGTATGTGTACGTGTTCCAGCGGTGTTCCACTCTGCAGTAATGCTCCAGGGGGCTCCACATATATGGTACATGCTCTGGCAGTCTCCAAGGATACAGTATATGCCATGAGATGCAGGATTCACTCTTCAGTTAAACGGTTATAGAGGAGTCAGGTTATTGTCTTGTTTTTCCAAAATTTTCCTAGTGATACTTTTCCTCAGATGAAGGTAATCATGATTTTCGTTAGTGCTGCTCCTGAGAAGAAATGTGGTGTCCCTTGTGATACCTGTACCAGGACCCGGCTCACAGCAACTGCGTGGTGGCTCAGAATACATACTGCTACTGGGCTTACTTCAGATTCTTTTAGAAGCATATTTCAGCCCTTTGTTAGGATTTCCTATTAAAGTCAAAAAGGAGCATTTTAAATGAAAACTTACTCATTTATTCTTGTTATGTTAATCATTGAACACTGTGTGAGTGCCTGCTGTGTGCCAGGTGCCAGGTGCGTTCTAGAAGCCAGGGTGTAGGAAGCGAAGCCTGCAGCCTCCTGGAGCTTACACTGTGGTGGGGAGATAAAGAGTAAACGTGAGATGCTCAGAAGGGGTTTGCAGTGGGGCTGGGGCTGTGCTTCCAGGTGGGAAGGTCGGGGAGGCCTCAGTGCTGGCACAGCAGGGCTGAGTGCAGGGATCCTGGGGGGCAGGAGCCAGGAGGGACCGTGCTCAGGGCGGCTGTGGTCACAGGAGGACACTGTCACATAAGTGCCACGAGTGGGCTGGGAATGAATGAGACAGAGAAGTTTGGCCTGGGCAAGATGGTTTTCCTCTGGGGGAGAGAGGAAGCCATGGGAGGCTTGAGCGCAGTTTTGAGAGTGCCCATCTGTGTCTGGGAGAGCGGCTGGGAGCAAGGGCAGAGACAGGCCCTAGTTGGTGCTGAGGCTGGGACCTTGCCAGCAGTGAGGAGGTCTTCCTTGGGGGGAGGTGGCTGTGGGAGCCGTGTAGAACGGTCGGGTTCAAGACGTGGTTAGGAGAAAGTTGGTGGTTCACTTGGTTCACTGAGACTTGGGCACGGGGCATGGGGGGAGAGTCATGCATGCTGCTGGGGACTGGCCAAGCAGTCAGACGGGGGCAGGATTGGGGTGGGTAGCTGGGGTGGGAAAGCTGTGGTTTCAGACAGAAATACTTCCCTCTTAACTAGGTAGCTGGCAGGAGGGGACAGTGTTACATCACCAAGACCAGGGGTGTTCTACTAGTTTTTGGAAATGTTTAGTATGCGAATGGTGTTATCAATAACTTGACTTTCTAAAATGAAGTTACTTGTTCCCACTGGCTTGATTTTTACCTGATTTCTGATTTTTATTTCCCTGTTTTTATACAGGACAAGGTGTCGTATTGGAACGCTCCATCTTCAGTGATTTTGTTTTCTTGGAGGCGATGTACAACCAGCAATTCATCCGAAAGCAGTGTGAGTCGGGGCTGCAATCAGGCCTTCTTGGGTGTGTTGTGTTGCTTTGTAAAGGTTCTATAGATTCCCCTTGCACTTAGGGTGCCCTCTGTGCATCTATTAAACATAGGACTAGATGCCATTACCTGTTACATTAACATAGGAAAAAAGAGGGTTCCCTCCACCCTCTTTTCCTCCTAAGTTCATATCTCCTGGTGAAAGCAGAGGTTCCACCTAACCTTTCCCAAAACCACACCCTCCGTCCCCATCTCTCTTCAACCTTGCAAAATACCTAAGCCCACTTCCTCTGATCTGGTTTAGTTTCGCTGAACTGACCAATTTCTAGTGTGTGATTTTGTGTGTCATTCGGAGGTCTGTTTTCCTTGTGCCGGCACCTGCATGACAGCATGATCATCGTCTTCTCCTTCTGTCTGATATGGTGCTGTCCTAATGCTTCTAGGGACAGCCACAGCATGTGGGGGGAGTTGAAAGTGCGACAGGTGGCACATGGACGAGGCTAAGGACTGGTCAAAGGGGGCCTGACGGAGGAGTCACAGACAGGTCGGGGAGGGGCCGGGAGGACATTTCACCTGAGAGCTCTGCCGGCTGGAGCTGGCGGGTGGCTCACCCTGGAGGGCAGAGTACCAGGGGCTGGTTCGTGAACGGGCAGTGGAGCAAGCCAGGAGACCATGAGGGATCCTCTGCTTACACGTTCTGCTGTTAGGGTGGTGCCTGGGCTCGCAGAGAGCGCCGCCAGAGCCCTTGCTTCTGGCCCGGGCACCGGCCCTCTCTGGGCATTCGGAGCAGCAGTAGGGGTTTCTGGGGCAGGCAGACACAGCAATGTCAGTGCCCGTTCCTCCAGGGTGCTGTGGGCACACACAGGAGAGCTCTAACTGGCTGGGAGACCCGGGGCTGCCCTCGACAGCATCCCTGAGAAGTGGGCCCGGGCAGGCTGGCAGCAGGGTGCCGAGGAGCTAGGTGAGGCACGGCCGGAGGAGCCTGTGGTGTTGAGGCAGGGAGGGCCCGTGCTGGCAGGGACGGCGCAGGACAGGCCTGCGCCCCGGCGAGGATGGTTGGCTTCTTCCTGAAAGTACTGAGGAGCCGCTGAAGGTGTTGGGTGTGGAAGGATGTGGTCGTGTTGAGTTCATTCGTCAGAGGGGAAATCAAAGGAAAGGAGGCCTGAGGGGGGGAAGTCAGCGTGGGATGGCGTGTCTTACTTAGGATGACGGCCACACTAGGTACTCAGCTTTGCAGGGGGAGATGGGGGAGTCACACAGATTCACCAGGCTTGCTCCCCTGCAAAGAGGGTGGGAAGCGGCAGCGGGCCGGGATGGAGGTGTCACTCACAGGCGTGCCGAGTTCCAGATCCCCGTGAGATGGTCCGGTGCACGTTCTGGCTGGTGGTCATGTTTCACAGACATGGCTTGGGGGGCTCGGCAGACAGGAAAGCCCCACCTGAGACCTACACACGGTGGCCGGGGTCCTTGGGCCTTCTGGGATTCTGGGCAGGGAAGCCTGCTGCGGAATTGAAGCTGAATCAGGTCAGTGAAGGTGGCCCGGGCACAGTGGTCGCACGAGTGTGCAGGATCTCCTGGGACAGCAGCTGAGAGGTGCCCTTGGGGAGGCCATGACATCAGCCAGAATCCTTTCCGTGTGGGGCTGGGGGAGAACAATGACTTGAGACTGGCTGGTGCAGCACGAGGTGGAAGATGGCCTCAGAAGTGGGAAGCTCCCAGGAGCACGGAGAAGGAGGCAGAAGAATGCGCATCTTGCCTGAGGGTGGGCGAGGCTGGCCTGGTTCCGGGCTGACCAGGTAGGAAGCCGGTATCAGGCCGAGTGTTTTCTGCCCGACAGGAGGACAGTACCCCCAGGTGAGCCTCGGGCACTCGCTGTCCCCTCCCCACCGTGCATCGCAGAGCCTTGCCGACCTTTGGGTCTGTCCCGAATTGCCGCTAGAGCCACAGTTGCCAGCCGTGGTCACCTGAATGTTTCCTTTAGAGCAGAATTGTCTTTCTGTGGCTCCTTGTGTGATTCCCGGAGTTTGTTGCTTCTGGAAGTTTCCACCCTGTGGATATCTGCAGAGCTGGCTCTGGTTCCGTCGCTGTACGCGGAGGCCATCTGGGGGCAGAGTGCTCCTCGGAACAGCATGGATGTGCTTAGTGTCACAAGTTACGGGGCTGTGGTCTGTGGCCTGTTCTGCCCAGTGCTAACTCGAGGACAGTTCTCTCTCTGCCTTAATTGCTCTTTTATTTCTTATTAGTAAATCTGCTTCACTAGGTAGTTCTGTGTAGTTGATTAAATTTACTGAAGTACGTTGGAACCAGGAAAATATAGTTTCACATTGTTGAGTTCTTTGGAAAATAAAGTGCATAACAAACGTCTGTACTCCTGGAGAATATGAGACTGTTCTCTCCTGCTGTACACAGCAGGGGTGCATGATGCGTTCCAGCCACGGGCTGCCAGGGCGGACGCTCGTGCCCTCCCCTTGCCTAGGAAGTAGATGTAGGTGCTGCATTATGGTCGGATGCCCTTAGAATATGACCTTTCGAATGTTCCTAAGGCCTGTGTTTAAGTCTCATCGTTCCACCCTGGATGTGACGTGCTGTCTCTGGGCCCCCTGCTTGGGGTCTGACAGGGCCGAGCGGCACTGGGGTGCGGGGCTGTGGGAGTGGCGCGCCCTGGCACCTGCAGCAGGTCACGGGTCACATGTGTGCAGCCAGTGCCGACAGTGGTGCATTCCGGATTCAGATTGACATGTGGAATTGCCTAGACCTTTGCGTTTTTATTCAAAAGGGCACGTGTTGTGAACGCATGTGGTGGCCTGTACGTGACGGATGTGCCTGTCTTGTGTGTCCAGGTGTGGACCACTACAACGAGGTGAAGAAGGTCACCATCTGTGAATACCTGCCTCCTCACGTGGTGATCTACATCGACGTGCCTGTTCCAGAGATCCAGAGTCGGATTCAGAAGAAAGGAGATGTAATTCAGCTTTTCAGTTGAAGACCACTCTCTTTTCACGTGTCCTCGTTATTTTGACGTAGATCGGCACTTACTGGTGACGTTCCCAGCAGTTCGCTGTCGGGCACCGCCGACCTTCACGGGGATGGGCGGCACGCAGTGGGGCCCCTGAGAGCGGGCCCTGGTCAGCCCTGCTCTCTAGCAGTGCTCTGCAGCCCCCAGCGCCAGCCCACTGTCATGCCCTGCCCCCTGTCCCCCGAGCCACCCTGTGAGGATGGGTCAGTGTCCTGGGAGGCCAGCTCTGCCCTGCACCTTTCTGTTCTCTAGTGGGGTTTCCACGCCCTATTTTTCTCCTGCAGATTGTGACTTCTAATATCCTTCAGTTCTTCCCTCCCGCCTAACCCAGATTGAGCCCCTCTCTCTTCCGTGCATGGAGACTCTCGAACAGCCGGGCAGCTGTCTCCACACGGGTGGCGTTGGGTGAGCCTGGATCAGGGCACCGAAGCTGCGGTTGGAGCAGCTCACTGGCTCTGCGGGCACGATGCAGGAGACGGGTCACGAAGACCGTCACTGCCCCTCGGGCGGGTTCTTGTTTGGAAATACCAGTCCCCCCCCCCCAAAAAAAAAAAAGAAAATACCACTCCCACTTAGAGTGGTTCTTCCTGGGGCAGAATATGGGTTTCTCCCTGATGCTGGGATGAAGTGTATAGTCGCGTGTGGGAGAGGTCAGCAGCACACAGGGAGACGAGGAACGTGTCAGGCGAGGTCAGTGCCCGGGGGGATCACGAGATGGGAGATAATGTGGCTTGCTCAGCTGTAGGAGGTTTTAGACTGAAACTTGCCTCTCAGAATAGGAGTTTTCAGCTTCTGAATTTGGCTTAGCACACGTCAGGCGATAAGGGAGGCGAGCAGTGGAGAAAGTGGGAGAGGTAGTTGGGGTGTGAGGGGGGAAGGCAGTGTGTGAGGGTAGGGGGAGAGGTGGGCCAGTGCCCCTGTCGTCAGTGGTCTGCTGCCAGGCTCTGTATGTGTGCACATGTGCTGTATGTGTGTCATAGTGTATACTCTGCTGTCTGTGTGTATACGTTCGTACACGTATTCTCTGTACCATATGCTCTTTGCTGTATGTGTACACGTGTGCGCTGTATGTACTGTATACCATGTGCTCCATGCTGTGCATATATGTGCACATGCTGTGCGTGTGTGCTATGTACCGAATACCATATGTTCCGTGCTATATGTGTGTATATGTGCGTGTGTGCTGTATGTGTGCCGTACGTATATACTCCTGTATGTGTGTATACATACATACGTGTATTCCCTGTGTACATGTGCTTTATGTGTGTGCGTGTTGTGCATGTACTGTACACCATATGCTCCGAGCTGTGTATGTGTACACATATGCGCTGTGTGTACTATATACCATATGCTCCGCGCTGTGTGTATATGTGCACGTATGCTGTGTGTGTGCTGTGTGCGTACCACATACCATATGTTCTGTGCTGTATGTGTGTACATGTGCGTGTGTGTGCTGTGCATGTGTGCCCTGTATACCATATGCTCTGTGCTGTATGTGCCCTGTATACCATATGCTCTGAGCTCTGTGTGTGTATATATTTGCACACATGTGCTCTGTGTGTACTGTATACCACATGCTCCATGCTGTATGTGTGCATGCGTGCACACATGTGCTCTGTGCTGTATGTGTATATACATGTGTGTGCTCCATGATGTATGTGTGTATACATGTGCACGTGTGCTCCGTGCCGTGTGTATACGTGCACACGTGTGCTCCGTGCCATGTGTACTGTAAAAGGGGGCTCTTCTGATCCCATTCTAAGCACGTGTCTTAAAGCCCGTGAGAGGTCATGCTGTGGGATCCCCTGGGTAGATGTGGGCTTCACTGTGGGAGAATGAGGATGATCCTGACCAGTGCCGAGGCCCATTCTCTGTCGTCCCTGCAACTACCACGACTTATTCCAAGACAACCGTGTCTGTTGCTTGTTTTCCCCTCGTATAGATGCCCAAGTGAAAACAAAAGTCTAAACGTGTCACTTGTTTTCTTCTGTTTAGCCCCATGAAATGAAGGTCACGTCCGCCTACCTGCAGGACATCGAGAACGCCTATAAGAAGACCTTCCTGCCTGAGATGAGGTGAGCCAAGCGCGTGCTTGGTTTCTGTGACCGGAACATCTGTACAGACGGCCCCCTCTGCCCAGCAGCCCAGTAGTCCGCTCTCATGACTGCAGTGCACGTCTGTGCTGTTTTAACCTGACGTGTATGAGCGAGAATGACACACATTTCAGCTTGACTGGTGGGGGTTTTCAGTTTGCATATTTTGTCCATACCTCTGTTGTATTTCCAGCATCATTTGAAGCTGGGAGTAAACCCGTGCTGTATCTCACAGTGGTGAAGCTCTCTGATGGTGTTGGCATCGGAGAACTCTATATTTTGACCTGAGGTGGCAGCTGAACATTCCTGCTTACCTGGAAGGCTTGCTCGATTCCGCGTGGAGAATCCATAAAAGACAAGCAATCCCTGAAGATACTTCTAAAAATTATTCTTAGAGGTTGTTTGGATACAGTGAGATCCCACAGATTCTCCTGTTTGTTTCCCTCCTCCTGCTGTCATTGTTCCTTTACTGAAAGCACAAAGGGAAACGTTGTGCGCTCTGCTCGTCATCCTGTGGTCCGTGGGCTGCCCGCATGTGAGGGAGGTAGCGGCCACTGTCGCTCGAGTCCCGCTAGAAGGTCTCTACCAGCTTTTCTTAAGTTCTTTTAAACCAAAGCCTCTTGATACCTAAAATTTTCATTCCATAGTTTAAGATTTCAACATATGAAATTGTGAATAAAAACAAAGTACATTGTAGTAATTTTGGAAGAAAAGTTTGATTTGTAAGTTGAAAACCAAGTTTTTTTACGCGTAAGCATTGATGCTTACATTACTGCCTCTCTCTTGTGATAAGCTGTTACCTGGCAGCAGTACGGGCAGGACGCTGCAGGCCCATCTTCCTGGTATACTGCTTTAAGACCAGAGGTGCAGGAAAAGTCAGTTTTTTAAAATCTGTGCTAAGGGGAATGTCTAGAGATACATGAAAAAGCAGAAGAAACAGCTTTCATTGACCCTCGTGTGGGTTCCAAAAACTCTTGGAGATCTTCTGACTACAAAAACATCAACTGAAAAATTCTCAAATAGAATTTCTAGCTAATAATGCCCAAGTTCAACTTGCCAGTCAGGGTGAGGTTTTCCTTTACTTTGCGGTTATTTTCAAGAACTCCTCAAGGGCTTCCTGGTCACAGAGTGTGTTTAGCAGCCGTCCTGAGCGTCTCTTGCATCATTTGGTTGCCAAGACTTGACTTGCAGTGGGAGTTCACCCTGCAGCCTCACGTGCTGTGTGCCCTGGCTCCCGTACGCCTCTCCGAGGCCCAGAGTGGTGCTGGTGTCCATCGTGCTGGCCGGCTGGCCCAGCCTAGCATGTTTGGCGATGCTGATCCCTGCGTGGAGTGGAGCAAAGCAGTGTTCAGATCCTTACAAGTCAGGGCAGGCGATGTGTGCTTTGTGTTTCTTCGGGTGTGGACCTCATGGATCACGCACAGAGTTTGGACATCATTGCTTGGCAGTGCCTGACATGACAGTTCCTGTGGGTGGAACGGCCACTGTGCGCTCAGCGCACCCATCCTGGTTCAGCGTACTGAGCCTGATGAGTTTCAGCACAGTGTCGCAAATGCTCTTAGCCTGGGAGGTGATATCCAGTCCTTCCCCACGGTCCTGGCCTCAGGCCCTGATCATATAGGCCAGGGTGTCTCCTGCATCCCTGAGAGGCCCCCGCTCGGCGTTCAGAGCCCTTATTGGCAGGCAGTGCCGAGGATGTGCAGTGCTCTTTGGAGCTTTGTGTTCTTGTGAGTTCACGTGGGGCCTCACGGCCTGTGCTGAGTCCTGGTAGTACAGTGCCTCCTGCTCGGATGAGAAGCAGAGGCTCACACTTTGGGGGAGAGAGCTCCCCTCCTTCCTTCCCAGGATGTTTGGATGTTTCTCAGGTCCAGGCGTTCATGCCACCATGAGTCAGGAGGTTTAGACTTACAGAGAAAACAGACCTCTGTTTTGAATAAGAGAAGTGCTTTTAGCTTGAATGTTAGTATTTGAAGTAGAGCGGATTTACTGGACACGATTGGTGGCCACTGTCTGGGAGGCTCTGGATGCCTGTCTGCTCCTGAGCTGGCCTCACCTGTGTGAGCTCTTTCATGACCGGGACACATGGCAATGCATCATTGTCTTTTTACATGACGTTTGTGAGCACGTGAAGAACGGTGAGGCTTTAGCCGAAGTCAGCATTGGTGAGATTTTAGGAGGCAGAGTGAGCTACCAGAGGAATTTTCTGGTATTTTCTGGCCATGTCAACATTGACGCTTAAAATTGTCGGAGAACGTGTTTTTATCCTCATTACCTGATTCTGAATGTGTTGTAAGTAAGTTTGAGCGATAGCTCGGTTTAGCAGACATCGGTGCATCACTCATGAAGACGTTTACTTTGCTCTGTCTGTAAATGTCGCCATCAGCACCGCGGTTCCCAGAGACCTGGTGGTTCCTGGGACAGGTGGGTCTGGGGCGTCAGTCGGTTTTGAGTTGCTCCTTAGGCCTTGCCGATGTCCCCAAATCTGAGACCCTTGTTGGCCACCCTCTTTGTTCCGGCCTCCTTCACAAACCAGTAGGAGCGAGAGGCGAGCGCGACCCAACAGGAGGATTTGCTTTGTCCTGTGTCCTCTGTCGGTTTGTTACTGGGACATTTGGCATGGGATGCTGCTCATTATAAGCACACAGAAAATAAAAGTTCATTGAATTGAGTCACACGGAAGATGGAAACATTAGGCTTTGAAATTGGCTCTGTAGGTTTGCAGTCGATGGTCTGGAATCTCAAATTCTGTCAGCAGAAGCCCCATCTTTGTCCCCTTGTCCACCCCATGCAGCGCCTGGTGGGGGCTTCGGAAATGTGCCGATCGCTGTGCTGGAGGTACCTATCACTGCTTTCCTGACCTGTGACTGCTATGCCAGGGAGCCACATCGATTCTGGGCGTCTCCATTGCTGTGTGATAGACAATAACGTTTCCATGCCAGCTGCCCTCCCTGGATTGTCAAGGAGTGTCCCCAACCTGTGCCCTCTGCACACTTGGTTTAATCCTGACGTGTGTGGCTTTAGAGGGAGATCACCTTTGTGCCTTTCTCCTCATAGTGACGGTGGGAGGCCGCAGGCCCTTGAGGAGCAAATACACTGAGTTCCCTAATGATGGGTAGCTTTTACTCCAGCTGGAAGGCGGGTGCAGTGAGCGCACGTTTCCGGCCTTATGGATCCATCGTCATTCTGCTTATGGTTTCTGACCATTTTCACGTATCTTTACTGATGCAGAGTTGCAGTGACTCCGCTGCAATGAGAAACGGTTACCTAGTTGGATGGCTTCCTTTGAATGTAGGATATAGGCTTATCTATAATCACGGCTCCTCAGAAGTTTGGGCTTAGTAGGAGTTGGTGGTAATGATGCTAATACAGGTACTTCAGCGGTACCGAGTTCATTAACCTGGGGGCTGGCTGCAAGGTGGTTCCCGGCTGCTGAAGCTGGATACCATTGCAGAGGGCAGATGGGGAGTTGAGGTTGAGCCCAGCTTGTGAAGCCTTGGACTCTATAGACTGATGCCCATCAGTAGGGAGGTGCTGTGGTAAGGACACCTAAAAGAGGGAGCGTCCTTGTTTATGCCGTGCAGATGGTCTGTGGGACGTCTGTCCATGACATTACGCTGTCCCCTCTGTGGGAAGGGGGTCAGACATTTCTGCAGTGATGGGCTTTCCAGTGGGACTCCGGTCTGGGCAGCCTTGCCGGCCTCTCTTGTCGGGGTTGTGGCCTGGGATCGCCCACTGGCTGGTCTGGAGGTGGTGGCAGAGGCAGCCTGCTTCATTTGTCAGGTGCAGACTTAGCAATCTGTTGGCTTCCAGTCCTCTCCCGGGGGGGCAGTCTACCATCCGAATGGTGGTACACACGTGGTGGGGGAAATGGGCAGGCATGCTGGAAATGGCAGCCTGCTGCCCCCTTCTTTTTGGGACCTACCTGTGATTCTTCAGTGTCCAGACTAAGGGCCAAGGACTGAGGAAACTGAGCTGCTGCCTTTCTGCTGCAGAGTTGGGTTGAAACAGGTCATCGTGACACAGTTGGTTTGTCTCCTGGATTCCAGCAGCTCAAGTCCCCCGCGGTGGTCCTCCAGCCCCCCTTGACTGCTTTCTGTGCCCCGTGTCCCCCTTGGCCGCTGGTCTCCTGCTCACCACGTTTCTGCTGCTGGCAGGTGCTCCTCAGCCATTCTAGCCACACGAGCCAGCATGTGTCCAGCACATTGTTCTAGCCTAAGAATGCAGTCTTAGTGTTTATAGGGGTAGACTTTAACGTCATGTGTTAAAGCTTGCAAAATTTACATTACGTTAAGCTTGCAAAATTTACATTAAATTCTCGTGTTTTCTTACAGTGAGAAATGTGAGGTTTTACAGTATAGTGCAAGGGAAGCTCAAGATGCAGAAAAGGTAAGAAATTGGTGGGAGAGTTTATAGTTCTTAAATTTAATTTGTATATAAGGTTCTTGTAAATCGTATGACCGGTTCTGCTCCTACAGGTCTTAGAAATGTTTGTATTTCATAAGCTAAAAGAGGTACTAAGCCAACCTGTTGCACTCCCATCATGAGATTTTCATTTTCGTTTAAATAATTCAGTTTCTAAGATCCTAAAATTGTAGAAGATACATTATTAAGTGCATTTGTAAAATTCAAGTCAATCTCAGTGCAATTTTCAGGAGAACTTAATGAATAACAGCCAAAAAATTTGAAAAAGAAAGGAACATTTGCCTTTCCCAGTACAGAAACATAGTCCAAAATCATGGTAATGAAAGCGCTGTGATGTTAACACAGGAATTAATAAATAGCTTAATGGAATGGATCAGAGAGTGGGAAACAGGTGCATGTGTCAGCACACGTGTGTGCAAGTGTGTGTTTGTCTTGACTTTGGTAAAGGCAGTGCTTTGAAGGATAATAACGAAGTAGAAGAAAATTATTTCTTAAATGTCATTGGGGCAATGGATCATCCATTAGACAAAAAAAAGGTCCCATTTTTATATATATTAATCATGAATTACTAAAATGCAAAACAAAAGGTATAAAAATTCTAGAAGAAAATAACTGGTTTTATGATCTGGGATCGAGGCCTATGTGGTGGTATGAGCAGGACTGAAGAGGTGACTGCTGCGGTGC
Source organism: Canis lupus familiaris (assembly GCF_011100685.1). Classification (NCBI taxonomy): domain Eukaryota; kingdom Metazoa; phylum Chordata; class Mammalia; order Carnivora; family Canidae; genus Canis; species Canis lupus. Next base: position 50,235,997 of record NC_049246.1, on the reverse strand, counting down.
ACACCTGCGGCGGTCAGCTCCCGGCGCGGAAGGGGTGAATGTTGCGAGGAAGGTCTTCTCCACAGAGTAGTGCCCTCGCTTAGGTCCGTGTCCCGGTGCGGCCTTGGGACAGCACTGAGGACTGCACCCGGCCTGTTGTGCTTGGATGACACTATTCCACATGCTTTTGTTGCTGTGACCTGAACGTGTGTGTGTTTACACTATTTTACACCTGGACAGACTGTTCAGATGCCATGCGTCTGAGTAGAGGAACACGTTCCCTCTCTAAGACCACGCTGTGTTTTGAGTTCATAACTGAATGTATCAAATGCTTGAAACCTAAGAGAGGATCCTGAGTTTGGCATGTTTGGGGGCAGCCCCTCTGGGAGGACTGCAGGGTGCGGGGTGGGGGTGTGGAAACAGGTTATTAGATCTCTCTAGGAAGTGCATCAATTTTCTTGTTGTTCTGTTGCCTTCAGTGGCTAGGTCTTATGTTCTAGAATGAAGTCCCTGGGCAGGAATTGAGCAGTTAGTCACTGACACTGGTGCCCCCCTTCTTGATTCTTCTTTTGTCCTGTGCTGCTTCTCCCAGCCTCACGTGTAGTTTCTGCACCACTCGTGTGTTAACTGGGCCACACTGGGGGTCACCTGGGCCAGGCTCCCACACTGGGGGTCATTGCCACCCCCCAACCCCAGGGTCACCTGGGACCTGGCACCCATACCGGGGGTCACCTGAGCTGGGTTCCCATGCTGAGGATCAGTGCCACCCCCCAACCCCGGTGTCACCGGGGGCCCAGCACCCACAGGGGGTGAGCGCTCTGTCCCATTTCTCACTGAAGCCCATCTGTCTAATTTTTCTTTTTGATTTCTGTGGTGATTCTTCCTGCTATATATTTGTGGCTTACGATGTGTTAAAATGCTGTCTCATTTAAATTTCCGAAGTGGGACTCTGCATTAAAACTGGAATTGTCTCTGTCTTAGGTAATAGAGGATATCGAATACCTCAAGTATGACAAAGGGCCGTGGCTCGATCAGGACGACCGGACTTTTCACCATCTGCGGATGCTGTAAGTTCCATGCTGTTGGGAGCCGCGCAGATGGGACGAGGGGCTGGGTTTTTGAGCACAGGCCCTGGCCTGCTGTAGAAACTTACAGAAGTTTGAAGGATTTCTTTTTCAAGTTAGATGTTAACAGTGCCACCAATAATGGGGTGTATCTCCTGTTCCCTTCAGTCTCTTGCATTCTGTGGTCTGACAACTAATTAATGGATTGCCAATATTAATTCAACAGGTAAGTTTGTGTCCACCACACACCAAGCAATGTTCCAGATTTAGAGTCCAATATAACTTCCACTTTCCTCTTCTCTGGGCACTTTGTCCTCCAGCCTCCAGGCCCAGGGTGGTGGGGAGAGGGCTCTAAATCTTGCTGCTGGTTAGCTGGTCGGACAGCACCCCGCCTCTCGCAAGCACACAACGAAGTGCTCTCTCCAGCTAGTGCCTGACATCCTCCCAGGGACATTCGCTGTTCTGTTCGGCCAGCTGTGTCAAGACGGTGAATGTCACGTGCTTGGAGCCATCGTCACACTTCCCATGCCATGAAACGCATCCCTTGGTCAGGGCCACACTATGCTGATGACCGTGTGTATGAGTGCCCTCGGGCTGCCATGACTAGTAGCCACACACCGGGGGCACTAAAAACAATGGAAGTTTATTCTCCTGGCTCTGGAGTCCAGAAGCCCAAAATGAAGGTGTTGGCAGGGCCACCCTGCTCTTCAGGTTCTAGGAAGAGTCCTTCCTGCCTCTTCCAGCTTCCTGTGGCTGCTGGTGATCCTCCCTCCGCGTTCCTCAGCGCGTGGCTATGTCACTCACACTCTGCCTCTGTCCTCACATGGCCTTCTCCCCTGTATGACTGTCTCTGTCTACATTCCTCTCATCCTATAAATTCAGTAGTCACAGGATTAGGACTCAGGCCAGTCCCCTGTGATCACATTTTAACTTCTCTCTGCAAAGGCCCTGTTTCCAAATAAGATCACGGTCACAGGTTCCAAGTGCACATGAACTTTGGGGGGACACTACTCAACCCAGTACACCATGTGTTTTGAGGTCCCTGAACCCAACCCCACACTTGAGAAGTCACAGGAAGGACTCGGAAATCACAACGTTAGCTGTGCTCATGGCGCAGGGGATCAGCAAGGATTCATAGCTGGTCCATGAGGAGAAGGACACGGCAAATGTGGAGCAGTCCACGCGCGGACCACGATGCTCCCTCCCTCCATGAGGGACATGCCAAATGAGCTGCTTCGTTCACGAGAAAAGCAGTGCTGAACACATGGGCATGGGCGGTATTTCTGCCCACGGGGCCCATCAGATGCTCGGCACCCAGAGTTTCTATTGAGTGCTAGTCATGCTGGCACCTTCTGCCTTAGCAGCTATGCACGTTCCTGACCCCCATGAATCCCACTGTACCCTGGTGCCTGGTGTGCAGTGCCCCCGCCTTAGGGCAGTGTTTAGTAGATACCAGCCCAGGGGGACCGCGGTCTCAGGCCTGCTCTATTTAGGACAGTGGAAAGGCCTTCTGTGTGCACGTGAGCTGGGCTTCTGGCAGAAATGTCTCGGGCAGGAAGGCGAATCTAGACCCAGGAAATGTAAGCATCCTGTGAGGGTCTGTGTCTGCCCCTCCATGAAGGGTGGGACCCATGGTACTGACTTCCCCCTTTGTCTCCAAAGATAAGCTGTGCTGGAGGCTCAGCATTGGCCTCTGCCCTTGCCATGCTGGGCACACAGTGGCCGGGCCACATCCGTTTTGAGGAGCACCAGTCTGGGTGTCGAGCCCATGGATGATCTCTGGCAGAGCTGGGCCCCAAGTGCCACCTTCCTCTGCACTGGATATTTTGCTAGCTCACAGCTTTTCTTTTGATAACTACTGCACTTATTTTTCTGTACTCGATGCACCCTAATGTCAGCATATATAGAAGCCATATCCTGTGCTTGAGATGGGATAATTTCTCATGTTGAACCTATTGCTTTAGTTTTTAAAAGTAAGACCTAAAATTTTACTTATTTTTAGCAGTTTTTGATTTATGCTGGAGATGGAAGAAATAGGATATTTCATGGGAAGGATCCTATGGTTGTAGGGTGGGGTTTGATGCAGAAAGGGAAGGAGGGTTCCTGGGGGAAGGCTGTGAGTGGCCTCTGAAGGTGTGGCCTCGTGCTCCGTGGCCGTCCATGCTTCTGACGGGGTGGAGGAAGGGTGTGACCAGGGCCTGGGTGACGGGGATATACCTTAGGCGTGTGGGACTTCTCTGATGGCTGCCTCTGTCTTCATGGTGATGGAAAGTGGGTCATCATCCACGAGGGGCAGTGGGGGTGGGGAAGGGCATATTGGAGGTTTGAGGAAGCCATATTGGAGGAGGACAGGTACGAAATGTCTGGGCCTTGGCGTGGGGAGGGCCGGCCTGGAAGTGTGCTGTGGATAGCAGGGCAGGGCAGTGGGCCTGATGTCCAGTGGAGGGAGCACCCCTTCCCGCCCTCTGCTGCCCCAGTGCCCTCAGGCAGTGGGCAGAGCTGTGCATTTGAAGAGGATCAGCGGGTAGGAGAGGGCAGGAGAGCGGAGAACCATACAAAAGCGAATGAGTGTGATGGTGAGAGATTGAATGTGGGTGAGGCTAGGTGGAGAACACAGAAAAGGTGGTTGAGCTCAGTGCATGAGAGGTGGGAGTCACACCCACTCACACAGGTCCAGGATCGGTCCGGTCACCTGTGGTTCCAGCACATTGCACGTGGTCTTGCTCCCCGTTGGGAGTAAAAGCGGGGTGAACTGGGTGCGGTCGTATAAACACACTGTACAGCCCTCCGTGTGTTGGAGAACTGTTCTCCGGAAAACGCACACCAGTCTGCGAGCTTGACCATCCTCTGGACGTCATAGACTAACTGTGTAGTGCAAACAAAAAGCTAATGGAAATTTTGTGATTTTGACACAAAAGATAAGTGTTTGCTTTACTTTGCATTCTATGAACATGAACTTCAGTTTATATTTTTTTGCCTATTTTTCATTTGTGAATTTGTATTTATATTTATTGACCTTTTTTAGGGATCCCTGGGTGGCGCAGCGGTTTGGCGCCTGCCTTTGGCCCAGGGAGCGATCCTGGAGACCCGGGATCGAATCCCACGTCGGGCTCCCGGTGCATGGAGCCTGCTTCTCCCTCTACCTGTGTCTCTGCCTCTCTCTCTCTCTCTCTCTGACTATCATAAATAAAAAAAAATTAAAAAAAAAAAGATATATTTATTGACCTTTTTAAAAAACCAGCTTTTTGTTTTATTGGATTTCTCTATTTTTCTGTTTTCAGTCTACCTGATTTCTGCTCTAGTTCTTATTTTACTAACCTGCTTTCTTTAGGCTTCATTCATTCAACAAGGAAGGAAGCCTTGTTCTCTAGGGTAGAGGCCTTGATGCTCAATTTCAGGTCCTCATGCGTGCACCCAGTGCTGTCGGCCACCCTCCAGTCTAGTCCCAATTGTGATCTGAGTACAAGCAGCGTGTGATTTCTGCTCATTTGCACTGGTGCAGGGGCTTTACGTGGCTGGGAGTGTATTCCGTGCAGATTCGTGATCCAGTTGAACTTAGGAAAAACGTGCGTCCTGCTGTTGAGTGGAACGAGGAGGTGTCAGTGTCGGGGGCACCAGGCTGCGTGATGGGGGTGTCAGCTCATCCATGTCTCCCCGGCTTCTCTGCTCACAGGGGTCTGTCCACCGGGGAGGGGGCGGCGAGCTCCCCAGCCACAGCAGCACGTCAGCCCCTTGCGTGCCGGCTCCTGTTTTTGCCTCCTATAGTTTGATGCTCTGCTCTCAGGTGCTTGCAGCGGTTGTGTCTTCGTGGAGGACTGACCGTTTTCTCACTGCGGCATGCCCTGCTTCGTGCCCGGTGATTGTTCTCATTCTGCAGTCCCTGTGTCTGCACGCTTGCCTCTGTTCCAGCTTTGGTTGGTGTAGGCGTCTTCCTCCACCCCTTTCCTTCGACCTGAGTCTTGTTTACCGTGGGTTCCTTGTAGCCAGTGTTGATCCGGGTCTCATGTTTTTATCTGTTCTGACAGCCTCTCTCCTTTAATTGCTATGTTTGGACGGTTCGCTTTTAAAAAGAACGTTGATACATGTGGATTAACGTTTACGGTGTCTGTCACTCTTTTCCGTTTGTAGCCTTTGTGCTTTGTTTTCTTTTCCTCCTTTTTTCTGCCTTCTCTGTTGTAACAGAACATTCAGTGTGATTCCATGTTCTCTCCCCTCCTAGCAGACCAAGTGCCTGCCTCGTGTTGTCGTAGCTCTGGGGCCCCCGGGGTGCATTTGCAGCTTGTCTCCATCCGCTTTCCGATGGCCCTGCCGCCTCACGGGGTGAGCAGAGCAGAGCGTTCCCGCTTCCTCCCTTCCATCCAGGTGCCATCATCTGCCAATGCGTCGCCACTCTTCTTCCAGGACAAGTAATTGATTTTCAGGGATATTTTGTTGTTGTAAGGATAGGAGTGATGGCCTTCAAGCTCTTGTTGGAGCTGAAACTGGAAGTCTCTGTTTTTAAAAACTGGTAAACTTTTTTTGTTTAGATGCCTATATGTGTAAATGTTTTTGTGAACTTATGTAAACAGAGTATGCATCGTCTCATTCTAAACCTTGCTGAGAACCCTGTGTCCTTTGTTTTAGCTGCTGTGTAGTGTCTTCCTCTAGGTCTGAAGCCTCGAGGTGTTAGCCTGAATCAAGTTACAGTGTCAGCACTGGACCCAGAAGCTGTTCCAGAAACGTTTTCCTGAGGCCACAGCACTGCTGCCTGGTGGGGGCTTCCCTCACTTTACAGGTGTGGAAGCCACGGCTCAGGAGCACGGACCTGCCACGGGTGGGGAGCGGCCAACATGAGCCTCCCTGTGGTCCTGAGCACAAACCATGCCGCCTCCCTTCCTCTCGGTGGCTCAGGCTAGGATCCTGGCGGGGTTGTCCCCTCCTCCTTCAGCTGTCATGCTGCCAGGACCCTCCTTTTGCCTGACGGCCCCCTTACCACACACCCTAAGTGACACACTAAGGTCTGTGTGCTTGTCCCTGGTGATTTCACACCTTGTCCTTTTCTTTCATGACTTTTGCTGTCCTTGGGGTTTAATCCTTTCATTCTTTTTTTCTTTTAACTTTTTTTTTTTTTAATTCGACAGAGCATGTATGTGCGCACACAAGCAGGGAGGCAGCAGGTAGAGGGAGAGGGAGAAGCAGGCTCCCTGCTGAGCAGGGAGCCCAGTGTGGGGCTCCATCTCAGGACCCGGGGATCATGACCTGAGCAGAGGGCAGATGCCCAACCGACTGAGCCACCCACATGCCCCTGGTTCCCTCATTCTTGATATTTATTCCTGCCATCTATTATTTCTTACTCCTTCTCGTCCTGTGTGCACACACCCACCAGGTTAATTTTCATAAAAATGTCACAGTGGCCCTGTTTTCCCTTCACTCTGGATCCTTCTGTGGCCTGCCGTCATTTAGTTGTGAATCCAAATTTCATTTCTGAGTAGTTCAGAATCCTGATCATCTGGTTCTACCTCTTGAATCTGTTACCTCCTCTACCTGCCTGGTAATTATCTAAAAATCCTAGTTTATGTCTAAGCCTTTCCCCCCTGAATACCTTGTCTTAACTTCTCCCTGCTTTATTTGCAATTCTGGTTGGCATCAGCGACGGCTGGACACAGACGTCAGGCAGCATGTGAGGACGTGGCTGGCTTCATGCCCTGCTGTCCCACTGAGGCCAGGTGCTGGGCCAGGGCCTGGTGACTTATTCCACCGATATCAGGGTCGTGTTCATTTGATTCCAGACTGTGTCCAAAATGGTGTCTTCAGATCATGATTTTGGTAATCACTTAGTTGCGTTTTTGTCTGGAGAAAGATTCAATAATTCCCTTGAAGTTTACAGATGACAGCATCCAATTCACTGTTCTGATTTATTTTGCTATAAATGGCCTATCACTCCTTCTCCCCATCTCTTGCTCCCCTGCCCCCCGGATATTTCATAACAGTGTGGAACGGTAATTGTGTTTATTTTCATGTGAGTGTCATTTCTTAATTTGGGGACTCACATGAAAATTATGACCAATTTTCTAAGATAATTACTGTAAACATCCCATTTACTAGTTATACTCATTTTGTCTAGAACCTGACCAAATTACTGGTTTAGTGCATTTTTGTTCCATCTCAGTTACGTATGCCGGTGTATAATTAAGTGTGTGTGAGCTTATGCTAAGAGACAGTAACTGTATTTGTCAAGCTGGTAGCATTTTGTGTCCATATGCATACCCCATGACTTACTGGCTGGCGCCCGCCATGCTCACCTCCATTCCTGTGTTGGGGACTGTGATCCCGAGGCAGGGCTCCACGTGTGCAGGGCTCCGAGCCCCTTCCTCCTGCTTCCCCAGCGCCTGGGCCGCCCTCCTGCTCACCCCATTTGCTTCATCACAGACACTTCTGCTTCCTGTGACTCGGGGACACAGGGTCCTTGTAGTAGGAAATCCCAGTAGTGCCAAGCCAGTGGGATGTGAATCTAGTATCAGAGTGTAGGGTTCGGACAGAGCTTTGCAGTTCAGGACAAGCCAACAGATAGACTGTAGACATGGTTTAGAGCAGGGATAGACATTCTGTTAATTGGGAACCAGTGTGAGCCATAAAACATAATTTACTAGGTATTTTTTCTGTCTTTTCCTGCCTCATTCTTTTAGAATATGTGGCACACCGCCTTGTGTTGTAAATCAAGCTGCACTACTCTTCATCATCTTCTTTGGGCACTTTGGCTTATGATGTTAAGAGGATATATTATCCTCAGCCAGTTTCTGAATTCTTCTCAATTAGACTAAGTGCTTTGTGAACGGGATGTTTTCTTTCTCCGCTTTTTGCTCCCTGGGTCATAAAGTGCTTCCCATCGTCTCTGTTCCTTACTTATCGTCAATCTAGAGTAAATCTCGTTGATGGGAGGTTATGACTTTTGGGATTTACGGGAGACATAACACCATAGGCTCATCCTGATAGTCACTGCTTAAGTTCATGGTGACAAATTGACGGAGCAGCTTAGCCAAGTTTAAATAAGTTATAGACAGTTGCAGATTTTTTTTTTTTTTTTTTTTTTTTTAATGTTCGAAAACAGTTGGAAACCTATTTGTTGAAAGATGCACTGTTTTGGGGGGGAGGTTTCGTGTAGACTGTACTTCAGCCGGATGAGGCATAGATGGCACTGTTGCTCTGCATATTGTGGACCAGCTCCTAGGCCAACAATGCCTTTCAGATTTTCCAGAATTCTGTGGGTTTTTCACACTATTGAGAAAACCAAATCCTCCACCTCGATATTTGTTAACGTTCAAATACATTAATTTCATTTTAGTGGAAATGGTTTATTGTGATATCACTTGAAAAATCATCTTTACAAAACAGTAAGAATAATTTGTTAAAAATAAAGAAATGTGTATTTGTGCATTATCTACAGTAGCCTACAAAGATCTAGTGTAAACAACTTACTAGGAGGGCTGAGAAAGAGTCCTCCTCTTGGAGTCGATATGTTGTAGCCACTTGGGTGCCCACATAGATACGCTTGGGAAGATAGCAGGTTTGCATTTCCTTGGGTGATACTTGTTACCAAAGTATTAGTCCGTGTGTGACAGTTTGTACTGGTGACACTCAGGATGTACCTTTTCCTGCCCATTGCTCTTGTTGGGCCTGCCGCAGGTTCTCGGTAGGAGAGGGCCCCAGGAGCCCAGGCCCCGATGGGATGGGACGTTCTGACCACGGCAGTCTGCTCCGGGTGCCAGTGGGCACTAGCTTGGGGTTTACGTGGGTTTGGACTCTTTATCATCAAAGTAGCTGAAAGCCAGATGCTTTTAAAGAACTTCCATTTGGGCCATTGTAAACAGAAACATCTTCTGCCATTATAACTCATTAATGGGAAAGTGGTCATTTAAAATAATTATTTGCTTTGTTTTGAACCCTAAAGAAAGGAGACTTTATTTAAGTGTTTCTTTCTAAAAGCCCCCAAAATGTTTTTCATCTTCAAGTATAGTGGTCATATTCAGACTAAACTTAATTTGAAATAAGCAGTTGTAACACAGTATAAATATTTTAGAGTTGAGCAAAATAAAGTGGTGAAACAAGGAGCATATCCTATGATTTGTATTTGTCAGTGCCAAACAAGGCAGAGAGTTAGACCTTTACAGGCCGCGGGTACGCCCGGCCGTCCTGTGTGGGCCTGCCCCACCCTATGCTCCTGACTTCTCCGTGGCCCTTCTCCTCCTGGAATCTTTCAGGCAGGACAGCAAGAAGCTGCGTGGTAAATCTGGAGGGACCAGAGTCTCTTGCTGCCTTTCCCTGGAGATTCATAAATTTTGCATGTTTGTAATGAGGGCGCACTATGTGCATGACACTGTTGTGGATGGCGTTGGGTTTAGTGTTTTATTTGTGCCATTCCTGTGTTTAAAACACAGCGTGGCTCCTTTTTTATTCTTCCAAACCTCACCCATTCCCAAAAGGTGATCCTCTCTGTCTGCTCAGGCTTTTGGAAAACTCTCCTCAGGTTCTGAAGGTCGCTTCAGAAAAGCAGCTGCACACAGACCTCACGGTCTTTGGGATGAAGGTTTGCGTCTAGAGGACTGCCCTGGGGGTGAATGTTATTTATTTGGATGTATGATTTTTTTTTTCTAATTACCCTTACAGCTTATTTTGTTATATTTATTTTGATGGTTTAATGAGATCTCTATTTGTCTTATTTTGTAGGGTTCAGAATAAGCTGGAGGTGCTGAATTACACAACCATTCCTATCTATCTCCCAGAAGTCACAATCGGAGCGCACCAGAGTGACCGCATCTTCCATAAATTCACACAGGTGGGATTCTGAAGCCAGGTGAAGCTGTCTGCTGTGGGCCCCCGTGAATGGCACCTGGGTCACGGCTCTGAAAAGTAGCTTTTGTGGGTTTTTTTGCCTCTTTCAGTGAAGGAGATTCCTTTTCATTGAAGTAATTCTTTCTTCCCCTCACGGTCATGTCTAAAGCTGATACAGCTCCTCCCTCCGCAGGGTGGCGTGTAGTGGGCTGCCCTGGGGAGGCGTGTCGCAGGCAGCCTTCTTCGTCAGCATGTTATCTTGATCGCAACGTACCATCTGCTCTTTAGCTCTTGTCAACGTGTCTTCAGTGTCAAATTGTACTTGGGGTATTGCCTTACTCCTTATGCTACGTCCATCCATAAAGGATGAAAGCGAACGTTCCTACTGGGGGTCGGCAGAGCAGGTGGGAGAGTGCAGGGGTGGGGTGCGCAGCTGGGCCAGGGTGAGGCAGAGCTCAGGAGGCTCCGACTGTGTTATTGATCGTCTTCTCTGGTTTCCATACCTTTTTAGTGAATTATTGGTTTCCAGGATCATTTGTGGAGGGTCATTTTAGGCAAAATTCCATGAACTGAGGGGATGGATACTCGTGAGTTGTATTGTGGAAGCCAGCAGATGAGGGAGAGACTTCTCCAGGAATCCTGACGTCAGTGGAAGACTAAGGACACGATCCATTTCTGCATCAGCTGTGGTTGGGGGGTTGTTATTGGCAGATGTGTGAAAAGATTACATTTAAATTAGATCGCCAAGCTGAGCAGCCAACATTTAGATAAGTTTAAATCTTAAATATTTTTGCATTCCTATAATTCTGTGATGCTTGCAAATTGCTTGAAGCACTGATTGGATGTCCGAGTATATCCCGTTGCTTGCTCTCTTACTTGAGATACTTGGCATGTTCTTTAATAGAAGTTCTTCTGGTTGTTTTGAAAGTGAGTGTATACGATGTTGGAATTTGGGGAAGTACATAAAACCATGAGGCTATCACTCAGCAGTACCCACATTAGCATGTTTGCACACTACTTCTTTGTGACTGATGTGGGTGTGTAAGTGTGGGTGGCAGCGGTGGTAGTGTCTGGGGGCTGGGCTGGCCTCTCCCTGTGCTTGCAGGTGGTTCCTGCTCTGCAGTGGATGCTCACCAAGGTCCTGCTGAGCCTGGTGCACAAGCCCTCATGACTCCCACCTTGGTCCCAGCAGCCACCATGAGACTTGGGTCGGCGCCCCTCTGTCTTGCCAAAGCCTCATGCTTGTGTGCACAGCCTGTGGTGCCAGGCCCACCCCTGTGGCCCTGAACGGTGGCTCCCACTACCCAGGAACCCGGCCAGGCCCTGGGACATGGGAGTCCTGGCTTCCAGGGAGCCCCCTCTCTTGCCGCAGCCTCGAGGGCGGCCACTTCTGTCTCCCCCATGCTTGTTGGTCCAAAGCACTAGTGCTTTGGGCTTTGAGGTGTGTGCACACAGGAGATACATAGTAAATTACCTAGTGAGAAATTTTTACCCTTTTAAGTTAAAAAAAAAAAAGTCATCTGATTATGTCAGTGTGTTGACTTACTAATAATAGAGCTTTAACATCTCTGTTATTTTAGATGACCTCACTTTTAGACAAGGAAACCGTAGGCTGCAAGCTCAGATTTTGGAGTCACTGATAGGTGGTAATGATTAGTAACTTTTTCTTATGCTCTCTGTTTGATGAGCGGTGCTGGCTTTCCATTTGTGTGACTGATACAAAGCTTCCTCTCTAAATTACTTAGTTTTTCTAAATGTAAGCAAGGAATTTGGCTTGCAGCTATGACCCCAGTGGGGAGGGGGCCTCAGATGACTTGAGTGGCCGAGCTCCACTATCGACCACAGGTAGGGCACGTGCAACAGCATAGACAGGCTCAGGGGGGGCTCGTCTGTGGTGGACAGCCTGCCACACCACGGAGGGTGTTCTTGACGTGGGTGGGCCCTCTGGGTGGCCCCGCTCAAAACCAGTCAACTCCCAGGTGACCCCCAGCCCTGGCCATCATAATGACAATTGTGGGACATGTGGGGACTGTCAGAATTACCTCTATATGGAAGGTGGATGTTTAAAAGTCCCAGCATGTAAAGAGAAAGAAAAATGCGTGCTAGCAAGTAGACAGCTGGTTTCTCTCTAATCTGTACACTGCCTTTTCTTCCCCTGCCTTGGTGGGTCTCTAGTTCACGGGTGAGTAGGAGGTACAGGTGGCTGTCCCAGTCTGCTTCTGCTCTCATGGAGGAAGTTCTCAGTAATTCACCACTAGGGTTACGTTTGCTCTAGGTTGATGTAGATATTCTTTAAGAACTTAAGGAAGTTCCATTTTATCAGTAGTTGAATTTTGGTCACAAAATTGGGTATTTTTTTTATCACTTGTCTGCTCTACATGATTTTTTTTCTCCTTTTTCTTTTTTAAAGATTTTATTTATTCATGAGAGACACACAGAGAGAGAGAGAGAGAGAGAGAGAGAGAGAGACAGGCAGAAGGAGAAGCAGGCTCCATGCAGGGAGCCCGACGTGGGACTCGATCCCAGGACCCAGGGTCAGGCCCTGGGCTGAAGGCGGCGCTAAACCGCGGAGCCACCCAGGCTGCCCTCCTTTTTCTATTCATGTGGTCAGTTACACTGTGAGGCCAGCCTTGATTTCATGGAGTCCCACTTTGTGTATCCTCTTTGTATGTAGCTGACCCAGTTCATGTATTTAATTTAGGATTTTTGTACCTATATTCTTGAGAAACTGGATGATAATTTCCCTTTGCTGTGACACACTCCCAGGAGTCATCAACACATGTTGTCCACATCACGCGGACACCCAACACTGAGTTGAGGTGGGATCGTCATTTTTGCTCCCTGAGAATTTGCATAAGATGAGCATTACCTCTTCCTTCAGTGTGTGCAAGGATGGAGCTCCACTGGAACATTCTACAGTGTAGATTCAGTTTCTTTACTAAATATGGAATATTCAGTATCCTGTCCTTCCTTGGGAAAGTTGTATGTATCAAGGAATTTGCGCCTTTTCCTCAGGTATTCCATGACACTTCTGAGGATGACAGGACAGGCAGTGTCTGAACGTCCCTCAGTTTGGTTCTGTTTGCTCTTTGCCCAGGACTGGGCTTCAGCCGTCTGCCTTTTCCAAGGAGCCTCCCGGAGCTCATCACGTGGGGCCCTCACGGGTCAAACGGACTCTGATCACTTGGCGGAGGTGCTGTCATCATTGTCAGTTACTCTCTTACTCCTTGTAATTAATCTTTTCAGGGAAAGTACTTTGAGATGTTGTCAATGTCCATTTCCTCCTTGGACTGCCAGTGGCTTGAGCCTCCACTGATTGTTGTGGCTCCGTTGTTAATATGATGGTCACCAAATTGTCGCCTTCCCACTTCTGTCCCTCACCCAGTATTGCTTACTGTTCAGTGTAAGCCAGTGCTTTCTCTTCTCCCTGCAGATTCGCTTATTTGGACTCTTAGGCCCACACACCTGTATTTACTTCTGCCTCTGGGTGCTGGCAACTCTAGGCTCGGTAGCGCAGCAGGGTCCGGGCACCTCCTCACATTGCGAGGGGCCTGGCTCCCACGGCCTTGGGGTACGGGCATCCTGGGTTGATCGGAGTGTGACTGTTGCATACACGCTTGTCGGCCGCAGTGAGCACCTGTGTCCTGGCCCCCTGCGGGGGGCCCCCACCACATGCATCTGGACTTCTGTCTCGACTTTGCTTGGGGGTTCCTGATGTTCTTTGGCTGACATTCGTTGCAGTTTCAGAAAAGACTGGCTAGGACCTCTTCAGTGTGGCCTGCACCCCTCTCTGTGTGCTCCTCTTACTGGGCTCTCCTCAGCCACGTGGACGGTTGTGCATGTTCTGTGCCCTTGGGCACTTCCCTCTGTTTTTCATCCTGGGTTCTCTGAGCTTCAGCCAGCATGTTCTTCTCATGTGGCTTCCAAGGAGCTCATCGTCCCAGCTCTTTCTCATTTGCTCTCAGACCTGCCTTTCCTTGTTTCCCAGTTTAATTTTAATCATAGTCCTGTTTGATCCTAGAATTTCCATTTTTTCTAATGTCAAGTTATTTGTGGAGATTAGTTTGTAATCAATTTCTTGAGCACATTAATCACAAAGTAATCTGGTGACTGCTCCACCTAGACCACTTGCCCCGGTCCTTTCATGGCTGCTGATTCAGTCCTGTTTTTCCTTCCTTTAAGTGCCAGTTGTTGTAAAGATAGCTGGAAGCTATGGATGGCATTCTCTTACCTGAGGAGGACACAGGTGCTATTTCCTGGCTGGTCACCAGAGTCCATTCACAGGCCAGTGTAGGTGTGCCCCTCCCCTGCAGCTCCTCAGGCCCCCAGCTACCCCTGTAGGAGGGGGAGGACCAGGCAGCTCTTCTTTTCTGCTTTCCTCCCTTGGACCTGGAAGCTCCCTGCCTTGGTGCCTTTGCACAGGTTTTTTCCACATAGTGCCCGTCTCTCCTGGTGGCTCAGGTGGGGAGTGTCATCGGCACCAGTCCACTGAGCCCTGGATCTGTTAGCCTTTTGAACCACAGACATGGTGGAGGGACTTGGCAGTTGTTTCCCATTATTACTGTGTCCTGTGTGTTAATGTCTGATCTTTAGTTTGTGAGTATTCGGAGAATCTACTATGTTGGACTTAGGATTTTAATTAAATGTTTATAAATCCTGAAATTTTTAATTTTATAATTTCTAAGCATTTTTAAAAAGTATTTTTAGAATAGTATTAGATTTGCAGGGAAGCTGTGAAGCTGCTGGAGAGTTCCTGTGCGCCCCGCACACCTGTGCGCTGTGTCGTTGCAGGGATGAACCAGCATCCGTACAGTACAGTTTGCTAGAGTCCATACTGTATTTGATTTCCTTAGTTTCCCTGATGCTTTGTTTCTGTTCCAGGACGCCATCCAGGGACCACATGACAACGAGTTTGGGATGTCTCCCAAAGCTCCATTTGGCCATGACTGTCACGTTTCCTTGTGTTTAATCCTTATGTCAGTTTTAAGGAGGGCAGATCAGGTACTTTGTAGACTGTCCCCCAGGTAGGGTTTGTCTGACGTTTTTCTGAAGTTTAGCCTGGGTTTATGTTTTTGGGGAGAGAGCCCCCAGAGGTGAAGTGCCGTTCCCATCACATCACGGACCACACACATGTCACCGCTGGTGTCGGCCATGCAGGTGCGCGTTCCCTTTGCAGAAAGTGAGCGTGCGTATGGTAGGCTTTACATGTGTCCACTGAGTGGGAACTGTGTCAACATTTAGAGGAACGCTAATGTTTTTAAAGGAAATCCAGTTGCTTGATATTTAAAAAAATGATACAATTAGATAGAACATAAATAATAGTGACCATTTGCTCTCATTCGCAGGTGTGCACACCCATTCTTACCAGGTGTCCCTCTGGAGAGCACCTGGCGGGGGGCGTGGGGATGAGTGATGCAGCCGTTATGCTGATTTCACATGCAGCAGCTGCAGAGCTGGGGAGAGCTGTAGCTCCCAGAAGAGGGGTCCCCGGCCAGGCGGCAGAGCTTCCTTCTGGAAATGCTCGAGGGAGCAGCAGTTGCGGCTGGTCTGCCTCTGAGACCCCTGACACACTGGTTGGTTTGCTGTGGGGGAGGCAAGTGAGCAAGCAGTGTGGGGACATTTCACAGAATTGTTTCCTTCAAGAGGAGGAGTTGTTCAGTGTTGGAGCAGAGGGCATGTTGTGGCCACGTATTTCCTGGAACAAGTGGGTTGGTGGGCGCCGTTATGGCAGGGACCCTCAGAAGTCGACTGCCCTGCTTGGCTGTCATTTTGTAGGAAGAAAAATTTTTGTAATGTTGAAAATGTGTTTTAGCCAAACTACCAACAGCATGAGAAGTTTCTATAAACTAACTCACGCAATAAAGGTGATAAAGTTACTAAAGTCACACCTCATAATTTCATGAGGAACTTGAAATGTATTTGCACCGCGCTTACAGAGACACTTAGGACAGAGGAGGTGGTGCTCTGCATGTTGTAGCACATCCATTACGTATTATGCATATTTTATAGTAGACACTGAACTTGCTGGTACTTGTGGTTAGGAATTATTGGATAGCACTTCTGATTCTTGGAAGCAGGAGCAGCGCACTGACCTTTTGTTTTTAATTAAGTGTTATAGTCTTCCTTTCTCTTTTAGGATCTTTTTGCTCTTTAGAGAGTCTTTGCTGTTTTGGGTCTGGGCTTAAATTTCTTTTCTACTTATACCAGCGCTTTCTGGGTCTCGTTGATGGGATATTTTTCTTGCTTATATTTTCAGTGGCTTCTCTTTCTTGGGTTCTGTATCTGGTGACGCTGGGTTTGGAGAACCATCAGACTTTGTCATTTATCATTTCTTCTGATTCTTACCCGTGGCAGCTTCTTCCCTTCTGTGCTTTGGACACAATGGACACCGAGTTCATGCTTTGTGGGCATCTCTCCACGGGCATTTAGTGAGAGTCCCTCCTAAATCCAGGATGCCAGGTTCACTTTGAATTCAGATTAAGCCGCCGTACTGTTTGGGTGTAAGCATACCTCAAACGTTTCATTCGCCGGGGCATCCGACATTGTTTGCCAGCTCTGGCCGCCCCGCTCCTGGAGAACTGTTTGCTGCTGGCCTGAGACTCACGATGAGCAGGGACTCCGGGCCCCAGAGGTGGTGAGATTGGAACCCCACCCCCGTGTGGACAGACTGGCTGTGGGTCCCGAGATGGCAGCTGAGGTCCCCTGGCAGGGCAGAGGGGCTCTCTTCCCTTCCTCTGACGGTGCTGTCCTCCTGGGGTGTGCTGCTCTGGAGGGAAGGCCCTGCCCATGCTCCACCTTGCTCAGACCAGCGTCTTTGCCTTCTGTCTCCGGGCAGCTCTTCCCGTGTCCCCAGGGCCGCAGAGCCTTCAGCTCACTGCTCTGGTTATCATCCTGCTCTTCATTTTTAGCCCCTTGTGATTTCTTGCAGAGCTCAGCAATGCATTTAAAAGCATTTCTCGAGGTTTTATATCAAGAGCTCTTTCAGGGCATGGGGGCTGTTGTTTTGCTGGAAATGGAAAGCCTCTCTGTTTATGCTCTGAAAGCCAGTTTTGGTGTTGGTTTGTCCTGTGCCCATGCTGCAGAGGAGCTGAGTTGGAAGCTCTGTGTCTCTAGGCTCAGTAGTAGGTGTTTGCTCAGTGAACCCCCAGGACAGAGCATTCATGAAATCCCCAGAAGAAAGACTTTGTATCTCCTGTTACCATCAGAGAACCCTGTCCAGGGGACGTATTCAGATGTCGTGGGAGCACTAAGATATTTCGAGGAGTTACAGTCTACCCCTAACACTTGCTGCTAAGCCTGACACTGCCGCCGCCACTCCCCCAAAACGGTCACCTCCAACATTTTACGTTTACTCAGTTATCATTTGGCAAGTATTTGTTGTTCCAGGCACTGTTCTAGGCATTGGGGCCACATCAGGGACTGAAACAAAGTCTTTCTCTCGAGGAACGTATGTCCTGGTTTGGGGGAAGGAGGGACAGATGATAAATATATAGTAGCTCATCAAAGTGTTACAGGGCAAAAATAAAGTTGTCTCGGGTGGGAGGTGTGCTGCAGAGAGGGATAGAGGGTACCTGCAGAGGGTTGTGGGTGAGGGTACCAGCCTCACCCACAGGCAGGGGTTGGGAGGTGGAGGCAGGCTGGACACAGTCTGGGGAGAGAAGAGCCCACCATGGTGAAAGGAAGGGGCTGGGGGTGGCAGGCAGAGCTGGAGGTGAGGTTGGAAGGTAGCAGGGCATGACCAGAGGGGCCGTAGGCAGTGCCGTGAGGACTGGGTTGTCGTTTTCATGAGACTAAGCCAGTGCTGTGTTTTGAGAGTGACAGCATCTGAATTATGTGTAGGAACAATCGCTCTGCTTGCCATGTTGGATTTGGGTTTGCTGGAAGGGAGCAGAGAAACGGGGGTGAGAGATGGTGGGGACATGGCTCTGACCTCCGGGCAAGCTGCATTCCCTTACCCAAGAGCCCCTGTCTACAGTGGCAGTGTTGCTCTTTCCCGTTAGTGGAATTTGTTCTTCTGTGTCAGGTTTGCAGCTGAGTAAGCTATTGTCCAAGGGTTCCAGCGCAGGAGGGTGCTCAAGGGAGGGACGTGGCCTCGGGGTAGGGGTGGGCGCCTTGGCTGGCACTGGGCATGGTGTTTGTCTCACTGCTTTCCTTCTAGACCTGCGGGGGGCATGGTCCCCGGAGTGAGTGTAGACCACACTGGGAGCTGTCCTCTGAAGTGGAGGGGTCGTAGGGTGCTAGCTGGCCTGTTGGGTCGGCGGGGGCGGGGTGGGGGGGAGTTGTAAGAGGGAAGCTGCTTACTTGGACATTGGGTTTCGTTGGGCCTCAGGCAACATCATCACGGATACCTGTTACCTTTATGTTCACTGAATTCCCCGATGAACTTGGATGAACCCAGAAGGCCTGACTCACTAGAGAACTTTCCAGGGGACACCCTGTCCCCTCTGTCTGCATGCTGGACTGGTGCTGTGGTCTAACCTGCGTGCAGACCACGTCCTCCTTGTCAGTGGTACTCACGGCAGCGCCTGTCCCAGGCTTGTAGAGCATGGTGACCTCTGGGAACATGGGGCGTGTCCCCTTTCCTTGACCCTGGGCTACTGCACCTGCCACCTCCTTGTCAGGCTCAGACTCCTCTGTTTTCAGGACTTAAGTAGATTCTGCAGTTACGGTGACAGGTGCCATTGGCATAGCTGTTGAAGTGACCACTGACCCATTGCAGCAGGGTGGGGGTGGTTGGTGGGGAGCAGAAGTGCCCTGGCCACCAGAGGAGCTTCCTGTTCCCCTGCAGTGTGCTGGCCTGGGGCCTGGGGCCTGGGGCCGGGCGGGTGGGCCCGTTAGCCGGTGCGTGGGCAGCAGGGGAGGGCGGGGCAGCTGGAGTAGAGCCGCTCCCAGGGCCAACAGGCCCTGCTGCACCCGCACGGTGCTTGTTTACCTGCTGGGGAAGGTCGAGGGTGGTGCAGGCTGCCGGGCCTGGAGAGATCTGGGTGGAATGGTAGAAGTAGGCTTTCCCTATTTCATCGGCCTATTGTTTTATTTCAAAAGGCTGAGACGTTCTCAGTCTGTTTATGGGCAAAGGGGCAAGAGCCCGTGTGAGGTGAGGGAGAAGGTGCAGGAGGGCCAGAGATTGTGGAGGCACAGAAGGGGTCCCCAGCACACTGGGCGGGTGTGGCCACCCCAGAGGGGTCCACAGCGTTCCCACAGGGCAGGCCGGGGCTCCTGTGGGAGGAGCCCCCTGGAGGGAAAGAGGAGCCCTGCCCAGTAAGACCAGGGTGGATCAGGCCCCTGTGGTGCCAGAGACCCTTCCCACTGGTCGGCCGCTGGCCCGGCGCGTGGAGAACCTGCCTGGAGGGAGGCGGTGGCACGGGGGGGCAGCAAGCTCAGCTCGGTGCCGGGCACGCACGCCACCCAGCACGGGGCTGCGGGCACCAAAGCCTCTTGTTCCCTAGTTGACATCACTGGTGCTCCTTCCAGGGCCGGGTTTGGGGGTAGATGATAGCTGTTTGACTTCCTGCGTTTACATCTGCATAAGACCAGCACTTTAGTGTTTAGTGTCGTGTCCCACGTGAGTGTCTGGGGATAGAGTTCCCCCGGAAGACGTCTTGACCACCTGTCAAAGGTGACGTTCTCCAGCTACTGAATGTTCATGTGTCACCTTTGCACAGTGGTCCCTGTGGGTCCTGTCACCTGTGTGGCTTTCTCTCAAGCCCGCCGGTGGGGACGATGGGAAGATTGCCACCCTGAGCCCCAGGGCAGTGCTGGCCCACCCAGACTGTGGCAGTGCAGGCCGTGGAGGTGACCCCCGGTGGACTCCGGACCCCTGCCCCTTAGCTGGCCTGCCAGAATGTGTTCACAGGGTCACTTTAAGGAGAGCGGGTGTGTGGCGGCCTGCAGCCAGGGCCCCCACAGCATTGTCCGGCTGCCTGTCCTGTGTCCCCAAGCCTGGGCCTTGATGCCCCCCTGAGCTGAGGCATCCCTTGGGCTGAAGAGTCCCGCTTCCTCCCGTGGCTGGACAGACTCTGTGACGCGGGCCCGAGTCTGCGCAGCGTCCGAGTCACAGGGTCCGGCCGGCTCATTTTGGCTCTTGGGGTTTTCTGATTTTTACTTTTGCTCGTGCTCGTAGTCTGAGGTACAGCGTTTGTACTTGGGCACAGCAGTCTGAGGCCGTGAAGTGGCCCAGGGCCGCAGGGTTCGACTCTGTTTCTCCCGGCTGCTCTGCCAGCCTGCAGGCGACGCCCCGTTGGGGCTCTGCACCGAGGATGGAGTTGGTGTGGTGGCGCCGCTTCCCGCCCCGCAGAGCAACGAAGAGGCCTTGCCGCCGGTCGCTGGGAGCTCTCCGGTGCCAGTGTTCCTCTGGTGCCCGTTCCCTGCACGCTCCATGTCCTGTGCCAAGGACGCAGGGACAGACCCGGTGCCGTGCCCTGGAGACCTGCCGGCCGCTGGGAACCACACACACGTGGGCAGAGGACATGACGTAGTTCCCAGGCTCATCGGTGTCAGATTTCAAGAATCTCAAGAGGTTTGCGGGATGAAGGTTTGCCAGGTGCAAGAGGGGCCGGGGGTCTTGGGTGTTAGTGAAGGCTAGAGGCAGAGCGGCAGGGTTGGGGGTACCAGCTCAGGTAATGGGGAAGGAAGGAAGAGGAGAAGACGTAGAAAGGACGTTCATCAGTCCTGTATGATGATCTGTGTGCTTTATTCGGGATTGCTCATTTACTGCCAGAAACCCTCTGGGGTGAATTTTAGAGATAGGGAGACCGTGAGGCTTGGGGGCAGCTCAGGGTAGCACCCTACCAAGGGAAGATGTGGAGAACTGAAGTTGGGGCGATGGTTTGGAAGACACTGTCATGGCCAGTGAGTGGTTCCTGTTGGCTAGTGGCAGGTACACAGCCCGGGCTAGGTTCCTGAAGGGCCTTGCAGCCCTCGTGCTGGTTGGCAGTAAGAAGGAGAGGGTCTCTGGAGGAATGGCTAGGATGGAAGTGGGGTGCATGGGACAAGGGCACCTGGGGCAGGGGCGAGAGTAGAGAGGCAGGGCTGATGGGGAAGCAGGGCCCCAGGATGGCTAATTCCCAGGGTCTGGGCCCAGGGCCCCATGCTGCTGCCACAGGGCGTCCGGGCTGTTACTCTTCCCAAGGGTGAATGAGCCTGCAGGCGCTAAAAGGCTGGCTGAGGTGGAGGATATGGGGGCTCCACCCCGTTGCAGCCCCTTCTGCACAGCAGCCAGCCAGGGGCTGCTGGGGTGACCCCGTGCACAGCTGGGCCTGGGGTCCCTGCGTGACACATGGGGGTGAGCGTTTCCTGGTTAGCTGTGTTGGTGACCTCAGGACAGAGAGGATCTAAGAGTCTGTATGAATAGGATTTTGTTTTTTTAAAGATTTTATTTATTCATGAGAATATAGAGAGAGGAGAGAGAGGCAGAGAGAGAAGCAGGCTCCATGCAGGAACCCGATGTGGGGCTTGATCCTGGGTCTCCGGGATCATGCCCTGGGCCAAAGGTGGGGCTAAACCACTGAGCCACCCGGGCTGCCCTGAATAGGATTTTAAATTCTAGTTTTGTTTTCTTGATCCTGTGACCTGGCTGTTTGTTCAGCTCTGCTGCTGGTCTGGCTGGAGTCCGGGGGGCTCCCAGGCGCCCGTGGTACTCCAGGGGACTGCCTGAGCAATCTTTGGGTTCTTCTGAAGTGTCATCTGCAGAGGGACACGGCATCTGGAGTCTGGGAATACATATCCATACGTTTCCCATTCACTCGGCCCCCATTCTGCTGTTGGAACAGACCCGTGCACGCACACGTGAGTGCTGATGTGTGCATAGCAGCTTGCTCATGTTTTAAAGTCATTTTTCAAATACTGTATTGGGTCACTTTTTATTTCTGTGCAGTCCTTCCTTGGGGCAGACAAGCTGTGAATTGGTTTCCGCTTTACCGATTCAGTGTCTTTTCAATTTAGGGAGGCCAGATGCTATTAAGATACGGTGCTCCCTCCACGAATCTGATTGTGTCCGAGACAGTTGCCAGGACGACAGAGTCTTCTGCTTTCTCTCCTGCTATTTTTATTTCTTTACTATCTCAAGTTGTTTTTGTCTCAGCCCCAAGTTAGCATTGTCTAGAATAGCGACGCTTCATAGCTGGAGTGTGTTGACACCGTGTGCTCTTGCCTCTGTGTTCACTTGGATAAGGACAGACTCTCGGTACATGGGGAGCCTCAGGGTCAGTTGACCTCAACATGCTGACGTTTAGCTTCCTGGAGTCCTCTCGACGTTCAGACCTTAGTTAGAACTTAATCTGGTACCCGGTTGTTTGTGTTAAATTATAGATTTTCCATTTAGAAGTTCATTTAAGAGCAAGAGCGCGTGGAGTCTTCAGTTGTCCTTTGCTCACAGGGCTGGAAGACGCGCTAAGATGTGCTGCGCTGCTGCTGCACCTCCGAGCTCCATGCAGGGCGCGTGGCTGAGGCTCACGCTCATCACCGGTCCGTGTGCCCCGTTGTTTAGATTTCTACGTGTGGAAGATAACGTGTTCCCTGGGGAGACTTTGCACCAGGTCCTCTGGGTTGAGTGTCCTTGCAGGGTATCCCATAGTGTCTGTGCCTCTGCTGAGGTCCAGTCACGTGTAACATCCTTGCACTCAACCTGACAAACCCCAGGTGCCCGGACTTTGCAGTGTATTCGGCCAGTACTTCTGTTTCAGAATTTCTGCAAAGAATACTATTTTCAGGTATTCAAACAAGGGTTTGAGTTAGGAGCTTTTCCACTCACAGCTGATGCGAGTCATTTAAAGTGTATGATCCTGTGATGCTTATGGCAGTGGGTTTGGCAGCTAAGTAGGGATGTATTTGTAGCAGGTTGTGGTGTTTGTGCTAAAAATAGAAGACACTCTTAAAAAGATGGCTTTTGGAAATTGTCTTTGATAAAATAAGATTTTGGAGGGGGAGTTGATTTTAGTTTTTCGATTTGATTTATGCTTAGCAGTAATGGAAAATCGGGGAAATTGTATATCAAAGAAGTGACTTCACTAAATTTCTTCAGTGCTCTTTAAAATCAAAGAAATGTCCTTAGAGCTCATTAGCCTCTATGTGTAATAATGGATAACAGAGTGAAAATTGGAATCCTCATCACTCCAGACTTACTTAGCCATTTGAGCTCCTCAGAGCATCTGGAAAGAACAGAATCCGTCATACCTGTTAGAACCCACATCCTGCCCCCAGTGGGGTGAAGCGGATCCAAGACAGATTCATTTAATCTTTCTTTAAAAATTCACTTTTTGACAGTCACACAACAAAGGACTTGATACATGTATACAGTTCTCCAGGAGAACTCAGCTAAGGAACTGTGAGCGTCCCTGAGCGCCCCCGACACGACTGCCAGGAGCCAGAAATTCCCCGGCGGGACTTTGCAGTGAACCTGAGGGGTGGGAGACCATGAGAGTCCATCCCCAGGCCAGTGGGCAGGAAGGGCCGGGCCCCGGCACATGCCCAGGTCCCTCTCGGGCAGAAACTGGAGCAGCAGAGCTCTATGCATACGGACTGGCGGGTGACGGGAACATGAGGGGAATGAACGGAATTCGGTAAAACTCAATGAAGGCAGCGTGTGGGTGAGAGAGACAAGCTACGACATCTTCTTCAACCGCGCACACGAGGAGTTGCTGTTTAATTCAACTAACACGTACGCGGTGTCACAGAAGATATTCCTGGACTTGAGACGTGAGGGTCCAGCCTGCCGCCAGCAGCCAGGTGGCTCAGCAGGTCACTTGACGTCTCTCCAAGGAGAGACGGTGCCCGCCTGCCCCTCGTGGCGTCAGAGCGCATGAGGCGGTGCCGGCAGCAGGACTCGCATCGACAACTAGGCAGGTGACTGCACTGGGCGTCACTCAGAGACGAGCACCAGGAGGAGAGACGAGGGACGCGGTCGCCCCGTCAGCGCCAGGGCTGTGTGGGGTGGCCGGCCACAGGAACCTCCCCACAAGAGCAGGGGGCCAAGACCAGTCACCGGCCCTCTCGGGAACCTGGAGGCCGTGTCCCGGGGCTCCCCGCCTGCTCTTCCCCGAGGGAGGTTGCTCACAAAGCAGCGGTTTTGGCCGCACGTTGGGGGAGGCCGGCGCTGGCCGGTGTGCAGGGCTGCAAGAGCCACGGCCGTCGGGGTAAGAACGAGGGGGCCGGGTGTGAGCGGGTGACGCGGTGCCCCTGCCACCACCCTCCGGCCCTGGGAGGGCCCTTCCCAGGTAGAGGCGAGGTCTCCTCCAGCAGGGACCCGCTCTCACACTTCAGCCCTGTAGCAAGTGAGGTTCAGAGTTACTTTGCTCTTTTCCTGGCTTCTTTTGGCTTAGTTGATTATCGTCCTCTTCCGTTTCATTTCCGCTGCTGCACCTCTTGTTGCACCGTTCACGGCTGCCCTGGGCTGATAGGGTGCGCGTCTGCCCCTCGCCAGCGGCTGCTCTCACAGGGCCAGCCACATCCGGCCAGCCCGCGACGACGGGTGGCTTCCGTCCAGGCCCCTGGCCTCGGCAAGGCTGTCCTCGTGCAGCGTACTTCACACGTGTAATAAAGCTCACGTAGCTTTAGGCGGTCAGTTACCTCTATAAGGAGCAAAGATGTTTCCATGGCCCTTGACCCTGGCGCGTAGCTGTCCTGTCTGCGCGCTGTCTGTGCAGGCCCCGGCCTCCGTGTGGCGGCTCGGGCGGCCAGAGTCGCCTCCTGCAGTAGCCGTTCCCACCGCACGGGTCTGCCAGCCATGAACCGCTAGCTCTTGCTCAAGAAAGATACTCGCGCTTCCGTTTCATTTTCATATATAACGTCACCCAGCCTAGATTCCTGTGTTGGCCGCTCGTTTCCTCCGACACCCTGAGGTCCCCCCCACACCCCTGGCCGCTCGGCTTCGTGGACAAGTCTGAGGTCCCACCGTGTGCCGTCCTTGGGCCCGAGGGACATGTTCTCTGGCTGCTTCTGAGACTCTCCGTGTCTTTATCACTGCGTCCCAGCCACCTGGCGACCTTGTGCTTCTGGGTGGCTTTCTTTGGGTTTATCCTGCTTGGGGCTCACGGAGCGCCTCGGATGTGAGCCGTCCATCGTTTCCCTATCATTTGTAACACGTTCAGTCAGGATCCCCCCGAGACATCTTTCTTAACCCCTTCTGAGGACTCTCGACAGTGACCCACAGGTCACCGAGACTCTGTCCGTTTGTTGTTGTCCTTTTTCTCCGATGCCTCACCGTGGATAGTTTCTCTTGTCCTGTCTCCAGGTTCACAGCTGTGTCCTTGTGTTTATGTGATATGCTTTAATTCCATTGGGTTAGTTTGGGTCTTCCAAGAAACAGAAGTCAAGATAGGATCAGATGTTGAGACTTGGGGAAACACCTGGGAAGGGGAAAGGGGAAAGACATGTGGTGCAGGGGGCAGAGGGGTCTTTAGTTCTTGGTGCCCTGTGCCGTCTGCGACAGGAGAGGAGGAGCGCAGTGTGGCGTAGCAGCGGCGCAGGGTGGCCCAGGGCCAGTGGGACCTGTCGGTGGAGCCCCACAGCCCCCCGGAGCACTGGAGCAGGCGGGCTGAGATGCTCTGCTGCTCCCAGCCTGGCTGAGTGACCGCCTCCGGGGGGGTCGTGGCACAGCAGGACCAGGGTGGTGGATCGCAGGGGCAGCTGCTAGCACTGTGAGCACCTCGGAGCGGCACATTCTTGTGGCAGCCACACCCATCCAGTGGATTTTTATTTCAGAAATCTGCTTTTTCAATCCTAGGAGTTTGTTTCTTTTTATGTTTCCAGTTTTCTCATTGACTTTCATTTTTCACTTAATTCCCTGAGCATATGGAATATTTTTATAATAGGTTTCTAACGGTCCTGTTTCCTAATCCGTCCTCTTCATTACCTCTGAGTCAGCTTGATGTGTTCTTCCCTGGACATGGGTCACCTTTTCCCCCTCACACGGCTAGAGGCCTTCCAGTGACTGCTGTCCATGGTGAGTTCTTTGGTGTTGAGTACTGGATCGTGTTCCCTCCCTTGGAAGAGCGGTAGGATGCTTACTCTGCCTGGCGTAGATCAGCTTCCGCTCTGCAGGTTTGAGTTTGATGTCTTAGCTTTTTGGTGAGTCTTACGTAGCTGGACTTGGAGGGAAGGGCTAACCCGGTACCCCGGTGTGCGGTGAGCCCGGCTGCTGGGACCTCGGTCACGCTGCCCGTCTCCGGGAGTGTCACCCCACACGTGCAGGGACACACACACACCCCAATCAGGGCTCCTTTTCTGCCCACCCCACCCCCCACCCCACCCCCAGCTCTGCCCACGGGTGCTAGCCACCCTGACCTGTTCGTCCAGTGTCCAGATGCGGACGGCTGAGGGGCGAGTCCGTGGTGGATTGGTCTGGTGGCCCTCATGTGGCCCGTCCTGAGCTGCAGCGCTGGCCAGGGTATGGGGGTCCAGGTGGGCTGCGGTCACTGCAGCTGCTCCTACAGGGCGTGCTCTGCATAGTCTTGTCGCCCTCGCTCCCCGTCCTGCCACCTAAGCCGTTCCTCCTCTCTGCTGACCCGCAGGTCCTGTCTGTACCTGAAGCCTCTGTTCCTGTAGGTCAGACCGGGTTTCTCCAGCCTCAGGCACCTCCACTTTCTGAGGAAAGTATTTCATGAGGTCAGAAAAAGTGGGATTGATTCACGCCTCAAACACTGCCGGGGCATAGTGTGCTTCACATGTAGATGGAGTTCGGAGTTTTTTCCCAGGAGATTCAGTGAATATATGTGACTTCTTCTCAGCTGGGCTGTGTCCAAGCTGCTGGCATCCAAAGCTGTGTGGAGAGCGTCCCCGCTGTGTGCTTGAGGGAAGCGGCTGGGAGAAGCCTCCGTGTGTGACCCCCGACCTCATTGGCCACCTCATGGCACAAATACTGACCTGGCTCGGAGCATTGAGTGGCAGGGACCTTTTTCTACAATCCTGGAGTTTAAAATAGAGTCTCACAGTCAAACTCCGTGGCATCACTTTGCATTCAAAAGGTGCCCGTTTAGCCGCCTCTGAAGCCTCACCTGGAGCTCCGTGGCCCCGTTGCCGAACATGGGACCTGGCATGTGTGGCTCTTAGCGCATTGGTTGAATAGGTGAACTTTTCACCAAGTAGTAAAATCAGGTTCAGTGTCCTGTCCTTCCCCTTAGGGCAGTGGGCAGCATGGTTTTGTGGGGGTTTTTTTGATGTCGTTGTTGCTTTTAGGAAGAGTCAGAGAATAAATAATTGAAGGTTTATGCCCCCTCTGCCACAACTGCTCAGTTGGTTCCCCTGCTGGGCGGAGAGCATGCACGCCACATGACCAAGCTCCAGCGAACCTTGTTTTTACGGAAAATGGTCGTCAGGCCGGATTTGGTCTGCAGGCGGGGCTTTGCCGACCCGGCAGTAAAAGGCCAACAGCCTGGTGTAAATTCCCAGGGGAGCTGGAAGCCCTGACTCCCACAGTGTGAGCAGCAGCGTGATAATCTGGACCAGAGTCTTCTGCATGGGAAATGAAAGCCATCCTGATTGCTGTGTCAGCATCTGCTCATTGTTTACTTTTTCCTTGAGTAAGCAGTTCCACTTCTAGAAGTTCGTCTGAAGCACATAAATCTGGAGGGGCGCACCGGAGGGTTATTTCTCATCAGGAAAGCTCGACAGAGTAGGGCCTGGCCGCTCAGGAGGTGCCGGGGCCAGAGGAGCTGGAGGCCCAGCGGGCGGGAGTGGACTCAGCCAGAGGACGCGGGTTCGGATTCTAGTTCCGTGGACATTCTGGCCGTTGACCCGGACAAGCTATGTAGCCTTTCTTTTAGGGGGAAGGAAAAAGAAGTGCGTGTGGTAGAAAGTAGTAGGAAGGGAGTGCACTCAGCACGAACCGCCCTTCCTTGGCTCCTGGGCCCCGGAGAGGCAGCCCTGCGGGAAGTTTCTCCTGCGCGCACCCTTCCAGGGGTAGTTTGGTCCTTCGCAGCTTTGTTTCAACGAGCAGATGCACATAGGAAGTAACATGGAAGAAGCAGCTAATTTTGTTCCCTCAGCGTGAAGTGTTCTGAGCAGAAACCCTCCCTGGGGCCTCTGTTGGCCGACACATGCTGGGCAGGGACCTGGGAATCCGGAATCGAAGTCCAGGGACGCCGCCCCGAGAGGCCCAGGGAGCCTGCTGGTGAGGCCGCGCATAGCTTCCGGCTGGGCTCAGCGCCTCTCATGGCGTGCGAGCTTTGCTTTGCTCTGTGGCTTCAAATTCGCTGTGCAAGGATGCAGGCGGGCCCACACGGCCACACACCAGCCCTTCCTCAGCGACGGACTCCGGCGAACGGTGGCGGGGAGCACATGCTCCTTGCTGGGGACACGGGTGACGTTGGAGAGCCTTCCGGAGCTCTTCCCCCAACAGGTGCACGCTCTGGCGCCTGGACCCAGTGCTGCGGGTGCTCCTAGAGCTGAACAGGGGTCCCTCTCGGGTGGGCCCGCTCTTGGACCCTGTGGAGCCTCTGCTGCCGACGCTGCTGTGCCTACCGTGCCTACACGGCAGTTGGGGGCGGGGGGGCGAGCCTAGGGCGCCCCGGCCTGCGCTCCCTCCTCATCCTTGCTGTCGGCGGGTCGCCTGGTGTCTCTGCAGCTGGGGCCTCCATCCGGGTGCCCTGCCTCACTGTTCAGACGTGCCCCGCGTGTCCTGCAGGCAGAGCATTCGGGTGTGTCCCCTGGGGCTGCCGCAACGAGCGCCCTCACGCAAGCTGTGGAAGCAGCAGGCCTGTGTTGTCTCAGCTCTGAGGTCGGGGGTATGGGCTCAGGGCGTGTTCCTCCTGGACGCTCCAGGGGCGGGCCTGTTTCCTGCCTGCCTCCGTGGTCTGGCCGCCTCCTCTCGTCGACCTCGTGGGCCCCTTGTGCCGACCCTGGGCCCGCATGGACAGTCCAGGGCAATCTGCAAAGCCCCTTGTGCCGTGGGAGCTCGCGCAGGCCCAGGACCTGGGGTTCGGGGTGTTGTTCCACCGGACACGGTCCCCCTCCTTGACGCAGGCACTCCATGGACGCCCGTGCTCGTCCTCGTAGTACGAGCTTCCCTGAGCTGCCCCCTCTGCCCTCCTTTCCTTGGCTTCCCTGGGCCCCCGCCTGGAGCCAGGGCGACTGCCCCAGGCTGCCTCAGTCCCACTCACCAGGCCGTCTGCGTCCACAGGTCAGGGTCCCCACGGCATCTCCTTGCTCTTCCCTGGGCACCCTCAGCGGTTGGGGCGGCGCACACCTGTGGATCCCAGCACAGCTCCGTGTCTGGAGCCTCGGACCACCTTTGGAGCTGCCCCTCGCCTTCCCCGCGCAGTGTCCATGCCAGGCCGCCGCCTGCCCTCCCTGCTCCCCTCCTTCACTCGGGGCTTCCTGAGCTCCTAACACGTGAGGGAGCCCAACATGACTGTTAGTTCCTGTGGCCCCCACGGGGTGCGCTGCCTGCCGCCGGCCTGGCCCAGCAGCCACTGGTGCCCTGGTGCTCATCAGAGCCAGAGAGCGGAAGAACTGGCCTCGTCCTGCCACTGCCTGTGGCCCGTGTGCAGCCGGGGTGCCTGCCTCTCCCCAGAGTGTCCCCCGCTCTGTGCGGTGCTGCCCTGGGCTGTGGGTGTGTGTGGGGCCCGTTCCCTTCCCAGCTCCCCCCCAAGACTGACCTCCTAGGGAGCTGGGTCTTGTCTCGTGTTTTCCCTTTGGGTTCCGAGCGCCCCTGGCACCGGGTGTCCCAGCCTGAGTAGCAGAGCCAGCCTGCCCTTGCCTCCTCTGCCCATGTCCAGCTCCCTGCTTGGACACGCCCAGGCTCAGCCCTGCCGCCAGCCCCCGGCAGCCCGGCCTCCGCCGCAGCCTCCAGAATCCCCCTGCAGACCTGCGTGACCCGCACGGGGCTGCCGGGCAGGTAGTGGGGAGAGAGTGCGGGTCCGGGGCCTCGGGACCAGCCAGTCGGCAGAGCTCTGTGCGGCCTGGCGGCGGCCCTCGCAACCTCCATCGGGACTCCCCTTGCTGTGGCCACAGATAAAGGAAGGACTGATTTATTTTTAAATCCTTTAGTACCTAAGGGCAAAATATGGAAGGTTTTTGTACGTAGTGTATACAGATCTGTCCACATTGATTTGAAAACATGAAAACATAAATTCAGTGTCTTGCTCCCATTTAGTAACTTGGCAAAGCCTACATGCTCGAGTGTTTGCCCGGCCCCACGCAGCCCTTCCCTCCAGGGTGAGTCGTGTGCAGCGCCATTGCGGGCTGCCCCGCGCTGTGGCCGGTGCTGCCTTCCGTGGCCACCCAGAGCCCACCGTGCCTGGTGTTGCCGCAGACGCCTCTGCCCGTGGGAGTGGGCTTTGGCTGCAGGCCGTGGGAGGGCCGGCAGGAGACCTCTGGCCTCCCAGCCCCACTGCTGCCCCGACACACAGCCCGCCAGGGGCCAGTCTGCCTCTGTGACCTGCCTGCGTAGACCCGGAGGGCGGAGGGTCTGTGGTAAACCCACCGGAGTCCCCCCGAGTGTGCTGTTGCAGCCAGGACCCTGGAGAGCAGTGCCCTCTGTGGGTGTGAGTGGGTGCTTCAGCATGACTGCGTTTTCACACCGAGGCCCCCCAGGCGCCTGCACGTGTGGGTGCCCGCAGAGCCCCATCCCTGCAGGGCGCTCGGGGCAATAGAGGCCACCGGGGCGAGTGGGGCTCGTGTGCCTCGTCAACCGTTGTGACCATGGCTTTCCCTCCCACAGCTGCCAGGCCGCAAGTACTGCCCCGGGTACAACGCGGACGTGGGTGACAAGTGGATCTGGCTAAAGTGACGGACTTCCGCCCCGCCCCCCACGGGCTGCATCGCGGCGACGACGAAGAGGCTGCCACCTGCCGCGTCCTGTGGACTCCACGTAGCTTTAACACGCGGGGGGAAGGTAACGGACTGGGGCGCGGCCTGGCCAGAGCAGGCTCCCTGTAGAGTAGCTGAGCCCGGGGAGGGCCTCGGGGTTACGAGGCTCCTGAGGCTCCGCAGCTTGTAGCTTTGTTCAGGAAAACCCTGCTGTGGAAGGCCAGATTACTAGAGGAAGCTCCTTTCATTACAGCTGTGCTCTGTGTCCTGCAGATCTTGTACTTGGTGGCCTCTGACTTCAAGAAATAAAACTGCTTCCACGGTGTTTCCCTGCATCCTACATCTGCACCTGCACTCGTCACGTGTGTGCACACGCGTGTTTGCTTACACTTCACCACCGTGCGCTGTCGTGGGTCTGGTTTACTGAGACAGAGGCCAGGACTCGGGGCTTCTGAAGCGCTGACTCCACCTCGCTGGGCGGCACACCTGCGGCGGGAGGGGGAGGCCAGGACAGGGAGGAAGTCGCCGTGGGAGGACACGGGTGTGTGGTGCATTTCAAAGAAACGTCAGAAAACATGCCCGATGCCCATCACCATCCGGGCTTGAAACCCCCCCAGGAGGGGAGCACGAGCTCAGAAAGTGCAGTGACGAGTACAGACGGCGGAAAGGCTCCTCTCTTTACTGAAACCTGGGAAACCGGCCCTTGTAGAGGTGGGTGCTGTGTCCCAGGAACGGCTGCACGTCCCAGGAACGGGAGCCCCCGGCCAGGCTGGCCCTGCCCCACACACAGGCCCCTGGCCACCCGCCCCGTTTAAACCTGGGTGATAGAAGCGACATGCAGTGTAGGGTTCCGCTCCTCGCCCTGCGGGCTGCCCTGGCTGCCGCTCGGGTGCCCACTCGGGTGCCCGCCATCCCCTTGGTGGACAGGCAGGGGAGGCCGCAGAGGAGGCCGCAGACCGCCCCTCGGCAGTCCTCCCCCGCCCTCCCCCTCCCCTCCCACTTCTTCCTTTCCCCTTCCCACCTTCCCTTTTGGGGAAGGGGTGTTTTACAATTGAAAAGAAAGTTTCCCAGCAGCAGCGTGGGAGTTGGAGGCCTACCTCAGGGTGGAAGCTCTGCGCCTCCCTGAGAAACCCTGCTCTCACCGCTGTGTGGAGGTGCACTCGGCACCCGGCCAGCCGTGCAGTGTCTTCTGGACTAAGTGCCTCACAAACCATTAAGGAGAAGAGGAAGGAAAAGAAAAACCTCTTTAATTATCTTGGCTGTCCCCGATGTCTCGGCCGTAATGAGCTCGCTCTCTGCGGCAGCGTCCCCACCGGGGGGCGGGGGGCGGCTCTGCTGTGCGGTCAGGACCGCCGGGTGGGAGCAGCTCGCTCCACCCGCGGACACGTCCCTCCCAGCCTGTGTGGGGCGCCCGGTGACCTAACCCCGTGGGGGGCGCGCTGGTGGTTTGTGTGCTGAGAAAGCCTCTGTTTCACTTCCCGGTGCTGCCGGCCTGTGAGTGCCGGGCAGAGAAAAGCAAATAAACAGTGACCAGGGCGTCTCTCCAGGGAGACCTGGGAGTTTGGGAGGCGCCCCTGCAGGGTCTCCGTACTTCAGAGCAGCTGGCCTCGCAGAAATGCCGACAACCCCAAAAAACCCCAGAGCTGAATGAAACCGTGCGTGTTGAAACCCGCCGTGTTGGGGTCTCAGCGCGCCAAGGACCAGGTGCTGTGCTGTTGCGGCCGCGCGCTCCCGTCCGCAGGCTTGCTCACCGGCTCCGTCTCACGGAGAAAGTGCTCATTTTTTCTTTAAAGAGCTTTTCTGTTCCGTCAAATTTTGTAACCCAGAGAGGTTAGGAACATTTAGCCCCTCGAAGGGAGTTAGAGAACGTTCCCTCCATCCACCTCGGCCAGCAGGTCGCCGTGTCCTGTGGCCGCCCCGCTCCGCCAGCACGGCTCCCGCAGGCGAGGAGGCTCGGCCCTGGGGCAGGGGAGCCTGCAGGCCCTGGACCTCCGCGGACGCTTGCCAGGACCCATCCTGTTTCTCCAAAGCCCATTTTTTTTCCCCAGCAGCCTGCTGGCCGCTAATCTGGCTTGGGATCTTTCTGTGTCCTGCTTTCCAGTGACCCGTTTCTGGGTTGGTGGTTCTGCGCCGCACACATGTCAGAACAAAGGCAGGCCGGCAGCTGCTTCTTGGGGGAAGGCACAGTCCATGCCCACCCTGGGCGCAGATCTGCAGGCTGTGGGGCCTTGGCAGAGTAGGGGCGGAGAGAGAGCCACAATCACTGTCATACATTTGGGCTTTTAGAGGGAAAGAGTAGGCGGCAGCCCCTGGCTGGTCAGGATTCGATGAATGAAGCATGTGCCCGGGTAATTCTAGGTTTTATATCTGGAGAGAAATAAGAGCTGGAAACCAGAGGCTTTGCTTTGGGAAGATCACGAGCCAGCACTCAGAGGCAGAGACTCCGCGGCCACCCCCATCAGGAGGGATTGTTTCATACTGTCGTGGACTTCAGGGGGAAGAGGGCCCCGTGGAGCGACGTGTCCCCAACCTGAACAGGGGAGCCTCCGGGAAAGGGCCCCCCCGCCAGCCCCGATACCCCCAGTGTGTTGGGGGCCCCCAGGCTGCGGAACCCCGTTTGAAACCACTCCCCCAGGGGCCCCGGGGGCGCCATCGGCTAAGCATCTGACTCTTGATTTCGGCCCAGGTCGTGATCTCAGGGTCCCGGGGTCGAGCCCCACTTCGGGCTCCGCGCTCAGCACCGAGGCTGCTTGGGTTTCTCCCTCTCCTCCTGCTCCCCACCCCACTCGCGTGCTCTCTGTCTCTGAAATGAATCTTTATACGGAAAGAAACTCCTCCCCCAAAAGAGCCTGAGTTCTCCCCGTGTAGCCTGTGGTCGTCCACGCGGCTCGGTGCCGCCGTGCCGCAGTCGCTGTGATTTTCCTCATTAGACCTGTCACTACGTTTCATTTGTCCGCGCTACTGACTTGAAATTCTTAAATAAAGAATTGTTCTAATCAGAGTAGTACCCCATTTTTTCATCAGCGACGCTTCCTAAGTGAAGGCCGGGAAGCTCCCTGGTGACGCCCGCATCTGGAAGCCCCCCCACCCCCGTTCAGTGCCGTGTACTTGCAGGGAATTAACCTCTTTCAGGGAGGCCGTGCGAGGAGTCTGCTAAAGATCCAGGAAGCATTTTGCTCTGCACATAGACGCAGCGGCACACGGCAACCCCCCCGCAGTGGGTGCTCGCGGAGCCTCCTGAGTCCCTGGCACCGCACGCAGCCGCAGGCTCGGATCTCTCGTGTGCAAAAGTGGAAACCGCTGTGAGGCCCCGGGACCCGGCAGTGAGGCGAGCATGTCGGCCGAGCGGGTCCGGGCCGGCCCTGGGGGTGACGCAGAAGAGCAGTGGCTTCGGGCAGCGTTGGCTGCTCCTGGTGGATCTGGACGGGGCCGACAGCGACAGGGCCTCAGGGAGCGTGTCGGGGTGGGTGGACGCCCTGCGGGCTGCGGCAGGGACAGCACAGAGGAGGGAGCACAGGGTCCCTCCCCCAGGAGCTTCCTCCAGGACGTGCAGGCCCCCAGGAGTCCCCGCCCGCAGGTTGCCAGGCACTCGCCGCTGCCCGCCAGCCCCGTCCTGTGGGGCAGCCCTCCTGGAGGGGAGGTCACCGCTGTGGACACCTCGTCCCTCCACCCGAAGGCACCACGTTCCCCTGAACGTCGCGGTGGAGTGCGCTCGGCCCGAACCCTCCGTAAAAGCCTGGAGGCCCGAGGACCATTTCGATCTTCATATTCCAGCCACTCGAGGCGAACAGGGGCCCCAGCCCTTGCACCGCGATGACGGGTGTAAGGACGGGCGGCCGGGTGCCGCGTTGGAGCCCACGTCTGGCCCCTGGGGTGCGCCCCCCGCCGGCCCGCGCTCGGGGTTTGTATGCTGAGGAAGGCCCTGGCATGAGTGCTCGGCCGAGACCCAGGCTCCTCCGGGGGACCCGGGGAGCTCGGGGGACGCCCTGCAGGGTCCCCTTACTGCAGGCCGGCCAGGGTTTAGTCTCACCTCAGGGCTGCGCTTGGCCCGGCTCCCCGTGAGCATGGGCTGCTCAGGGCTCCCGCCGAAGGGGACTCGGTGCCGCGGGTGACGGATCGGCCGGTGAGCGTGGTCGGGGGTCCCCGGGGCGCAGGTAGGCAGGGAGTCAGCAGCTGGGGCCCGGGGCGGGGGCGGGTGTTGGGGGCCAGGGACCGGCGTGCCCGCCGTGGGGTCGTGCCGACGCTGGCCTGCGACCTGGCTGCTTCTCCCGCGGCTTGCCCCCCTCCTCCCTTCCCAGCCCCACACACGGGGTGACACCCGAGGCCCCTGCCGTGTCGGCCCCTAGACCCTTCCGTCAGGAGTCGCGGCTGTCCGCGGGGCTGAGCGGAGTCCACAGCCAGAGGCTGCTGTCCGTCGGCCCCTGGTTCGGAGCTCTCGGCTGCGCCCTCCCCGAGAACGCAGTCCCCTGGCCCCGCTCGTGCCCCCCCGGCCCCCGCCGACCCCAGCGCACCTGCCTGCTAGTGCTAGTGCCGCGGTGGCCTCGCCTCGTCGGGCATCTGGTGAGCCTCACGCCGCCCCTCCCCTCCCTGTCACAGCTGCTGGGCCCCAGGCACCTTTGGGAGAGGACCCCGGGCTGGGCCTCGAGGAGGGTGGCGGGCGCCACGTTCAGGACGGCCCTCAGCCCTAGTGCCGGCCGCGGGACAGCGAGCTCCCGGTCATGTTGCCGTGGCCCCTGCCACCCGGAGGCCTGGACGCCTGCACCGCGGCTCGGTCCGCACACCCGGCTCCGGCACGGCCCTCCGTGCACACGCCGTCTGGCGTCTGCACACTTGACCTGAAGCTTGCCTCTCGCTGGAGAAACGTAGTAACTTCATTTCTGTTGAAACGAGAAGCAGGAGGAGCCTGCTCTACCCCGGCCAGAGCCGCAGTGAAAACCAGCCGCTCCTGCGAAGGGGGAACCAGCCTCGCGGAGAGGATGTCGTCGAGCTGCAGCCCGGCTCCAGCCGCCAGAAACCCCCCGCACCGAGCTGGCCAACCGGCCGTTTGAGCAGCGCTGCCGTCCGCGGCGGGCGCAGCCCTCGGGGCCCTTCCAGAACCCGCCGCCGCCCCGGTGCTCAGGCCGTCAGGGCCCACGGGCCGCCTGGGCGGTCAGGGCGCGGCTGCACCTGCCCCGGGGAGCCCCGGTCTCTGCTCGCCCAGCGGGCACCTGTGCCGTCCGTGTGGCCGCCTCGCGTCGGGTCTGCCCCGCCGGGCCCTCCGCTCTGAGTGGTGTGGCCGCGGGCCGCGGGGGAGGCTGCGTGACCCGGCCGGGCGGACCCCTGTGCCTGGAGCACCGCCCCTGACCCCGGCAGCCCCCGAGGGCTGGGACCCGCTGCCCGGAGCTGACGGTGCCGTGCTGCCGGCGGGCCCTTGGGAGGCTGCGGGGGAGGTGCTGCTTCCCGGCCTCGCCCTCGGCTCCCAGACCCCCCACCCCAGCTGAGCGCTGCTTCTGTCTCACGTGTCCTCCTCTGTCCGCTGAGGGCCCTGCGATGACATCGGCGCTGCACGGCGTCAGGGCCGTCCCCACCCCAACATCCT
Source organism: Canis lupus familiaris (assembly GCF_011100685.1). NCBI lineage: Eukaryota > Metazoa > Chordata > Mammalia > Carnivora > Canidae > Canis > Canis lupus. Next base: position 50,199,826 of record NC_049246.1, on the reverse strand, counting down.
GACACCTGCGAAGTCCCTGGGCCGCCCAAGGTCGTGGAGGCGCCGGTCCCCGCGGTCAGTGCCTCTGGGGGGCCCTCACGCTGCTGCAGACCCCGAGACACCTCGGGGAACCACGGGGCCGTCCTGCCACCTCCCGCCTCGCCTCCCGAGGGGCCTGGCCGGGAGGGCTCCCCGGAGAGCCGGCTCCGTGCTCTTCTGTGTGTGGAGGCGTCCACCGCCCCGTCGTCCGCAGGTGTGCGTCAGGCCCGCCCAGCCCCTGGGGCGGAGCGCGTACTGTGTCCCCACGGTGGGTCCCAGGGTGGCTCCCGGGGCTCCCAGGGAGGATGCGGTGCAGGCGTCCTGCCTGTGGTGGGAGCGGAGAGGAAGCCGGGGCCCTGCGGGCCCTGGTGCAGCCTGCGGTCCGAGCGCCTGCACCTGTCACGCGGCCAGGGAGAGCCCTGGCCCCGGCTTCCCCCAGACCTCCCGGCGGCTCCGGCACTGCACGCAGGCGGCTCCCGGGGTCGCCCGGCGACATCCCTCCCCTTGGGTCTCCCGCCTGCTTTGTCAGGGGTGTGGACCTGGCCCCGCGAATGGGCACAGGGACCCCGGCGGCCCCCCGCGTGGCCAAGACGGAGGAGGCCTTGGTGAGGCTCCAGGGTGGCCGTGGCCCATTCCCACCCTAAACCCTCTGGCCTGCTTCATGGGAGACGGAGAGGCGGTCCGAGGGGTGGCCTCCTGCTGCGGCCCCTCCACCCTGGACAGTGCCGGGTCCTTGGTCCGGGCTCCTCTGCTCCTCCCGGAGGGGCCCAGAGACACCGCGAGGATGCGTGAGGTCTGGGACTCCTAGGTTTGTGGGGAGGCTGGTCGTCAGCCACGAAATTCTGTCCTCGAGGCCATGCTCCCGAGAGAAGGACAGAGCCTGGGGCTGGGGGGGGCCGTCTCCGGGCCCAGCCGGGGTCCTGGGGAGCCATTCTCATGGGGGCACTCACAGGAAGGCCCTGGACGACGCACAGCAGGGCCGGTGGGCCCCCCAGGGGGTGAATGGGGAGCTCCGAGAGCCCGGCCTTTCCTCTCTCTGCCCCTGGAGCCCGTAGCCGCAGCCAAGCTCAGCCTGGGGACGCGTCCCTCAAAGTCAGCGTGGCCCCGGCCATGGGGAGCGGGCCGACGGGCGTGAGGGCCTGCGGACGGACAGACGGACGGAGCTCTGCCCCGGGGGCGTGTGGTGGCCCCGGGCTGCCAGGGGGCCGTGGAGCCGCCAGGGCTCCTTCTTGCTTCCAGAAGCCCCGGGCCTTTGTTGGCTTGCAAATCCTCCTCCTTGACCCCAGCAGCCAGCTGTGCTGAGGAAACACCCAGAAACGGGTGTGGTGGGGGCCGCACCCCCCGCCGGGCCAGGCCCAGACCAAAGTGGTGCCCGCCGATAGCACGGGCCTGACGGCGACTCACGGCGGCCCTCGGCCAGGACAGGTGGGCGCTGCCAGGCCTGCGGGGCCGGGGTCTCCACCCGCTGCAGGGCCACAGGGAGCTGCCGGGCGGGGGGCCTGGTTCCCAGCACTCGTGGGTCCTTCCCATCCAGCATCGGGACCCTTGGAGCGGGGCCGCGGGGCCAGGCCAGCTGCCCCCCTCCTCGGGAGCTGGGGTCTGGTTGTTGGGGGGGGGCGGGTCGGTGTGCACCCCTCCAGCAGGCTGGGTCCCCGGGGGCCGATGCTGGTTGGGGTCAGCAGCTCCAGGGTCAGCCTGTCTGGAGGGCTCGGGGGCGCAGGGACGGAGCTGCCGAGTCCCCGAGCCGCTGCCTGGAGGAGGCCCTGGTGTCCAGGAGCCCCGAGGGCGGCCCTGGCTCCTCCCAGGCCTGGGTTAGCACCGCGCGCCCCGAGAGCTGAGGGCGGCCGCTCGGGAACACGGGGAGCCCACCAGGACACCCTTCCGGTCCTGGCACCTGGGATGAGAAAGCCCCGCGGCCGGGGCGGGGCAGGGGCAGGCTGGCCCGGGGACACCCCGACCTTCCTCAGGAGCCCACATCCCAGCGTCCGGAGCGCGAGCCGGTCGGCGCCTGCCCGAGGGAAGACGGACTTCACGGTCTTCGGGTTAATCTTCCTTTCTTGGTCTGACTTGTGCACCGGTCGTAGAAGAGCTGCCTGTGCCCTCCCAGTGACGTCACGCTGCCCCCCCCACAGCAGGTACGTTCCTGTGGGACTAAGGTCCGTCCCCAGCGGTGCATTCAGAAGGGACACGGACGGCAGAGGGCAGCTGAGCCTCAGGCTGTCCCACCCCCGGTCCCAGAAAGAACGGACCGGGTGAAATCGGGGAAAGTTAGACGCAGAATCCAGCAAGACGCGGACAAGGTGGGAAACTGTGCAGACGGGGCAGGGCAAGAAGGGGCCACTCTGCCGCGGAGCGGGGTGCAGTCGCCCGGCCCAGAGCCACTGGGCCCCCTCGCTCGTGCTGCAGTATGGGGACGGGCAGCAGCACCTGGCGCCACCCGCCAGCGTGGGAAGGGCGTCCAGGACGCAGGCTCTGCTGGGCCCTGTGGGCCTGCTGCTCCATGGGAGCTCGGGGTGCTCCGACAGACTGGCTCCGGCCTGCAGGCGGCAGGACAAGGGCGGGGGGAGGGGAGAGCACGGGCTGGGGCAGGGGAGGGGAGGCCAGGGGCAGGGCAGGTCCGATGCAAACCACCCCCGGAGCACGAGGGCTCACTGCCCAAGGCCCGTCGCCGTGACCACAGGGCAGGGACGACAGCAGCGCCCAGAAGTCTCCCGACCTCCACCCGACAGTGGAGCGCGAGAAGCACACGGATTCGGTAAACACGCCTGGAGAGGGGCCGTCGCAGGGAGCGAGCGAGCCTCCAAGGGCCGGCCTCACACAGGACGCTCAGAGCCGCCGACAGGGCCGGGGACCGGGGCGGGGACACCCCGATTCAGCAAGTGGGCTTTTATTTAAGAACCTCAGGAATAAGAAATAAATTCTTATTTAAGAATGCGTGTCGGGATCCCTGGGTGGCGCAGCGGTTTGGCGCCTGCCTTTGGCCCAGGGCGCGATCCTGGAGACCCGGGATCGAATCCCACGTTGGGCTCCCGGTGCATGGAGCCTGCTTCTCCCTCTGCCTGTGTCTCTGCGCCCCTCTCTCTCTCTGTGACTATCATAAATAAATAAAAATTAAAAAAAAAAAAAAAAAAAAAGAATGCGTGTCAGCGGACGAGCCCTCGGGCGTCAGGATGTCGGGCGTTGTGAGGCGGGGCTCCCGAGTGGAGCAGGTCTGTGCCTGCGGGACATGTCATGGGGCATGTGCGGACACGCGTGGGGTGTGGATACGTGCGTGCACGTGTGGTGCATGTGTGTGCGGGTGTGTCCCTATGACCTGTGGGGGGGGTGTAGGTGTGTGATGTGCGTGCGCATGTGACGTGTGCATGCGCCTACGACTGTGTGACGCGTGTGTGCGTGTGATGTGCGTGCATCTGTGTACGTGACGCGACCCTTCAGGGTTGAGGCCTCTGTGTCATTTCTTGGGAATTCAAGGTGAAAGGCGCGGACGGTTGTGCAGAAATCGTTCAAGCTCGGAAACCGCGCTCACTTCCGTGTGCACGTGGGCCACGGCTGCCGGTGAGGGACGTGGGACGTGGTTCGGAGTCGCGTCCACAGGGCCCTTGTCCCAGGGTAGCCGTCCCCGACGTGCACGCACCGAGGAGCCTGCGGTCGCTCGCGTTAGCCCTGAAAAACCAGGTGAGGTGCAGCCGCTTGTGCTGTGGGGGGAGGGGTGTGTGCAGGGAGGGGGCGGCGGGGTCGCGGGGCTCTGGGCGCCCCTTTCCTGTGTGTGGAGTGCTGAGGGCCCTCCCTGCTCACCCCCGGGGGCCACGCTCTGCTCCCACCCGACGTCCCGCGCGCAGCGTGTTTAGTGCAGTACGTGCCGCCTCCTCCTCCCGCCCCTTGTGGTGCCGACCCAGCACCGTCCACGGGCGGCCGGCGCCTGCTTGGTCGTGTCCAACGGCCTCGTGTGGTCCGACCCCCCGCCTCGCGCCTCACCCTCCTGCAGTGTGGACACGCAGACCCCTCACCGCAGGGCCAGCCCCACCGTGTGGGCACCATGTGGCCTTCCTCCTTGAACGCTGCTGTCTACACCGTAGCCCCCAGTCACTGGGTTCTGAACTCTCACGGGGCTGCGAGGCCTCAGGAGCCCACAGCAGCACGACAGGATTCTCCCAGACATGCCGATCCTGCTGTCACCGGTGGACACCCACTGCCACCGTCCCCGGGGAGACACCCGACTGTCACCGTCCCCAGGGGGACCCGCACTGACACTGTCCCCAGGGATACCCCCACTGACACCGTCCCCGGGGGGACACCCACTGACACTGTCACTGTCCCCGGGGGGAACCCCACTGACACCATCCCTGGGGAGACACCCGACTGCCACCATCCCTGCAGGGACACCCACTACCACCGTCCCCGGGGGGACCCCCACTGCCACTGTGCCCGGCTGGAAAGGCCAGTTTGCCACCATCCACGCTGTGCTCCTCCAATATCCCTCACCCGTCAGGGTTGCCTGTTCCTTGGACCCCTCGAGCGGTCATAATGCCGGTGTGACCCGCTGCCAGCAGACGGCAGCCACTCCCACGCGTCCTGTCCTGTGTCGTGAGAGCCTGGTTCCTCTTCCTTCCTGAAGGTGAGCTGCTCCCTCAGGGCACGTGTCTCCTTGCGCTGCCCGCAGCTCATCGAGAACGACGCGCTGCCCTTCAGTCCCCCCCGCGACCCGGAGGACCGGCTCCAGGCCCCGGCTGGCAGCAGGACCGCGACCCCCGTGAGCACGACCCCCATGAGCCCCGCACTGTGCGTGCGGGAGACTCGGCGTGTCCAGGTCGCCGCGGGGGAGCCGGGGGTGAGATCGCCGTGCTGTGCGGTCCCCCGTTCCTACACGTGGGCACGGGCCGTGGCGTAGATCAGGGCCTGGCCCCACGGCCCCGGGCGCCCGCCACCTGCTATGTCAGGGAGGCTGGAGCGGACCTCGCGGGCACCACGTGCGCTGCTTGTCCTGAAGGGCGGCCTGGACGACCAGCCAGAGGGGCCATGTGGCCAGGGGCCTCCCGCCTCGCCTGGACCGCAGAGGCTCGCGACCCCCGCCCTGACCCCGCGGAGCCCTGGGGGTCCCTGCACAGAGACGGGCCATAGCGGGAGCCGCCGCCTTTGGGAGGTGCCCGGCCCTGCACCGGCCCCGCCCCCCTCAGCACAGCTCCGTGCCCGCCCGGCGTGACCGCGTGGCCCGGCTTCATTCCTGGCTTTGTGCACGCGGCAGCTGGGGCCTCGCGTCCCGCCCTCGGCCCTGGGATTCCTTCCCCGCGTCACCGCTGTGTGTTTTGCCCGCATCTGGCGGAGGGACCTGTTCCTGTGTCGTCAACGTGCAGGAGTCCCTGTCCCTTCCGGAAGTGGTGGACGTTTCACGTATCTTCGACCATTTCTTGACTTTTTCTGCCCCCTTCTAGTCCCTCATGATGAACTTGTACATCTTTACCCCTTGAACATTCATGCGGTCGGGCTTTTATTCTTCCAGATACACAAGCAGAAGCGCGGCAAGAACAGACGTGCGACCGGCGCCGCAGGAACACTGGGTGCAGCGCGCCGCGCGGGGAAGGTGTTGAACGTGGCAGCGCCGCCCCCTCGGTGCTCTGCGCTGATGCGCGTCGTCCCGCAGCTCGGCCTCGTCGCCCCAAGGCCACGCCCGGGCCGCCCCCGCCCTGCTTGGTGAGGGGCTGAGGGCTGGGGGTGCCTGGACCCGCCGAGGCTGAAAGGCCGGGCGCCTCGCCGGCCACCCCTGCTCCGCTCACGTGGGAGCCAGGGCGGCTGGTACGCCCAGGGGGACGGCGGGCGCGTGTCCTGGGAACGTGGGGACACTCAGCAGGCTGCTCGCACGGCCTCTGACCCGCCGGGAAGCTATAGCTGCGGAGCAGGTCCTGGAGACCCGACAGCCCCGCGTGCTGACACCTCGGCGGCCGAAGGGTGGCAGGTGCTGGGCGCCGCCTGGGTAACAGGTGTGTCACGGCCGCGACAGTCACACCGGCTCAGGGCGCCCGGCCCACCCTCGGCGCGCTGCACACCCGCCTTCGAGGGCTGAGCCGTTTCTGCGCCCGCTTTCCAGATGAGAAAGGTCGGGCCCACGAGCAAAGGTGGGGGCTGCTGGCCGTGGGGAGCTGGGCACACGCGGGTGCTCGTCACTGTCCCCGTCCCTGTGAAGGAGGGAGAGACCCAGGGAGCACGTGGGGCGGCGACCAGGCTGTGGGGGCAGCTCAGAGGGCCGTGGGCGCTCGGTCACAGCCCGGTGCTTATGTCACCTTGAAGGGGCTTAAACCAGAATGACTCAGACCAGGTGACCAGGTGTCGGGGCATGCGGGGACACGCGGGGCCCCCTGCACTGTGGCGGGTGTGCACACGGCGCGGCTGCCCTGGAGGCAGGCAGTGTGCGTCCTTGCGAAGGCCGGTCTGGGTGGCAGGTGACCGTGTGCCACGCCCGGGTGTCTGCCCCAGCGTGTCGGGAGCCCGTGTCCACACCGCAGGTGCGCACACACCTCACGGCGGCGCCATCCACGGTGGGCAAAAGTGGGAACAGCCCAAATGCCCATCCTCAGGGGGACAGATATCCGACACGTGGCGCGGCCACCCGGGGATTGTCACGCAGCCACAGAGAGGACGGGAGGGCGGTGTGGACGGGCCTGGCAGCCTGGCGCTCCGCGAACGCAGTCGGTCCACGCAGACCACGCGTCACGTGGGCCCCTGGGCTGGACACCTGCAGACTCTCCCTGCCGGCGCGGGACGGAGGCTGGCGGCGGAGCACCAGGGGCCCTCGGGTGACGGAGTGTGCCGGCCACAGCCCGCCCGCCTGCCAAGAGCCGTCCCCCGGCACCCTGGGATGCTGACCGCTCGGGCTCCGGGAAAACCATCGCGTTCCAGGAGGAGGCGCGACGAGAGGTGCATCTCTGCCTCCGGACATGCTCACGACATGCTCACGCCGGCCAGGTCAGCGGGGGAGACACGGCGCGGCCGGGATCGCGGACCTCCCGCCCCGCGGCTTGTGGCGGAGAATCCTGCTGCTCCCACTAACACTGTGCCCCCTCCTTCTCCCCCTCCCCTCCTTCCCCTCCTTCCCCTCCCTCTCCTCCCCCTCCCTCTCCCCTCTCCTCCCCTCCTCCCTTTCCCCCCTCCTCCCCATCCCTCCGCATCCTCTGGAGCAAACCGAAGAACAAGGGCTGGATCCGCAGTCAGCATTTTAATAACCGCGCGAGCCCACTGCCTCGTCAGCTCCTAGGAGCCCGGAGCGAGCAGGTGCTGACAGTCCCGATCACGGGCCAATTTCCAGTTACGGCGACATCGGACATTTCCGAGAATCTCAGGGGTCCCTCAGGGTGGGGATTGCCAGGGGCGGCAGGACATCCGGGCGACATCATCTGTGACCCTGACTGATGGAGACACACGTGGGGAGTTGGGAGCAGGTCGGGTGATACACGGCGGCAGACGGAGGGCAGGGCAGCCCCTGGGGGGTCCCCGTCACCGGTGGGGGGCGTCCAGGGACTCGGGAGACACGAGGGCAGGTCCGTCACTGTGCCACTGGTTACCCCACGTGGGGACAGTGCTCTTTCAGGGGCATCACCTGCATGGCTCTGGCTCCTGCTGGGCACCTGGCCCCTGGGGGGGAGCACCCAAGGGTGGGGGGAGACACAGGCCAGTGAAGAGGAGGAGGATGCTGTGTGGAAGGGAGGCTGTGCCAGAGCCGCACAGCGGACGCTCAGGGAGACCTGTGCCACCAAGCAGAGCTGGTCCGCGTCCTGTGCTCCCCAACCCCGCAGGCTGCCCCCCCAAAGACGCACACGTCAGCCCCCGGCCACAGGCCCCACGGGGGCTGCAGTTACAGGCCGCTGCCCCCCGGGCTCTGCCCGCCCCGCCCTTGTCTCCTCCCCCACAGCCTGCTCCTCTGGTGCTCCCGCCTCCTCCTGGGACAGGGGTGGCCTCCCCGGGACCCAGCGGGGCCACGCAGCAGCTCACGTCTGCCGGCCCAGGGCGTCTGCCGTGGCTTCCCGGGAGGGAGGTTTGGGTCGCAAGGCGCTGGGGCGGCCCGCCTGAATCGGGAGGCAGGCCGGCGGCCGGAGGCCAGGCAGGACCCAGGCCGCAGTCTTGAGGGCGCCTTCCCTCCTCCGGGCACCTCCTTGTGAAGGCCTTCCACTGATTGGGTGCGGCCCACCCACATTACGGAGCAGGATCTCTGCTCTAAGGGTGTCGATGGCGGGCGCTAGCCTCACCTTCCAGACCAGCGTGTGGCGAACTGTGGGTGCAGCGGCCTGACCGGCAGGCACTTGAGCTGCCTACTGGCTCCTGCACGGGGTCCCCAGCGCTGAGCCGGGAGCTGGCCTGTCCTGGGAAGCAAGGGAGCTTCTGGGAGCTGCAAACATCCCAGCAGAGGCTCTGACCAACAGCCCCCCCACGCCCCTGCCAGGCGCCCCATCTGGCTGAGGGAGGCCAGGCTGCGGGCGACCCGGTGGGATGACCTCGGCCCCCGGGGCCTCCGCTCCTCCCGCAGGAAGGAGTCCGGGGTGGTTTCAGCCCAGGCACGTGTGTCAGCGAGTCCCCTCCGGCACTGGGTAGGGACACGGGCCAGCCCCAGGCCCTGGCAAGTGGCCGGTGAGGGAGGCCGGAGGCCCCCGTGAGGAGCCAGGTGGCACGGAGGGCCTTGCAGGGGCAGTGCCCACCAGGCCCTGGACCCTCTGGGGGACCGGGGGGGGGGCCCAGGTGTACTTTGGAAAGAAGGGACCTGAGAGAAAACAAAGGGCACAGCGGAGCCACCAGCGCGTCCTGGAGGGGACCCCTGTGTCCATGGGCCCCCCCCCCCGTCACTACAGAGGAGGGGTGTGGGCTCCGAGGGCGTGCCCATTGCTCGGGGGGACACAGCGCAGCCCCTCCCTGCCAGCCCGGGGGTCCAGGCAGTGGCCCTGAGGGGCGGGCCCTCCGCGAGGTCAGCAGGCCGTGGAAGCAGGATGCGGCTGCCCAGGTGGGTGCGGGTGGAGGGCTGCCGAGGCCCAGCTCAAGGGAGGAGGAGGCACACGGGCCGCGGACGGAGTGCGCCGAGCACCTGCTACGTGCCGGGCCCTGGGGGACATGGGGCGGGGGCGGGGGAGGGGGAGGGCTGGGAGAGCCTTCCAGAAGCGGGGGAGGAGCCCTGCAGGTGGAGGGCAGGCACGGAGAGCTCCAGGGACCCGTGGGGACCGCGAGCGACCCTGCGGGCGGCGGGTCGGGGTCAGATGGTCGGAGCCAGGGGCACCTCCTAACAGGGAAATCAGCCGCTTAAGTGGGGTTTCCAGACAGGCAGTGGTGTGGTCGTGGGGTCCGTGCTCGCGCTTTGCGTCTTCCGCAGGGACTGGGTGCCAGGGCGGGGGGAGGGGGCAGGGCCGGTGCACCTGGCCAGGTGCCCTCCTTCAGGCTCCAAATCTCCCAAGTCTCCTTTTTCCCCCAACGCCCGGCGTCCATCCTTCATCGTCTCCATCCCCTGCCCCTGCCTCTGGAGCTGGTGGCGGGGCCGTCCTGCAGCCCCCTCCCCCGTGCAGCCCCCCCAGCCCCGTCTTCGGCTCGCTCCCCATGCCGCTGGCTCCAGGGACCGGAGGGTCAGACACCACCTCCCTCCGTGGTTATGAGGAGCCGGGAGACCCAGGGCGCAGCACGCCTGGGCCCTGGGCCCCAAAGCTCCTCGCAGCCGGTGAGCGTGTGCCGGGGGGCGGCGGGGGGAGGTGCCCCAGGTCCAGGGGCTGAAGGGGCCCTGACCTGGTCCTCGTGGGGACGTGCCTGGGGTCCCCGGGCTGGCCAGAGGGGCCCCTGACCCCATGGGGGGGAGGTCCTAGGGCTCAGGGGCAGGTGGGGCCCCTGACCCTGTGGTCTGGGGGAGGCGCCAGGGGTGCAGGGGGGTCAGGGATTGGGCATGAAGCTCTGGAGGTGTGGCTGGTGGGGCTCACGGGGTGGGGATCTCAAATGTCATTCTGAGGGTCCAGGGTTCACAGGGGTCCGGGGTTCACAGGGGTCCAGGGTTTGCAGGGGGTGCAGGGTTTGCAGTGGTCTCAGGTTTATGGGGGGGTCCAGGGTCTATGGGGGGTCCCAGGTTCATGGGGGTCTGGGGTTCACGTAGGGTCTGGGGTCCGTGGGGGGTCTAGGATTTGTGGGGGGTCTGGGGTCTGTGGGGGGTCTAAGGTTCACAGAGGTCCGGGGTTCACAGGGCTCACAGGAGGTCCGGGGTACACAGGGGGTCCGGGGCTCACAAGGGGTCCAGGGCTCACAGGGAGGTCCAGGGTCCATGAGGGTCCAGGGTTTGTGGGGGTTCCGGGGTCTGCGGGGGGTCCAGGGCTCACAGGGGGTTCAGGGTCCGCGGAGGTCCAGGGTATGGCTCACAGGGGTCCGGGGCTCACAGGGGTTCTGGGGTTCACAGGGGTCCGGGGCTCACAGGGGTTCTGGGGTTCACAGGGGTCCGGGGCTCTCAGGGGGTCTGGGGTCCTTGGGGTCCGGGGCTCTGAGCGGCAGGGTGACGTGTGACGTGCAGGGAAGCGGCCCGGCTGCTGGGCGCACCTGGAGCAGGTGCCCCACAACCAGGGTAGAACAGTTGCATTACCACCTGGGCCCCAGGGCGCGGCCACCAGGGGAGGGGGTGGAGCAGCCCCACCCCCACCCCGTCCCGCCCCACGCCCCGCTGCACCTGTGCTGCCCCCGCAGGCGAGGGACGGCTGTGAAAGCCGAGCTCACGCACCCCCCCAGCAGGTGCCCCCGGCCTGGGCCTGCCCCCCGGGGGGGGGGGTCCGCAGATGGGGCCCCAGGCCCTGTGCAGAGCTGAGCGGCGGCTTCCCTTGCTGTCCCGCCCTCCTGTCTCTCCGCCCGACGTCCCGTCACCTCCGCCTTCTCTGGGCTCCCGTCACCCAGGGAGTTCGCCCGCCTCTGCTGTCTCTCAAACAGAAAGCACCTCGCGTATAATTTTTCTTCTGTTTCTGGAATAATTATGTCTTCGAAATGGCGATCTTACCTGCCCTCCCCGTTAACGTGTTTGCTCCCCTTGTTTTGTGTAGACGCGCTCCCGCCTGTAGGGGGGCCGGGGGCCGTGGGGCGGGGGCTCCCCTGGGTGCTGGCGTTTGGTGTGCTGGTTTGCTGGTTTGCTTTTAGTTGTGCAATGACTGTAGGTGCACGGAAAGTGTGAAATCAGCACATGGGGGTCCCAGCCCCCCTCCCCCCGGCTGCCACAAACATCTGCACACAGGGTTTGGGGGGGGGGCATGGTTCTCATCTCTGGGGTGGGGCCCAGGACTGAGGCCTCCAGATCCCCCTGTGACCTAGGTTTAGTTTTTGTAAGGAAACCCCAAAACGTTGCCCAGAGGGCCGTCACCCCCGCCCCCCGCCCCCCACCCTGCAGGGGAGACCTTCCCCTGCAGCCGAGCCGGAGTCCCTACCTCCGAGCCGGGGTCCCTACCTCCTGGCCCTCGGCCTGCCAGGGGAGGAGCCCCAGTGCCCTGCTGACGAGGGACGCTGAGCATCTTTTCACCTGCTCCTCGGCCTCTTCTGGCTCAAATGTCTGCTCCATCCCTCGCGCACCTTTGAACGACGCAGTTTGCATCCCTCGCTGCCAAGAGTCCAGTTCTTGGCGCGAGCGGGCCGGTGACCTTTGTCACCCGGGCTGCGCCGCAGCGTCCCGAAGGGGCGTCCACGGAGCAGAAGTTGGCAGGTTTCACAAAGTCCGATGTGGTCATTTTTCTCTCTCCTGGACTGCGCTTTGGATTCGAGTCTAGGAAACGCTTCCCCTCCGTCCCGTCCCCAAGGCTGCTTCTGTGCCGTCGGGGCGGGGCTTTTTTTTTTTTTTTTTTTGGATTCTCAAGTCTCTTTTTATTCATGCTTTGTTTTTGTTTCCTTTTTAGTTTCGGAGTAGAGGTCAGGGACTCATCAGCTGCATGGAAGGCCCAAGCTCCTCCCATCACGCGCCCCCTTCACGCCCTCCCATCCCCAGTGACCCCGTCCCCCTCCCCGCCCCTCCAGCCACCCGCAGGTCGCTTCCCAGAGTTACGAGTCTTCACGGTTTGTCTCCTCTTGTTTTCATCTTATTTTTCCTTCCCTCCCCCTGTGTTCATCTGGTGTTTCTCAAGTTCCACCCAGGAGTGAGGTCACAGGCTATTTGTCTTTCTCTGACTCACGTCACTCAGCACGACACCCTCGAGGCCCATCCACGTGGTGCAAATGGCGGGATGTCATCCTTTCTGACGGCTGACGAGTGCGGACCACATCGTCTCCGCCCGTTCATCCGTCGATGGGCGTCCGGGCTGTTTCCTCAGAGCCCTACAGATGCACCTTCCACCTCTAAGGCCGCGGCCGGCTTCGGGCTGCGTGCGCGGGCGCGGGGGGACCGTCTCCCGGGCAGCGACGTGTTCCCCAGGTCCCCTTCCCCACTGCGTCCCTCCGTTTCGGCTTTGTCTCTGCAGGGTGCCTCAGTGCACGCGGAACCGGGGCCCCGGAGTCTTCTGTGGAAAACACGGTGCCCGCCCTCCGTGGCCTCTGTGCTTTCCGGGGAGAAACCTGCTGGGATGGGTCATTCCCCTCCAGGTCACGTCTCGTCCCACCAACTCGGGCTTGACTAATATTTGAATAATAAGAGATTTTTGCCAATTTGGGCAGCGCGCACATTTACGAAAGGCCCTTAGGCCTCTCTGTACCTTACACCAGGTCGCCTGTGCCTGGCCGAGGGTAAAGGATGCACGTACTGAGGCCGTAATGTTTATTTTCACCATATTGTGGACATAATACAGGGCATTTCCCCTCCAACTTGAGACCCTTAAAAATGTCTAAATAAAGTCTCACATAAAGAGCTGCCCCTGGGATCCCTGGGTGGCGCAGCGGTTTGGTGCCTGCCTTTGGCCCAGGGCACGATCCTGGAGACCTGGGATCGAGTCCCACATTGGGCTCCCGGTGCATGGAGCCTGCGTCTCCCTCTGCCTGTGTCTCTGCCTCTCTCTCTCTCTCTCTGTGACTATCATAAATAAATAAATTAAAAAAAAAAAAAAAAGAGCTGCCCGTGTGTGGGTGAGCCACACGACACCGGCACCAGTCCTGGCCGCTGACCCTGCCCACGTGCGCCCAGGTCTGGCCCCAGGGTGTGTGTCCTTTGTCGACTGGGTGGCTGCTTGTCAGGAGCCTGTCCCCGCAGGGCAGCCCCGGGATAGAAGCTCAGGGGTTGGCACGCCCCCGGAGTCAGGGTAGGGGTGCAGACTGTGGGCCCAGAGCCTTCCCAGCCCCACACCCCGAGCCCCAGAGCAGCTCAGCGGCTAGAGGGGCCACAGCAGCTCCCACCCCCTGGCGTCCAAGGGTGTCCTCTGACAGGTGGACCATGGGTTCCTCTGACAGGTGGACCGTGGACCCTAAGAAAGGTGTCCAGGTGTGGAGTCAAGGTCTGCGCCGCCGTCCTGGAAGGCGGGGGTGTCCAGCTGCCTGCGGCTCACAACCAGGTGCATCCTGCAGACCCTGGGTCGACCCTCCGAGTGCCAGGGCCTGACGAACTCCATCCGGGGCAAACTCATCTGGGACAACTGTATAACCGAGGGGAAGTTAGGAGAAAAGGAAGAAAGGGAGGGAAAGTGTGGGGGGGAGGTGGCGAGCAGCCTCCTGTGCCCTGCGCTGCGGTCTGTCCTGGCGTCCCCACACTCACCTGCAAGGCCGGCCCCGCCCCCGCCTGGGGTGCCCGGTCACCCGGACCAGGGTAGGGGTTCTGGCTGTCGGACACCCCAGGGCATTCTGGTGCGTGTCCACAGACAGCACCGGGACTCGGTGAGGCGGCTGCACAGCCGTGGCCGTGGCGGTAGGTACCCCGGGGTGATGGGGAGCCCCCTGCGGTCGGCTCTGCCTTGGAGCCCACGGTCTGTGGCAGCCCAGGGACCCCCTGTGTCCCCGGGGGCAAGGATCCCCGGTGCCAAGCAGGCCCAGGTAGCCAAGCACGAACACGGTTCCCTAAGGACGTGAGGAACAGGCCCTGGAACATTCCATGTGGCTCCTCCGTGGCCCCCGCCCTGCGGCCCTGAGGGCCAGCTGAGCTGCCCGTCTCGCTGGGGGGGGCCCTACATCCACTGCCCCCTGCACCTGGGGCCTCTCCCGTGTGCCCGGAGGCGACGCTGGCCTGCCCGGGAGAGCGATGCCAAGAAGCCGGCCGCCCGCTCCTGGCCCGGGGATCCTGTCTCCACAGTGCGACCCGTCGTGCCCAGTAGCTGCCAATCCAACAGAGCCCGGGGCGGCTTCCCGAGCCCCGTCCCCACACGCCCTGATCCCCGCGCTCTCCTGCGTCAAGCGCCGCCACCACCCTGTGTGGCCTCGTCAAGGATGTGCTTCTGGGCCTTAGGGAGGAGCACCCCTTCAATCAGGAGTCCTGATCCGGAAGGTTCCAGAGCCCGGGCAGCCACAGACGGTCGCAGGGCGTGTGGGCCGAGGGGCAGCTCCCTTCCCCGCCATCTCCAACCAAGTGTCACCGGTGCGCCCCAGCTCTGCGTGCAAACCACGCGGCGTGGCACCTAGGTCGGCTCGTGGCCCGGAAAGCAGGCTGCCGAGCTCAGGGCAACTCGCCGCAGCTTCCGGGAGACCGGGAGTGGCCTGGCTCGGCCAACTAGCCGCCCCTGGGGTCCCCACCCCTCAACTGTGGGCCTCAGGTCCCCTGCCTACAAAACAGGCACGTGACCTGCAAGGCTGCGGCTTGGGTGACGGGAGCTGCACCCCAAATGCTGGCTGTGCCGTCTCACTCTGGGATAAAGTCCCATCAGGCCTGCATCAGGGGACCCCAGAGCCCCCCCATGGGAATCCTGCTCGCCCCGGGGACTTGCCCCCAGGGCACCCCAGGCCTGACTCCCCCGATGCTGATCCAGGGAGCACCCCCCGCCCCCCGCTGCAGCCGGCTCCGGCCGGGGCCCTGTGGTCCTGTGGTCGGGGAAGCCGCTCACCGGACCCTGCAAGGCAAGGGCCTTACAGAGCGTGGGATGGCCGTGCCCTGCGTGCGCGTGAAAACGTGCGTGACACAGACCCTTCCCGGAGCAGCCCCCGCTGGGGACCGCGCAATCCGGGTTGTGCCCTGCCTACCCTACTCGTTAGGAACATGACGTTCCCCGTGAGTCACCAGACTGACTTCCTGCCCCACCTCGGAGCCGCCCAGCTCCCGGCAGCGGTGGGACAAGGTGGCCTGGTGGGTCCACGGCCGGGATCTCCCGCCCGCCCGCCTCTCCGAGCTGACCTCGCCGAGTCTGCAGCCTCCTTCTTTCCAGAATGAAAGTCACCATGTACCGACCCCCCTCCCGCCGCCCCCGGGGGCCGGGCTCACCAGATTCTCGGGCAGGGTCCCGTGGGATGCTGCTTCCTGTGACGGGGTGCGGATCCCTGCCGCCATCCGAGAGGACGGAATAAACGCCAGCTGCGCCTTCTTAGGATGACTGCTGTTCTTACAACGCCTCCCCTGATCCGGGGGGTGCCCTGTCCTCCTCCCCTTAGGGAGAGGTCCTGACGTTGGCCGCCTGCCCCCGAGGGCACCTGTTAGGTCCTCATCTCCTCGGGGGTTGGGAAGCCCCAGAAGTTCACTGGGAGCAAAGCTGCAGCATCAGCTCCTGGTTCTGGAAATCAGCCGTGGGAAGGGGAGCAGAGGGAAAGGCAGTGTCCGCGATGGCTCCTTGGGGGCCATCCTTCTGGGCTCAGGGTGCAGGGGGTGGGGGACGAGCAGGGGCGAGGATGTCAAGGCTGGGCTTTGCTTGGTTGCCCGTCCCTCCTCTCCCCTCCACACACACACCTGGGAGGACTGAGGGCAGCAGTGGCCTCTGGCCCAGGAGAGGCTGTGGGGCCCAGGTGTCATCAAGTGATGATGCTCCGGCTGCAGGAGCGCGTGGTCATCGCTTTGAGGGCTACCAGGATGGCGCGGGCAGTGGCCTCCCATCCTTGCTGCCTCCTGCTCCACCGGGAGTTCTGCTGCCTCAGACCAGGGGGCCCCGCCTGCTCCAGATCCGGGGACCCGCCCTAAGGCACCCTGGCCCTGAGGCCCAGCAGCACAGCACAGCGGACCCAGCTTCCAAGGCACCTTCTGGGCCCCAGACACGGTCCCTCCGAACCTCCCGGGATCCTACAAGGCCAGGGCTGCAAGTGCTGCCCAGCACCGGGGCTCCAGGCAGGGCAGCTGGCACCCCCACCCCGCTCCGGCACCCCCTGCCCCCGACTCTGGCCCCAGCTCAGCACCCGGCCCCAGCTCAGCACCTTTGGCCCCCCTACCCCTGCCCCAGCTCAGCCCCCCGACCCCTGCCCCGGCTCAGCACCCCCTCCCCCCACCCCTGCCCCAGCTCAGCCCCCCACCCCCCACCCCGGGCTCAGCACCCCCTGCCCACCCTACCCCCACTCCCACCCCCTAGTCCAGCCCCTGCCCCTCCCCCCTCAGTCGCACCCCCTCACCCCTCCCCACACCCTCACCCCTCCCCACCCCCTGTCCCACCTCAGCACTGCTATCCCTGCCCCAGCTCGGCCACAGGCCCCAGCCCCACGAGGGCTCCAACCCAGCCCCCCACCCCTGTAGAGCCAGGGCCTCCCCGACAGAGAGGATGCTCAGGACGGGCAGAATTGGGGACGTCATGGGAATATTCTGGCACTGCGTTCAGCACAGACAATGGCACTGCGTTTGCGGGTACTTCTGGGCCCATGCAGGTGCTGCGGTGGGAATCGGCACCCTGTGGCCAACCTCAGCCTGCCCCCTGCCTTCCAGGGAGGCCCCGTGGGGGCTGGCAAGAGAGGGGCCGCCCATTGGGGGAGTCCTCCATGGCTCCCAGGAGCCTCTGACCTTGGGGTGTCATGGACAAGTCCCCCCATGGGGAGGGGCCTCCACTGCTCTAGTTTCAATGTTTTGACCCAAGGAAGATGAGAGCCTGTTCTCTGGGGTCCACCCTGGGGCCCCTGTGGGAGGCCCAGCCCCAGCCCACACCTGTGTCCCCACCGGTGTTACTGGGAAAACAGATGATTTGAACTAAAATAAGCTCCCAGTAGGTCCCGGCTCACAGGCACTGCTGCTGCACGAGTCACAGGGGCGGGCCTGGGGACACCGTCCCGTCCAGACCCCACTTGGAAGGGTGGGCACCCTAACCCTGCCTCTCCCACTCCCGCCTGGGGAAGAGGGCTGACAGATGGTGTGGGCACCGCAGTGGGGACAGAGCCGGGAGCCCGAGCACCACCCCAGAGCCCGCTGGACAGAGCCACACTTTGAAGCATGAGGGATGGGACTGGGCCTCTGGAGCTGGGGCCCCTCGTGACAGGCTCAGGGCCGGGCATGCAGGGCCCTTGTGAGGCTGGGTCCCCCGTGAGTGGGGCCCCATGAAGCAGGACCTCACTTTCCCTGTCGCCTTTTCCTTCACAACCTTTGTTTCCGTAGGATTGGTAGTTGTGTCTCCTCTTTTCTGATTTTAGTAGCTTGGAATCTTCCCACTTTCCTCCTTGGTCAGTCTGGCTAAACAGTTCGCTTTATTGAATTTTTCAACTTAATCATTTTATTGAAATTGGCTTTGGTTTCATTGATTCTTCTGTATTTTTTAAATTCTCTGCTTCGTTGACTTTCACTCTGATTTCTCCGACCTTCCTCCATCTGCTTCCTTTATTTTACGTTTGCTGTACCTTCTTTTTCCAGTATCATCAGATGGAAGTCGGAAAGACCTGGGATCGTTCTTTTTCTTTTTTTAAAGATTATATTTATTTATTCATGAGAGATACAGAGAGAGGCAGAGACACAGGCAGAGGGAGAAGCAGGCTCCATGCAGGGAGCCAGATGCAGGACTCGATCCCAGGACCAGGTCATGACCTGAGCCAAAGGCAGATGCTCAACCGCTGAGCCACCCAGAGGCCCCAAAAGATCATTCTTTTTTAATACAGGGTCACTTGGAGCATGTGTGTCCTTCCCGTACCGCTAAACTGCAGCACACACGTGTGGGCACGTGGGCTCCTCACGTTTATCTCAAAGCATTTAGAGACTTACCTTCCGGTTTATCCTCTGACCCGTTAGTTATTTAGGGTGCGCTGTCTGTCCCAATTTCCTGTCACCCCATTTCATCGGTCCCTGAACGCAGCACGGTCTCCATCCTGTCTCGTTGACGGAGGTTTGCCTGTGGCCGGGCCCGTGGTCTGTGCTGGAGAAGGTTCCGCGTGTGCTCAGGATGGGGTGGCTCCTGCGGTCGGCGGAGCCCTGTGGAAAGCTGGTGGGTCTGGGAGGCTTTCCGTGTGTTCGGGTCATGTCCTTGTGATCTTGTCACTGCCCTCACAGGCCATGGGGTGTCCACACCTCCAGCTGTGACTGTGGAAAGTCTCTCGTCCCTCATTCCTGCCAGTTCTGCTTCCCGAACCCCCTAGTCCTTGTGGATGGTTACACGGTGCCCTGCCGACTCCTGCAGGTGTTTTTGTTTCCAGTCTGTCCTGTTTGCTGTGAGTGTGGCCGCCCCCGCCCTTCTGAGGCTGCCATTTGGTGTTTGTGTGACGCATCCGTTTCCATCCTTTCACTCGCGACTCATTGCACTTGTGACCTAGGCACATCCTGTAGGGCAGCTGTGGTCCTGAAGTGTCGTCGGCTCTGCCCAGGGGGCATCCTGGGAGCTCCGAGCTACAGCCCTTGAACTCCCAGCCCCAGCGCTGCCCCTCGGTGACCCGGCCGGACTGCAACTCGCACCCTGGGACGCACCTGCTCGCCTACGCACCTGCCCACAGGAGGGCATGTCGGGAGCCCAGCTCCTCTGCTCTCCATGATCGCCGCCCCTTGGGGCCGAGGCACCGCCGCCTCCCTCTTCAGCTGCACCAGCCGAGCTGTGGACAAAGCTGCTCTGCGGGAGGTGATCCAGCCAGTGGTGAGCGGCCCTGGGGCTGGGTGGTCTGATCGGCCGCTCGCTGTCTGGGTGCTGCCCGCGGGCCAGCCTCCCGCCCTGCACACGGGGCTCAGCAGCCAGGGTTTCCTCCCAGGTGTACCAGTCACTGCAGGGGGAGCCCGCCCTCCGGGTAGGCTCCTGTCTGCATGGATGTGGCCCCATGTCCTCCGCACCACCATGCCGTCCTCGGGCCGGGGCCGTGGGAGGGGACCGGGTGCTCAGGAAGCCTCCCCCATGGGCCCCGCGCGGCGACACTGCCGTCCCCAGAATCTCGATCCCGTCCTGCCTCAGCTTGAGCGATCGCGTGGCCCCTCAACCGCAGCCTGAAACCGAGCGAGAGGAAAGTCCAAGGTGCCCTGTGTGAGCAGCCAGATGTCGCCGTTTCCAGACGGACAGAAGAGCCGCCTTCGCACAGTGACAGTAACTGGCACCGCGGGGACATCCCTTACTAGCGGGATTGCCGCGTGTCGGGTGTACACTCGTCAGACGGCACCCTGAAACTCTCATCTCGTCGGGTCTCTAGGACGTTGGCCAAACGCTTAATAACAGCAATAAAATCAAAGCAGGAAAAACAATTGAATTTACTGTAGAAGATAAAAATCTGGCTGCGTTTCTGGGTTATTTTAGTGAATTTATTAGCAGTAGTAAAGGGAGTGAAATTAGGATACAGTGGAGAGACTAAGGTGAGTCCAACACTCGGCCGTCGTAGAGCTGTATCTGGAAAGTGTGACTAAGGTTCGAGACATGGGCTCCTCACCTCCCGGCAGGAAGACCAAGAGGAACAGTGGAAGTGCGTGCGCCGAGAGGACCCCCCCGCCCCCCGGGGCGCCGTGTTCCCGGGTCAAGGCCGCTAAGGCGGCAGCTCCTTGATTCTCGGTGACTCCATGTGCCTTCTCGGCCGGGATCCTCGTGGGGACGCTGACACGTGTCTCCTTTGTTCCTTCCAGACAGCGTTACTTTACGGCCAGAAGACAGCAGTGTCTTGCTCCTTGCTGGTGGCCTCGTTTCCCATGTTCTGGGCTGGGCTCCCTCTCACGCCTCCAGAAGTTTCTGCGTGGCCTGCAGGTGTGTTGCCAGTCCGGCCGAGCTTTCCAAGAGTGCGGGTCCTCCCTGCAGGGGGGCCGGCTCTTCATGACCCAAGTCACAGCTCAGTAATAATAGGCTGTGAGAACCATCGCACTGCAACCTCTAGCAGCATCGGGGTGTCCCCTCCTCCAGCCCCCTGCCGTCAGGTCCCCCTCAGGAGCAGCGTGATGCTGCCGGCGCTCCACGGTTCTGAGGCCACTGCCGCGTCCCCTGGGCTTCCAGGGCCCGCTGGCCACAGCAGAGACACTCGTCCCAGGGCCACAGTGGTGCCCAGCCGCCAGGGAGACCCCTGTGGAGGTCGGCAGAGGCGGCGAAGAGAACCCTGGGGACACGCTGCTTATAACAGCTGCTCCGCCCAGCTCGACGTTCCAAGTGAGCAGTGGGATGGGGCTGTGGTGCCACTGTGGCTGGGAGTGCGTGGAACCGGGGCACTTTGCATCATCCCACCGGGATGCCTCACAGCTGGAATTTTGGATGAGTTCACAGCATGTCCTTCGTTTTCTTTCTGACTCTGGAGACCGTCCCCTGCCCCTGGGGACTCAGAGCCTCTCTGGGGCCACAGGCGGCCCCTTTCTGGAAGAATCCAGAGGAGGCTCTCCAGCACCCACAGAGCAGCTGCTGGGGTGGAAGCCACCAGCAAACTAACCCTGAGCCCTGGGTCACGGGACTTGGCAGTGTTCTCTGGAACCTAGTTTGGGAAACACTGACCGACGGCCTCAGGGGCAGGGTCCGCAGCTGAGCCGGGCCTCTCACCTCCCGCCTCCCCCGCTGCACCATCCTGGACACGCGCCACCTCCCGCACATGGTCCCCACACTCTATCCTTTGAGCAGACGTGTGCTCAGTGTCTGCAACTTGTCAGTCACTTGTTCGGAGCTGGACCACCTGATGCAGAGCCCGGTGTCACAGGACCCCACCCCACCCCAGCCGCCACAGAATCCAGTTGTTGGAGTTTTGCTTTGGCTTCTGAACAACTCCCCTTTGTGGAAAAGAGGATGGCGGTTTTCAGGGCCGCGGTGTGTACAACGGTCCCTGCCAAGACTGGACACATTCACGCTGTTGGCTGACGGGAAATGACACCCCGCTGTCCCCATGACCTTGGGGGCAGCATGGATGGCTCTGGGTATGGTGCGATTGGGGCCTCAGGCACTGGCACCTGGCCCTGCCTCTTCTGCGCCACCTGTCACTCCGCCTCCCTGGACGTGTCTTCATTCCTCCCAGAGGTCTCCAGATTAGGAAACGTGGTGGTCAGCACCGTCAGGCCTGCACCGTCAGGGGGGCTCTGGATCCGTGAACGTCCGTCTCTGTCCCCCTTTCACAGCGACCACATCTCGGAGCAGCCTGAGGAAAGTCCACTCAAGGAGCGTCCTTGCCAGTGCGCGTGGGGCGTGTGCTACATACGTGCATGGCGTGTGTGCGCCATGGGAATGAGGGCTCCCCGTGTTCCTGGACCCACAAGGGCAGGGACAGGGAATCTCAAACAGCATTTAATTTTATTTAAAACAAGAAAGAAACGTGGTACTTTTTGTCGCTCAAGGATCGTGGAACTACCAGGTTTATGATGTGAGGAACAAGCAGATGAGGCCACGTGTGGCTCGGGTGACTGTGTAGCTGGTGGAACACGGGTGTTAGGGCACAACACCCAGGACATGCAGGCACCAGGGCAGCATGCAGGCAGCTGTGTCGAGGAGGAAATTGCCTGTCCTTTTACCTGGATATCGGCCACCATCCAGCTGGCTGTCGTTGACTGTCCCCACTCTGGGTGGCCACTGCATAGGCTCAGCCTGGTGCCAGCTGCTCAGACATCTTTACAGGGTTCAGCCTCCCCAGGCTTGTGGGACCCCCAGGGCCCAGCACTCCCTGCCCCCATCTACCCTCCAGTCCACACTGACCGCACCCCATGCCCCCTCCATGTCACGTGTCACATCCCCTCACCCACCATCTGCTTGTCTGGACAAAAGAGGAACCAAACCAGCGACGTGGCTGTTGGCGCCTTGTCGCACGTGCACTTGTCTTGATTTTCCCTTGTTCTGAGGGATCATTTCAATGTCTGTAGAGTCGGTAGTGATGTCTCCCCATTCACTCCTTATATAAACAACCTGTGACTTCCCTTTTTTCCCAGATAATCTGAATAGATGTTTACCATGTTTATTCATATTTTCATAGAATCAACTTTTCAATTTATTTACTATCTCCATTTTGTTATATTTTTACTGATTGCTTGGGTTACTGATGTTATTTTTATTTCCTCAAGATTAATTTTGCTCTTTTTGAAGCTCTTCAGAGTGGAAGCTTTGATCATTA